>NC_079533.1:15145826-15503328 GCF_003711565.1 Takifugu flavidus
GCAGGTATCTGATGTTATGATATTAATCCTATATGACCTCTTCTGACCTCTTCTTCCTCCCTGCTTGTCTCCCTCACTCACAGCTCCATGGTGGGAGTAAATCTTCCTCAGAAAGCAGCTGGCTTTCTGATGAAGAAGGAGCTGGATTACTTTGCCATGGCTCTGGAGAAACCTCAGAGGCCCTTCCTGGCCATCCTAGGAGGGTGAGAAATCCGCTTTTCCTCATTAGAAATCAGAAGTGAGTTGGAACAACGGAAGGAGCTCAGTTGGCAGCTAAACTGCAACCCCGGAAATCCAGCTTCAACAGGAACAGCGAACACATCACGATAGACATGCCGGTTTCTGGGGCCAGCAGTGGCCCCTCGAATGAGCCCATCTGTGGTTGTGTACTGTAAGTCTGGCTTTTGTCTGCCACTAGACAAAAGGAAAGCTGACCTGTGCCCAGGCACCATTTCGACGTGTCAGAATAAAAAAAATTCAAACGCATCAAAGTTGGAAGCGTAGCATCTAATCTAAACTAAACAGCAGAGTCATGCAATAGCAGTCAGTGAAGAAACCTGGTCTCACCAGAGAAACGCGGTGTTTTTTAGGTGAAATTAACCCATGGCGTTATCACCACACAATGCTCCTTTATAAAACACCAATTTAACCAACCAAGAGTAGGGGCTCTAAGCTTATTATACAACCCAGTACTCTTGTGTTTTCAGATTTGTGTAGCGTTTTGGCTTCATGTCAGAGTCCATTTCAGTGTGACGCCACTCTTGCTCGACAACCAACCAGCAGATGGAGAATGTTGACCATTAATATTTAACAATGCTGCCGTGAATGTGGATAAGATTATAGCTGTGTTTGTAGTCCTGGTCGGCAGACTCGAACATGTTCCATCAGTTCATCTACCCTGAACTGTTTGTCATTGCCGTAGTTACTCATCAATAAAATCGCCCTCAATTCGTATATCTGAATATATTTTTGTTGGTTTAATATGGTCAAATGAGACTGAAAGTTCTTGGTGTGTTCACATTGTGTATATCCTTATCAATTACTGATGTTTCTGACTGTTCTCCAGAGCGAAGGTGAAAGATAAGATTCAGCTGATCAATAACATGCTGGACAAGGTGGATGAGATGATCATCGGTGGTGGAATGGCCTTCACCTTCCTGAAAGTCCTCAACAACATGGAGGTGAGGAGGATCAGGATCTCTGGATCAGTCACACTTCATGGCTGTCACAGCTTTAGACACGGTCAATGTTTCCAGAATGTAATCTTTTCCTATCTCAGGCCAACACTCGAACTCCGTCATCGTGCTCGAGCCGCTCAGATCGCTGTTGAAACAGTTGTGAAACTACTTTGTTCTGTTAGTTTAAAGAAGAAAGTTGGGTTCCTGCCCTCACGTCTGACCTCTGAGACAATTTTTAAAGATAAGCTCATGTTTAAAAAGCAAGTTCACTCAAATACTTATTTCTTCAGTCAACTATGACACTGAGGTGCTCCTGCTTCATTAAGCTCAGACTAGTTTGTGGACTTCCAGATTCCAAAAAAAAGCATCAAGTCTTTATATTCGCTAGAATCATCTTCTTTTTTTTCACAAATTTCTCCTAAAATCAGGAAATCATTGGCATCAGATTTTCTTTAAGCTTTCTGTGGCAACCGTAATTGGAATTAACCTTTCTTTAATCTTATTACATTCATCCAGAGACAGTTGGATATGAGTAGTTTACATCCAAAAACTCCGTCTGGGTAGTTCTGAATGGTTTTATTAGAGCTGTTTCAGTGTGAGTGTTCTGACCCCTTAGAACCACAAACTAATTAGAATTCACCTCTGAATCCAGTGAGAGGAAACATGGACAAATAAAATAAAACCACCTTCCAGTCAGACAAGACTCTCAGCAAATACATGGTGTCTAACCAAAGATAAACAAAATAAACTGAACACAAGTTCTGTTGACTCTGAATTTATTTTGACATGTTTACATTTCTGTTAGATCGGTACGTCGCTGTACGATGAGGAAGGAGCCGGCATTGTCAAGGACCTGATGGCCAAAGCCGAGAAGAACGGTGTAAAGATCACACTGCCCGTGGACTTTGTCACGGCTGACAAGTTTGATGAGCACGCCACCACCGGCACTGCGACCGTGGCCGCTGGCATTCCTGCCGGCTGGATGGTGAGACACTGTTTCAAGCAGAGACGCTGGCCTCATCCAGGCTGTTTATTATAGTGGTCGTTTACACTTCAGGGTTTGGACTGTGGACCAGAGAGTTCCAAGGCCTACGGCGAGGCCGTGACCAGGGCCAAGCAGATTGTGTGGAACGGTCCAGTCGGTGTGTTCGAGTGGGACAACTTCGCCAAAGGGACAAAGAGTCTGATGGACAACGTGGTCGAGGTGACCAAAAAAGGCTGTGTTACAATCATCGGTAAGAAAGGCATTAAATGCGGAGAGGTTGTTTTAATATTAGACGTTTCTTCCATGTGTTACGTGCCAATATTATCAGCACACGTCTAGAGGAATGTGGACCTACTTTTAAATAATGGGTGGATATGTTTGTGTCCAGGTGGGGGCGACACGGCCACCTGTTGTGCAAAGTGGAACACAGAAGATAAGGTCAGTCACGTGAGCACTGGAGGTGGTGCCAGCCTGGAGCTGCTGGAGGGTGAGTGGCACAAAGCACGCGCATGGGGAACATTAAAGTTTCGCAGTTTTGAAGCTCTGTGGTGACAATGCCACGTCTCTGTGTTCCCAGGTAAAGTGCTGCCAGGCGTGGATGCTCTGAGCAGCATCTAAACTTCCATCAGCTGAAGTGTGTGTGCTTGTGTGGACGTGTGTGTTTGTCACAAGATTCCTGAGAGCTTCTCCAAACGCAGAATGCAGCGGAGCCCTCTGCCTTATCACAACCCGATGATGATTCCACTGATGTGGGGGGAGGTGGACACTGTTTTTCCAGGTTAACCTGCTGACTGGTCACCTGATGGTCCCAACACCTGAAACTGGGTTTGATCTCCGATGTGTTTGAAGTTCTACTGCTCCTTTTAGAATCTTCACTGGCTCGCGTGGGTGGGTGTGTGTGTTTGTGTGAGAATGAGTATTGCTGTGTCACTTATGCATAGTTGTTCCCTGAGTGTCCCTGCACCATCTTGCATACAGTCTGCAAGTATAGAAACGGTTTATGTGATGTATGTAATCGTCTCTGCTTGGCCATCTGCTCTGGTTTTTGCTTCCTTCAGACCTGATGATGTAGGCTCATCTGCGCAGGATAATAAAAACCTCTCCATGTAAACTTTTTTCCTTTTTCTCGCTTGATTGGAAGCATAACATCAGGATGCAACCATGTCCTAAAGTAGACTACAAGCCACCCATCAAGGTTGTGTTCCTTCTTCACTCCTTTAAAAATCTGTGGGCTACAGTCGACTACTCAAATCGAGGTTTGAATGTCATGAATTTCAGAAGCAGAACAACAGGAATGTGAGATTGATGATCAGCACGGTCTGATCAACACCACCCATAAAGTCAGGTTTTATTATGTGGGTTGGCCTAAAAAAATGTACCGGTAGCTTTTGAAAAACTTTGAGAATAAACTGACTTGTGTTCACTCAACTCTAGTTCAGGGTCAACCACTGAATTAGATAAATGCCTCTTTATGTTAACGTTAATTCGATTTGTACAAAACACATCGCGTTCTTTTAGGTTCACGTGTAAGTGTATGTTTGACCACTAGATGGCGGCATCATCCCTCACTTATAAACATTTTATTCTCACATATTGAATATCTCCATTTGAACATTACTAGTAACAATAATATTACAATACGGTCATATAAACACAAATTAGAGTGTAATCTTGCTTTCTGGTCATGTCACCAATCCCCGTTTGCATTCACATAATCTGGCTCCTCTGTCAAAAAAGAAAGAACGGAATTGCATGACTTGCATTACTTGATTAGTTAATATTCAAATTTTGAGATACCGAAAACTAAAATGAAAATTAAAGTTAACTGGTGAGTAACGTCAAGACCAAATTTAAGTGGCCATTTTCATATAACATGTTGAATCTATTTTTATCGGTAAAGACCTCCATTTCTATGAAATGTCCTAAAATAATGTGAGCATGTACCGTTTTCTTGCTTCTCCTCAACTTCATTCAGGTACTCCATGTTCTCGTAGTCCTCGTCTGTTAAAGAAAAAGGACCTGATCCAGATTTCATAAATGTATTGAAATTATCATTCCATTTTTAAACTTACCTTCTTGTGAAGGTGAACATGCAATGTTTCCGTAGACTCCAGGAGTCTGATCCTCCTCTATAAAACAGCATAATAGGACTTAATTGTTCAAAACTCATATTCTAAAGATTACCTTTACGAGGAAAGGGAAATAAAACACCCACCGCTCATCTTTTTAAAATGTTCTTCGTTTCCAGGTGTTATAACAGGCAGCGGTTCACTGCAACACGCACAAATATTTCAGATTTTAATGTTTTCGTGCAAAAACATTTAACTGCGATGATTATTGAATAACGTGACAGTTACATTTTTACATTTATTTTTATTTAATGCAAATGCAAACATGACTAAAAAGTGACATAAGTATTTCTATTGAAAAAAATTAGTTAAAAACTCTTACATGTATGCGTGTTCCGTGCTTCCTGTTTGAGCTGCAACAGTAAAAGAGTTTTAGAAACGCAATTTAACACACACACACACACACACACACACACACACACACACACACACACACGCACAAGGATTAAATGTGAATTGCTGATTTGTACTGAGTGTGTGTAGAATTACCGCTCATTACGTTTTCATAGTCGGACTGGTTCTCTACAGTATCTGAAACTCAGAATGAATAAATTTCAAAGAACATTTTATTCCAATCTGCAACATCAAAATAAATTTGTACTGACTAATATTCAGACAAGATGATTATCCTACCCGTTGAAATATTGAAACAGGGTTCCCTGAAACACACACACACACACACACACACACACACACACACACAGAATATTAGTCATTAAAAATAAAAATGAAACTAATTAGGTCATTTTTGTCAAATAAGCTTTAATGTTTATTGTGTATTTAAATGTGGCATGACGGTACCAGAAAGATCACACACACGTGCATGAGGGCAGCTGACCTGTGCTGTGTACTGTACTCACCCAGGAGCGATTTGACTGGCTCTGATGACTGAAAATATATGTTAGAGCAGATCAAAAGTAATGAATCGGCATCAATCCAGCAGCCAGCAGCTGATCTTTTACCTGTTTTTGATCTAGTCACAGCAAATATGCTTCCACCGTGACGGCTTCCATGATAGGGGGAAATAAGAACTGATCAAATAAAATGTAACAAAAATGTAAGGAAAGTTTAAGGAACAGGTGCTCACAATGTCCGCGGGGGGTAAATTTGATGATCCTCTTGAACGATCTCTACAAAAACACACGGCAATACCTCTTCAGCCAACTGCAGCATCATATGATTTAACTTGATGTTGTTCCTTCCTCCTCTTATGAGTAAAAACTCTTTGGATGATAACACACGCCTTTAAGTGTATTTAAAAAAAAATAAAGACAACCTGATACTATGGAAATGCATCATACAACATATTATTTTCAACCCCCTATATTCAAATAAACCCACTAATGCTGCATTACACTTCAAATTTTATCATTAAAGAGGCAGAAATGGCAGACCAAACCTTCACAACAACAATCACTGTGAAACATTGCTGTCGGGCTAAAAAAGTAGCCAGAAGTTGCCTGTATCAGCTACATTCCCCATGGTCCAACCTGTAATAGACATACTTACTGGATTTCCTTTTGCACCACAGACAAAGAAGAGACATTAGACTGAAGGTCAAAACCGAGATAACAGTCAAGACTGCAGCTGTAAGACCCAAGTTTCCTCTCATGCCTGAAAGACACAGAAGAACTGTGATATTTCAGAGCGGTCCCACAAGGCTGCTGCACAGTGAGCGCCAATAGAGTTTACGATGGTCAACGATAATCAACGTGTGGTTGCCGAGGAAGCCACCTTTGACAGGAAGTGGTCTCTAAAAGCAAAACTGAAACTCTGCCTGTATACATGACATTTAAGAGGACTCGTCAATTGCATATCTGAATATCAAGGCTGAGAATCATTGAAAGGCAATTTAAATAATCCAATATAAGTTTCTTATAGACACATGCACTTTTTAGTTTACCTTTATTGTGCTTTTCAAAATTGCTAGATTCTTCAGGCTCCACCAGGTAGATATTATTTAAGAGCTCTTTGTGACGTTTGTGGATGCTCTTTCTTGACTGTTGTCTTTTACGGCGTCTCTGATACTAGTTACTGTCATGGATCTTGTGTCGCACGTCTGCTCATGTTAAGGATCCACCTCTCACATTAGGCTGACAATGCTACATCAAGACAGATCAATGTTGGTGCGACGCAGAAAATGTAGGTGATAGCTCACAAACCAGCAGATGCAATAATGTTTGACCTCATTCTCCACCAACATGACAGGGGTTTCATGATGTCTGTCCCACATTAAAGATGGTTGCTGTTGAGATGAGATGCTGAAGCTGACAGGAGAGTGTGGGAACCTTTATCAGAAGACTTCAGCTCAAAGCTAAGATTTAATCACAATTTGAGCTTTTATGATCGTCTACAAGAGGCTTTTGAGGGGTGCCATATACCAAATAATATGTATGTGTAAGATGGTGTCGGCTTGTAACCTTTATGTTTAAACCCACAACCTCCACTGAGATGGTTAGCCACCACGTACCGTGTTAAATGTGATTCTACATAGAAATGGGTTACTCTATAATTATGTCTAAAATCATATTGAAAATCACCCGAGCACCAATTATGCCTCCATTTAATATTCAAAATATCTTTATTCTGCAGCATTCTGTATCATCCTATTAAGCTTCCATATAAATTACATCTTCTTTTTACATGTTTACAACATTCAGTCAGTAGATTTACAATCAAACATATTTTCCACTATTTCCATCAGCTCAAGTGTGCGTGCTTGTGTGGAAGAGTGTGTTTATCACAAGATGTTGTGTTTAAGTAATTTCATGCATCATTCATAATTCCATTTAGAAACTCCAATAATCCTTTTTCCCTCCAATTCATCTTGGACATTTTTTGTTTGTTTTAGTGTCAGCTGTCATGCACCAGATTTTAACCCTTCTTTAAAAGAATAAAAAGAGGGGTGATTAACATATTGAATTTCATGTGTTCATTTATCATTTATTCACTCGTTAAGATTGTTTTTTATACTGCATAATATTAGGTGTACGGGTAGCAGTAGCTCAGTCCGTTGGGAGCTGGGCTGAGATGTGGAGGGTTCAGGCCCCAGTGCAGACAAAACATAGAAAGTGTTTTTGTAGTATGAGAAGTTGCCAGAACACCTTCAGAGCACTGCCAAGGTACCCTTGAGCAAGGTACCGAACCCACAAATACTCACATAGGGCCCTGCAATGAACCGGAGACTCATCCAGAGGTGGACCTGCCTTTGCCCAAATGTGTGCCCACCCTATGACCCCAAAAGGGATAAAGTAGTCCCAAAGACTGATATAAGGTATAATTATTATCCCTGCAAAAAAAAAAAAAGGAAAACCTTTGGCATTTAATGCAGTAGCTAACGCTTCTAAATGTAAGTGCCGTAGGAAAAATCCCAATGAATTGCTCCTGTTTTTGAGTTCATTTAATAATCTTGATCCTTGTTTATCTGTTTGCATTTTTTAAGCTAGACAATGCATAAGTTAAGCTGTACAACTGATGGTAATTTTCCCAGAAGCCTAAACAGTAATAAGGTAGAAGCCAATATCTGAAAATGGTGTGAATTCTTTACCTCCACTGGTCTGGCTGTCTTCATAGTTCTGTTGCATTGTGCTGAATTGTGCTTCCTCTTTTACTATCTCGACATATCCTTCACAACCAGGAAGACTGCGTTAGTGACTATTGTTCCTCTTCTGTTACCCGTGCTCAGTTATAGATATAAATAAATAATCATATCTGACTTGCACAACCTGCTTTTTAACGCATATGTCAAACCACTGCATTTTTGGGAGAGATTTTATATAAGTTTGGTGTAAATTGGTCTAATTTTTTTGTCTGTCATAAAGTTTTATTCACAATAGATTTATGGAAAAATTATTAGACGAACAGAAAGTTGTAATCGCTTTAATATAGATGTTCTGTTATTTAGCATTCTGTAATTTTTTGCTATCTACAGTACTGTGTGATCTTAACGAAATTTACTAATTACTCTGCGTGAAATAAAAAGTTATAAATTATTTACATTTGCGCAGCAAAAGGGTGTAAAATTTTGAGATTTCAATTCTTGGAACCGATTTTAAAGCTCCTGAAAGTATGTTTTGAAATATATATGAAACAATATATAGATTTTGTTATTAGTTTAGAATTCGTGACAGTATCTCCATTTATTTTGGCAGCTATGTTTGTCAGACGTCACTATATAGTATTTAAAACTTTTGGATTCAACGCGTCCCTTGACGTGATGACGGCGCGCGCCACACCACTGTCACGTCATAGCACGTATAGCGGACAACCTCACGAGCCAAATCTCAAAGGCGAGCCGATCAATTATACCGAAGTATTCCCCGGTTCCGCGAAGCTTTGGCATTTGTTATAATACTGATAGCGGAAAATAGCTACTTCCGCCTTGTGCTGCACAGTGGGGTGTGTTTCCGGAAGCTGCTGTCGCGCGACCCACGGCTCCTGCTTTGTTGTTGTACGCTCTAATCGCGCGCTGTGGCTCGTGGCCCGCCGCGCGCATGCAGCAGAATGGCTCGAGCGGTTCGAACAGTTCGGACGGCTCTGGCAGGGAGCGCTTGGCCCTGTCATTCAGCCCGCTGCCAGCCGCCACGACGAGAGTGAGGCGGTTCATCCAGGAGAGACGGTCGCTGCCCCTGCCCAGAGTGATGGTGGTATTCTCGGCCACAGGTGACACCGACAAAGCAAATGATGCCGACGCCATGTCCAGTACGGACCGCGCGGAGGACCACTTACGAAAGCCGGCCTCCCCACCAGCGGGCTCCGCCGTAAGCAAGCCGCTCCGCCCCTCTCTGGACGTCCAGGAGCAGGAGGTAGGCAGATCCAATGCTCTGTTTACTCATCACACACAGGCTAAATTCGAGTTATTATTATCGTCGTTGTTGTTGTTTTTATTCTTATTATTATGTGTTTTGTTTGAATAAATAGAACAATGTAAAGTTTACTTTACTCATCATATCATAAAGTGTAAAATCCTAGACATATTTAACTATAAGGGTAGATATTCGGTTGTTAATCTAAATATATAATTTAGGTTTTACAATAACCTACAGGATTCCTGTTAATATGAGGCAATGCATTTGTTTGGGTTTTTCATTGAAATGTCAATATTTGCTGATTTCTTCACCCTTCTGTCAACTCAATCCGAACTTTGTTACCCAAAGACCAGATGGTGTTGCTGTAATCCCGCTTCAGGTGCTCCTTCCCTTTATATGAAGCTACAACTGAAAAAAACACTGGCCCTGAAGACTAAAAGTCATCACACTACAGAATATAAAAATGTACTGATTGTGTTTTTTGATAATATTCCGTCTTTGGACCTATAGCTCCATAGGATATTGTCTTGTGTTTCCTGTTTACTATCTGAGGCTGAGTTAATACACAGGTGTCAAATGTTGGCCTACAGAGTTGATTACTCATTGGATGGTCAAATGTCACATGATGAACATGTGAGCCTGCAGATGGATGTAGCATGGTACAGCATGGTAATCCTCTTATTGGATCATCTCTGGCAGTGAAGCTGCTCACAGATTTGCACAGACTTTTCAGAAACTTCTCCAGTGGGAAAAAAAAACACTACAAAACTTTGGAATAAAATTATTAAGTAAGTTAAGTGTAAAAATTGAAAAACGGTTATCAACATTGCTTCTAATAGCCAGGGTAAATATTGACATATCCAAAAATACAGTGAAATTGTATGATTGCAGTTCAGGAGCTCCTAGTATATCTAGTAGATCTAATCACCCTTCTTGTTCAATGATTGAACTTATAGTTTAATGAAGGTTTGGCCCTCGGACATGGAGAAGCAACACCAAACTAAATTATGTGTAAATATAGTCTCTGAAAGGGCAACCAGCCAGCAGGACCTTCCTGGTCCCTATTAAATTAAGGCAAATTAATCACAAACAAGGTTAATGCAGTGCAGCACTGGACTTGGGAACATTCCATCTAAGACACGGAGGGCTCTCCCTATGTTATGTAACCCACTCCAGACTTGTATATGTTGTGTTGTAATCTTGTGCCTTTTCATGGAGCCTGAGAAGCTCCACAGAACTACTATTTGCATATTGGCAATTTTTAATAAATACACAGGTCTTAAACATCAAGCAGTCAATTTTAACTGTGTAAATATATATATATAGAAATTCCAGAGCTGGCTCTAAATGTTTTAGCTGTTTCTTTTTCCGTATATAATTGCTGTTCAGCATTTGCCTCCATTCTCATTTTACAGTTTCCCGAGGTCATCTCTCTAAACATTGGGGGCATGCACTTCACCACACGCCTGTCCACGCTGAGGCGCTACGAGGACACCATGTTAGCTGCCATGTTCAGCGGACGGCACTACATCCCACGCGATGCGGATGGCCGGTACTTCATCGATCGGGATGGAACATATTTTGGGTGAGCAGCGCTGTGTTATCTGCATGATGACTCAGCAGGATATCTGCTTTTGATGAGAGCAGCAGTTGCAGTTTTCCATTGGCTGGTGGTTAATTTTATTTCAGTGTTAAACTCACTGGTTTGCGTGTGTGTCATGTTGGATACACTTCCACAGATTACACAATGGCCTTTATTGCAGTGTCATTCGGTGCTGTGGAGGAGTGTAAAAGCCAAGTGGAGAATGATGAGACAAGTCAGTGGAAAGTGACTGAAAAGATAATGAGCCCATTACAAATAATGATCTGTGTGGGCTGCACCTCCATCATGGAACTCAGCAGTTTAACAGAACTCAGCTGACAATCTATGAACATCCTTCACCCAGCAGTCAAAGCCCAAAATGCCTATCTGGAAGGTTAAACAAGATGCTTTGTTTTTTGTGCTTTTTTTTTGGTGTTGCCTCCGAGTAAAAATACATCAGTATAGTTGCTTGTGTTTTTAACTGCGGCAGCTTTTCCTCCAGGAGTTTCTCCTCCTCCTTTGTGTTGAAAGTCATTCCAGGTTTTGCTGCAGAGTCAGATGAAAACTCAAAGGCCGATACCATTCTGTGAGTCCTTTGGTCTACCCGCAGTTTAGATATTTTGGCTCAGGTGGGACAGCTTAGGTGGGAAAGTTAGTTTTATAGTTAGATATTGATCCACAGGCCCCAGCAAAACTACCCTTCAGTGTCAGGACAGTGTTTTAAAGCAGAAGGGTTGTGTTTGAGCACACTTTCAATCCTAAAAATCCAGTCAACGAAATGCATTTTAATCTGTCATTTACAGCAGAGTCTTGCCTGGAACACCTGGGTTTTAAACAGATAGTTGTCCCTAAATTAAGCTGTATCAATAATGTTAAAAATGACAGTTCTGTTTCCATCCTGAAGGGACATCCTGAACTTTCTACGAGAAGGTGAGCTTCCTCACAGGGACCGAGTGTGTGCGGTGCACAGGGAGGCTCAGTATTACGCCATCGGCCCACTGCTGGAGAACCTGGAGGACATTCAGCCACTGACCGGGGAGAAGGTGCGGCAGGCTTTCCTCGACCTGCTGCCCTACTACAGAGGTACCCGGAAACGATCACTGCTTTCACCTTTAGCTCTCAGCATTTGCAAATAGGGAAAAAATATTCTCCAACTTAAAGTTGAATATCTTGATGAACTTAAACGATCTGTGTTTTTCAGACAATCTGGAGCGTATTGTTGAGATTGCCAAGCTGAGGGCCATGCAGAAGAAGGCCAGGTTTGCCAAGCTGAAGGTCTGCGTCTACAAGGAGGAGATGCCTATCACACCCTATGAGCGTCCCCTTTTCAACTCCCTGCGTTTCGAGCGCTCCGAGAGCGAGGTCAAACTCTTCGAGCACCACTGCGAAGTGGACGTCTCCTTCGGACCCTGGGAAGCGGTGGCGGACGTTTACGACCTGCTCCACTGTATCGTGAGCGACCTGGAAGAGCGTGGCATCTCAGCCGAGCAGCAGTGCATCGGTGTCTGCGACAAGCATCTCATCAATCATTATTACTGCAAGAGGCCCATCTACGAGTTTAAAATCACGTGGTGGTGAAGCAGGAGGGGCACCGTCCTGGCTCTACGCACATAGAACAAAAAAAAATTACAGATGCTGCTTCTTTTCTATAAATCAGCTCAAATTGATTTTTATATCAATATTTTTGCGCTGATAGGTTCAAACGCGACCCTTTAAATTACGCGTCCAATGTGGCATCTGGACCAGAGAAGACTGAAAGTCTCCTCCACTCCAAGGTCTCCTCGGCAGGGTGTGTAAAGAAAAATCTTCGTCGATAGTGGTCGCCCTCTCTTCTCCGCTGTAGCATTACGTAACAGATGAACGCCACGACCACAAAATCTTTCTTTTTATTCTGACAAAAGATCTCAGAACTCTGGGAAAATTTTTAGTGGAAAAATCCCAGAAATCTGTTGTTCTATTTAGATCCTTCTGGAAGAGAAACATTTATCTGAGCAGTAACTTTCTGACTGGACACACGATCAGATGTACTAAATATTCAAGTACAAGTCCGATCTGTATTTTTTCAGGAGTGAGGTCTGTTTGAGAGCACAGTTTAATTGTTTAGTTTTGAGAAACATCAGGAATGTGTTTAGATTATGCAACCTCCTGTGGAGTGTTTGGTTAGGGTAGGGTAAACAGTTGATGGTGTCCAGTTAGTCAGTTTGGTAGCAAAATCCCAAATGCAAATTTCCAAATGTTTTGTTAAATCTCTTTATATCTTAACTGTTTGACCTTTTTCTAATGTAATGAAAGGGCCCAAGTCTCAGCTAAGTTATGCATCACCATTTTGGTTGTACCGAATGAGGTCAGCTCGTGAACGTTACCCGTTTGTTTTTTACCTGAAGTGAAAGCTCGCAAATGGCAAAACGGTGCCATTTTATCTTCCCTCACACAGACATTGTGCTTATTTTCACATTTTTATCCAATATTGTCAGAGTGCCATCCAAACACCCCAAACTCATCTTGACAGTTATGTTGAAGTAGTTTTTATAATGTAATTTATCCATTTATGTTAGCTTCTAGGAAGCTCTAGTTGTACAGTATGTATTATTTTGTAGTGAAAAGATGTCATTTTTAATATTTATGATAAAAATTAAAAACATACTTCTACAATGTTGACTTATTAAAGATGAAGGTTAAAAAGGATGCTGGTGACTAATGCAATTCAGAAAGCACAAGTAAACAAATTTTCCCCAAATTTGCTTTCTGATCACTTAAGATTAAGATATTTGCTTAAATATTTCCTCTGCTTGGGTAATAAAGTAGCTTTAGCAGCATTCTACAGACAACAGGCTTGAATGCAGCTACCATTACTCTCGTAAACTGGAAAGGTCTGAGATGAAAGGCAGAGAAAGAACAGAAGCTTTGATCGGTCACCGGAAAAACCACAATGGCTGAAACTGGGAGATTGGGGAATGTTTCTGATGGAACGTCCGCGTGCGTGTCACTACACCGTCTGACCAGCAGGTGAAAATCAGGCGCTTTATCGGGGCGTTAAATCACCAGTTTAAACTAGTCCCAAAAACAGGCCGTAAATGGGTTAAATCAGCCAACACAGATGAAGCACATTTACCCTCTATTTCCTGGGCATTAAGTATTAAACGATCACTTGATCAAGCTGATGATTGCGTGTGATTGCATCTTTGATTTAATCAAATCAAGTGTAAAATGTGCAAATGGGATTTTATCTAATTGAGGCTATAAATCCTCTACAGAGACCTGCTTTTATATTTTTACATATACATAACTCACAATGCCAGCGGAATCATTTCGATAAAGGGTTTATGAATTAAACAATTATAAATTATAAACAAATATTGCCTAAATGTTAATATCGCTTTTCATCAACGCTCATTTCCCCCTCCTCTCTCTCTCTCTCTCTCTCTCTCCCTCTCGCTCTACGTCTCTCTCTCTCTCTCTCTCCTTGCAGTCTTCACCTACGTCTCTCGTCCATCTGAGGGGTGGAGGCTGTCGGCTGATGCCTTTTTCAGAGGAGAAGGATGGAGGCAAGAGAGAATTAGGAGCTATATCCTTCCACCGCAGCAGTTTGATGACCACCGGCTGCTCTCTCCGCGGAGCTGTTTCCTTTTTCTTTTTTTCATGGCAGCAAAACGGCTTGAAATGACCCGGAGAGTGAATCTGCCGCACAAGGTGAGCACCTCCGTCTCTCCTCCGCTGATCCCGCCGCAGACGCGGATCTACAGCTGCTCAAAAGCAATCATCTGTTTTACCGGGGGACGGGGGGCGACGGTGGGGGTGGGCAGTTACATAACAGTCAGAGGCGAATAAGACATTAATTGGGAGAAAAGCGCAGTCAGATGTGGGTTCTCCTGGCTGAGCCGTGAGGAAGGAGCTCGGTAGATGGAAGAAGCTGGAAGGGGGAAATGTTACAGGCTGAGGGAGCCTGCAGGCCTCACATCACTGCAGGAGGACCACCACTCAGCGGGGCTGCCAAACGAGCCACCCCGGCGCTAATTATAGACGCAGAAGATACCATTAACAGGCTTTTATTATTGTCATTATTGGTCTTATTGTTATTATTGTGATCTGGATCAACCTCCATCTCCATGGAAACGGGAAATCTCTAGCCTGCAGACACAGCTGATCAACAGTACAGTAAGAATGATAAAGTGATAAAATACTAGTTTAGATTATTCATTGGGGGAGAAGACTAGCTGAAAATGACTGGTGGAATCAAGTAAATTAACCCAACAAATTACCAATTACATATTATTTGATAATCTAAAAGAAATGTTTCCAAAATGTCAAAATTTATTTTTGTAATCCATATTCCGAATTAAATTCTAGCTTTGAATTTTCACCAACAGCATGATAATTAAATCAGTGTTTATTTTTCTCTGGTTCTTTTTCCTACCCAAAATGCATTTATTTTCCCCTTTTTAGTTAAGTCCAGTTTAATTCAGATTTAGCAGAGCTTGAAGTTCCTTCGAAGCTTTTTTACACCTCCTCAGTATGTCTGAAGGCTCGTTGCTGCTGGGCGTCCTGGTCGTAACCATGACGCTGAACTGTACCCGGGTCACTTTTAGACGATGGACTCAAATGAGGTTTATCTCGGTCAACAGCAGATATCCACGCTCAAAAAAACCCCAAAACATCTGTTTGCTCTTCAGACTATATCTGGATACATGAGAGGACACCCACAGGTCTGCTTCACTCATCAAAAATAAATCTATTAGATGTTAGCGTTGTGATCTAACCCATCATCTGACATATGAGCCAGAATAAAATAGACTGATTATAAGCAACCTTGGATCTCTGCATACCTACATGGAGAGACTGTGTTCATTTTTTACAGCAGGGCAAACGGCAGGTTTTAGCATTGGATGTGACAACTTGTCATACATGTTTATGAGTGACTGCAGCCAGCCAGCAGGGGGCAGTTGAGTTGCACTCCACATCACTGTTGTTTGTTTATGTTGTCTCAGCATTTATGCACTGTGATTTATGTTTTTTGTACAGGGATTTTACCTCATCTTAGATGCCATCATCATCATTATTGAGAGAATGCCTTTATAAAGTGATTTTTTTTATTATATTTTTTTATAACATAGTTAAGCCCTTCATAAATGCAAACCTTGGGTGTATACATATACTTTAACATTCATGTTTGCTTGTCTTGTATCTTCTATGTGTTTGTTTTAGCAGAAAATTCCAGTATATTTTATCTAAAAATGTCATTTTTCCAGTTATTATATTCCAATTGTATCAGTGCCAGTTGGCCACTTCTCTGTTATTACCTACCAAAAGTTGCACCACTTTTGAAGTGAGAATCATTTTTGTCGCCTGACCGGGAACAGATAAATGATTTGTGCCATCGTTGCCGTCTGTGCTCAGCTGTCCTTGAGCGTGAAAACAGCATCGCCCTCCCTCGAGACCTCCAGCCAATTTTGACCACATCTGGTTTAAACCCACCTGAAAATCTTCTACCACAAAGTGTGAAAACTGTTCGACAAAGCGAGAAGCAAATGTCCCGCTTTGTTCTTATGCCCTTTACGACCTGAGGCTGGCATATATTTAAAAAAACATATCCAATTATTGTTAAAAATATGAACACTAATATTAAATTATTGTAGGTAAAGGATCTGATTCATTAACTGTCTGTTATATTTTTAATTCAGATTAATTTTTACATCATCTCTGCCCCCCCAACCCCCCCCAAAAAATGTCTATTTACTGTAGGTGTGCAAAAATATGTCGAGATGTCCGATTTAAGATAACGACAATTACAAACATGTTTGAGGGGCAGAGGTGTGTCAGAGCAACGACCCCCCAGAGGGCCTTTTATTAGATTTGTGTCTTGTAAAGAACACCCTGGAGGGCACTTTATTGCATTTCGTTGACCGGAAGGTCACCCTAGAGGTGTGTGTTCTGGCACAGGTGCTTCCAGTGAAGTACCTCCACAGATTCAGTGCGTTGAGACCGGGGTCTCAAACAAACCGTTTCCTTGAACTGCAATGCAACTTTTTGCAAAATTGTCATTTGCATTTTAAGGACATGGTGAAGAATGGTGCAAGTAACCGCCACATAAACCAGTAAAAACTTTGGTGTCCCAGCAAGAGGCATCGCTAAAGTGCTCTAGTTGACATCAAAAGAAGCCTTTTCAGGAGTTCATCTTTCACAAATATGCAGATGTTGCGTTCCGAAATCCAGCGATGTCGGTTATGATGTTATTCGGCATTAAATTTGTCTTTCATCTTTTATTCCTGCATCGTCTGCTCCATCATCAAAAGCAATAATTGCTGCCTTTCATATTCATGTGTAGAGATAAAAACAAAACTAACAGCTTCTCCCTGAATGACACTTTCATTCACTGAGCATTCGGCACATTGTTCCACCTTAGGCCACCTGAAGCATACAAACGTTATCCAATCCCGTGTGGCATCACACATTCCTGCTATATTGTGAGCACTTGGTGGACTGAGCTGCATGTTGCCGTGGAAACCTGCACTGCACGAGTTCATATTCCCCCATGAATGAAGAGCAGAAGAGCTTTAGCAGATATTTGTTTCAGTGGTAAAACCACAGTACACACAGCATGGACAAGGAAGGAAGTTTGTCCACTGCAGTCCCGCCATGACCTCTGACCTCCACGATGATATATCTGGTTTTTACTTTTAAAAAGAAGGACATTGAAGACATACTGTATAAGGTTCATACTGTAGCACATTGGATGATTTCAAATAATCCTCCATCATCATCATCATTATCAAAGGAACCTCTAACCACAATGTTTAGGCCAGCAACAGTTAGCCTCCCCTCCTCCATTATTTAAATTAGCAGATCCCCCAAAAACATCACAACAGAAATTAGTTGCTTAATTCACATTTAAAGTTAAATTTTGTGTGTTTATATATCTGCACTGGATAAGTTGCCTTACACTTCAAATGCGGTCACATCATATTTTGATTCCCCCCTACCTCCCCCCATCCCTACACACACATACACACACACTCACGCACACACCGGCAAAGCCAGGGCAGCACAGCTTCAGGCTGAGACTATTCATACTGCAGATCTGCATAATGGTCTTTACTCGTGTGGTGGTGGGACAGAACAATGGAAGTAGGAGGTCCATTGTCTCTGATATTATCTGCATTCAGGCCTGTCTTTATTAATCAACCTGACAGAACCTCCACAGGCACCAATTCAGCTCGTATTTGCCCAAACGCTCCAGTGTGTAAATCCAAAATAGGTTTTTACGTTACAGATTAGAGTAATGGACGAAGTATTGGGACGATGCTCGCAGGATCAAACAGAACTGTCCACATGCCTGACCAAGATGCTGCACTTCCTGCTCGGAGTGAAAGCAGAAACAGCAGGTCTCCTGATTTGCACTTGCTAGTTATTACTGTTTACCTGCGTGTTTTCTCTTCCACAGGCTTGAATCCACTCAGAATCGCCCATGGAGCAGGATGTGGAGAGCCCGGCTATCATCAGACAGCCCAAGTTGCCCAAGCAGGCCCGCGAGGACCTGCCTAAGCAGCTTGCAGAAGTGCACAGAGTCAAGAAGATCCAGAGGTATGTCCAGAAAGACGGGAAATGCAACGTCCATCACGGGAACGTTCGGGAGACGTACCGCTATCTGACAGACATTTTCACCACGCTGGTGGATCTCAAGTGGAGGTTCAACCTCTTCATCTTCGTGCTGGTGTACACTGTCACGTGGCTCTTCTTTGGCTTCATGTGGTGGCTTATTGCATACCTTCGGGGCGATCTGGACCATTTAGCAGATGACAAGTGGACTCCATGTGTCAATAACCTAAACGGATTTGTATCAGCCTTTCTGTTCTCCATCGAGACAGAGACCACCATCGGGTATGGATACAGAGTCATCACGGACAAATGCCCCGAGGGGATACTACTGCTTTTAATTCAGTCAGTGCTGGGATCTATTGTGAATGCCTTCATGGTGGGTTGCATGTTTGTTAAAATTTCACAGCCTAAGAAACGAGCTGAGACTTTAGTGTTTTCCACCAACGCGGTGATCTCCATGAGAGATGGGCGGCTGTGCCTGATGTTCAGAGTCGGAGACCTCCGAAACTCGCACATTGTGGAGGCCTCCATCAGGGCCAAGCTCATCAAGTCAAAGCAGACCAAGGAAGGGGAGTTCATCCCTTTGAACCAGACAGACATAAATGTGGGATACAATACAGGAGATGACAGGCTGTTCCTGGTGTCTCCGCTTATTATCTGCCATGAGATAAATGAGATAAGCCCCTTCTGGGACATCTCACAAGCTCACTTGAGCAAGGAAGAGCTGGAGATCGTTGTGATCCTGGAGGGGATGGTGGAGGCCACAGGTGAGTCATCACACCTTTTACTGCAGCTTTGTGGGGATACATTGTAGTGTATTTTGTGTCTTTTGTAAAAGCTGTTTCCACTATAAAAAAAAATCTCTTGATGTCTTCAAGACTGGATGATGGTTTCACAAAGAGGCGGCAGCAGAGTCTAAACTTAAACATGCGCCTCGTCTGTATGTAGAAAGAGCCACGCAATCATTTCCCAGCGCTAATAAAGTCAACAAGGCATGACTGAGCCAAATATTTTTTCAGCAGCTGCTGGAGAGCCGCACAAGGACATTCTGTAGCTGAAGATAAATTTTACACAGAAACAAAGCTCGACTGACAGGGATTAAACTCACCCTTCCCCCTGAAAGAGAAAGATATTGTCAGCAGGCTTTAACTGTAATGTGATTGTCAAATTTGCAGAATTATTACATGACAGCAAGAGAGACCATGAAGGAGGGAGAGAGGGAAGAGAGAACAAGATAGAAAAGAGAGAAGGGTGCAGGTGTTCTGGAAATACAACAGGAAGTCTGTTATTGTAGTGAAGGCCAATCAAAACCTCACACACCTCCATTCAAAGTCCATCCACTGCACACTAAGCTCAGTTACATCTGAACACACACATGATTTCATTATTCCCAGATTTGCATTGAGCTGCACTTCCTGACAACGTCACCACCTCACATGCATAAAGCAATCTATAAAAGTGCATGAAAGTGACGATTAAATGGTGAACCTGCAAATAAATATGTCCCCATAAATACAGTTTATATTTTACTAACTCTTTACTAATAAAATGAGATATTACTTAGCTTTTTCAACTATGTTAATTAGTTGTAAATTCTTTGAGATTCTTTTGAAATGAACTGTTTTTTGCAGCACATTTCATTGTATGGATGTCAGGACTAATCCATTTCATGCAACTGCAATATTGTATCGCGTCCACAGGCATGACATGCCAGGCCAGAAGTTCCTACGTCAGCAGCGAGATCAAGTGGGGCTATCGATTCACACCAGTCCTGACCCTGGAGGACGGCTTCTACGAGGTGGACTACAACAGCTTCCACGACATCTATGAGACCAACACACCTCCCTACAGTGCCAAAGAGCTTGCTGACATAGCCAACCGCAACCGTTTGCCCCTGACCTGGTCGCTGGGCAGCAAGCTGAGCCAGCAGGGACTGCCCGAGTCCGAGCAGGAGGGACAGGAAACCAAGACAGAGTTGGAGGGCCAGACCCAGAGCCAGCAGACTGAGAGGAATGGGGACATTGCCAATGCAGAGAGCGAGTCCAAGGTGTGAGAGGAGCCAGTTTTAGAGATTACAACTGTGTACTATAGGTCTAGTCACATATAGCACAGGTGAACATAAGTGAGAAGAGGACCAAGAGCACAGTAGACCAACTCTCCCTGCACCAACAACCCTTTTTTCTCACTTACGTCCCTATAAATGTGGCCCACCACTGAACTGAGAGCCACCTGTGGCAAGTGCATGTTTCAAATATAATGTGACTCCCTCCTGATGAGATTCCTCTTATTTTTTCTATTAAGATAGGGGCATTTGCATAAGTATTTTTGTATATACTATAAACTGTTTTGAATTCCTTGTTTTCTTGCAGTGTGAATATTTGACAGATGTTTGATACTAATATCTTTAGATTAGTACTGTGTATATATTATCTGCCTTATTCTGTGTATAAAGCTTTCTTTATTTCTTCATTTTTCCAGGACTATATTGGCATGTATAAACATTATCTGCTTTTTATTTAGATTGTATTGTGTAAATACAGTTTGAAAATAATGTAACATCTCTTATGGATGCAAACTAGTTTAAACCAATGACAATTACTTCCCAGAACCGTAAATGTTTGTTCAAAGTAGTGCTTACACGATGAAGAAACAATTCCTTGAGAAGCCATGACTTGCTGTTGGCAGCTGTGTGACTTCAGACACTGGCCCTTTAAAACTGCTTTTTCTCACTTTTGCACATTAGAGGCCTCTGGTGGAAAAAGTTGTTATTGCAGTCTCCAGAAACCCCTCACATGTCACCTAACAGCATTAGAATTAATAAAATAAAAATAAATCACATGTTATCTCCTGGTGTTGATTTTCTGAGTAACATCATACTCATATTATAATATTCTCATATGTTGTGTCTTATTTGAAAATCAGTCAGTACTCATGTAAATTTTAATGTGATCACAGAAGCATAAACCGCTGCAGGGCTTCAGTCAGGGACCATCTTGCCATTTTCCAAGTTTTCTGATGTATCCACAACGCTATATCTATCTATCTATCTATCTATCTATCTATCTATCTATCTATCTATCTATCTATCTATCTATCTATCTATCTATCTATCTATCTATCTATATATTGATTTCTGGCCATATTCTCCAGTCGGTGCATTGCGACATCCACGATTCCTTAAAACAGTGAATCCGTGAAGCTTTTATGTAACATGATATTTTTTATTGAATATCAATAAAAAATGAAAGACAGAATTCAGTCATTCTGTCCTGATTGTTTTCACTACTGATGATTCTGAAAACTTGAACAAATACTGCAAACACACACAGGGTCAAAACCAGAGAAAACAAACAGAGCCGTTTCAACCATGATCCTGACGGGTCGCACTCTGTGCCTTCCCTCTCCTGCCACGGTCCAGGAGCTCTTCTTGGTGGCTCGAGATGCCAGCATCCTTCCAGACATCTCCCTAGATCCTGTCCTCACCACCTTCCTGTCTCCGGATTCTTCAGCAGCCCTGCAGCATCAGTACGGCTTCCTGCGGCGGAGCATGAGCAGCGAGCAGCAGGCGGCGTTCACCCAGAACCTGACTCAGAGGCTGGGAGGCAGCCGGAGGGTCACCTACGGAGGAGTTGGGGTCGTCGCTCTCGCTCTGTCCCTGATTTTTGACCAGGTTTCTCAACAAGTGGGTGAAAGGTGTTTGCACAACAGTAATTCTGCCTTTAATTTGCATTTCTATTTTTTATGTTAAGGCCATCTATGGTGTTTGATTAATCTGGCGATTTAAAGCAACTACATTTACAAAAGTAGATAAAATCCAGTGGGATTTTTTTTTTAAATAAAAAGCGACAGGATCAGTGTTTTCAGCTTCAGATGGTGAACTGCTTGAGGGAAAAAAAGATTGTTTTTTTTGTTTGTGGAATCGACTTTATTGGCATCACAAACTGTACAAATATTAGATGCTTGTTTTTCTCCTCTTAAACTCAAGATAATTCTCATGATTACATAATCTATCTATCTGCCATTTCCAACCACTGTAAAGTTTTCTTATCTTTACCAGCCAACAGTCAGTTTCAGCAGGATTAAGACTGGATTAAGACTGTCAAATGTTCCATTTCCCACCAGATCCGAGGAATTGACCGTACAACAGGAAGCCCTCAGAGAGCCGAGGCTCAGGTTATTTTTGGAATCAGCAGTTCCTCCAGAATTGGCTGGATCATCCACAGATACCTTCAACTCATCCCTGGCTTGGCCAATGATGAAGAGAAGATGGCTGAGACCACAGAAATCTTTGACGAACTGCTGAACTTGGAGCTGCTTGATCATTATGAGAGGATGACCACAAAGAAGAGGATGAGTACAGAAGCCATGCAGCAGTGGTTAACCGGAGCAGCGTTTCATATGCACATGAGAATCCATCAGGTTGGCAGTTTTTGACCGGTTGTGTGCGCATTGTTTTCCAAAATATTAGTGAAACCAAACCACTTTAATCCAGTTTAATTTTACCCCTGATTTTATAACGAACTAAGTCCTATTAGGACAATAAAAACTGGAATAGACGTCATCAAGTTAAGAATCATGCTGTGAATGGTGCATCAATTAAAAATGAAGGTATGATGGAATTCTGTTTCAATAGGTTCGTCTGAATTCCATGCCAGTAGGAGCAGCGGAGTCACTGCGCCGATCTTGCAAGTCAGAGTTAAATCAACTGATCGTGGATTACAAGGTCTATCTCCGCAGAAACATTCGTGAAACTGCAGCTCCAAGGCCTAGAAAACGCAGAAACAGGCAGTCCGGTGTGTTAAGGCAAAGTAGCACATTCAACCAGACCAGCCTGACCTGGTCAGGCCCCAACCTGATCGCTGCAAGTTCCGCAGCTGGGAAGATCAATGAGCCAACTGCATCAAATGCAGCTGCTAACATTGGCAGAAAGTGTAAAATAGAAGTATTAAGTGACAGTTCTGGAGGGAATGTGACAGAAGTTGATGATAAATCAGCTGTAGGGACAGAAAAGAGAAAGAGGCTCAGCAATTCTTCTGGAATTAACAGCAGTGCTATGGGTCTGTTAGTCATCGAGCCACTGAGGAATGTGAGTCACAGTGTGCAGCATCACCAGTGTGAGTCTCCAGCCATCCAGCACGCTTTAGTGAGCCGCATCATGGATGCTCTGGACATGGAGCAGAACAAACACTTTTTCCAGTACCCTGAAAAAGTCTTGTATAGTCTCCTGAGACAAGAGGATGACTTTGAGCTTTAGACATTAAATTAGCATTTTAAAATTGGTTAACTTTAAGTCTGAAAACCAATCTGTCAATGCACAGTCAACACCAACTGACTGTCACCCTCACGATGACTTGGAACCTTGTGTTGGTCTTATTGTTTAATTCTCTTATTCCATGTGATAGCAATGCTTTACCCTCAGTTTTTTTCAGCTATTCTTTTACTCTGGGGTTATTTCATATTTGCATTAAAAATGCTAATTTGTCAAACACACAGTCACAGATTGGGTGAAATATCTGAACAAGAACTGAATACACCAATGGCAATGTAATTGTTTAATCTATACACCAATTTACCTGATTTGACAGTGAATCTATGAGGATGTCTAAACCATGTTCTAGTAAGTATGCAGTGTAAATAGTAAATAGTGATTTATAGCAACATCTATAAATCTATATCTATTTAGATACAGTATCTATACAATCAAAATATATAAAGGCCTGTCCAAACAGCTGATACAACTCCTCTCTGGGAGCCACAGTAAAGGGCCAGTTAATAATTGATCAGATTATGTGCATGTGCACGCATTAGAAAAGAAACCCAAACGTAATCGTCACATCTATCTATCTATCTATCTATCTATCTATCTATCTATCTATCTATCTATCTATCTATCTATCTATCTATCTATCTATCTATCTATCTATCTGTCTGTCTGTCTGTCTGTCTGTCTGTCTGTCTGTCTGTCTGTCTGTCTGTCTGTCTGTCTGTCTGCCTGCCTGTCTGTCTGCCTGCCTGCCTGCCTGCCTGCCTGCCTGCCTGCCTGCCTGTCACATTCTAACTTTAAACAGCATTGCCTTCGCACTGTTTCATGCCAACTGTTCCTTGATTTTTCCATGCAAATGATGTGTTTATGGTTGACCAGCAGATGTCGCCCTTTTGAGTATGTCAAACAATTTAAAGACAGTTCTTGTTTTGGTGGTTCAGAAAGCTTAGATTTCGCCTTCATTATAAAGCAGCAGTGGTATGATCCGCATCCTTGTAAAATAAATAATAAATAAAACGCAGATGATCTGAAAACAAAATGAAATGGCCGGAACCTGACAGGGCACCGGAAGTGCGTAACGAGTTTCTTTTTCGCACTACATTACCGGAAATACATAAGAGGAATAGATTTTCTAGGCGCCCGAATAGCAAGAACACTATTTTATTGAAAACCCAACAAAGAGTAAGATCCAAAGAAGTCAAAGCTGCCAATAAAGATTCAGTTTTCGCAACGTTAGAGGCTGGTGAGTAACCGTAAGCGCCTTAGTGGCATTCTTAGTTTCCAGTTCTTAAGATTCGCTTCATCAAAAACGAGAGTGGCATGTTGAATCCACATCATGAGTAAGTAGATATAGTATTAGCTCAGATTCGCTGAAAAAAATGTGGAGTCTTTAATGTGCCCACAGTGGACGTAAAAGCAGTCCCAGGTATACTTCATATCATAGTCTAAATTGGTACATTTGGAACATTATGAGCCAAACACGGAAGGCCGTGACAAAAGTCTTGGCAAAGTTTCAGTGTGGACGTATGCGAATCAAACTCCCGGAATTCCACTTCTGCTGAAAAACATTGATCGTTGACAGTGATTTATGAAAAATGTTCTTGCAGGTTTAGACAACGTGATGGATTCAGACTCCGATTCTGATCTGGGTGAAAGAGAGAATTGGGTAAGCTAATATTTTCTTTACCGACACTATGAATTGAAATGAAAGGATGATTTGGATCTCTGAGGTGATGACGAGTCCATCTAAACTAACTATATACTAATTATATTCCTCTATATCACGGTTGACATTCAGCAATGGTTGGGCCATCAAAACCTGACCAGTTACAGATCCAAACATGCAGGTAAGCGACTCTGTTTTGTTTTTAATAACGTATTTTTAAGGACTACTGTTATTTTAATCGTGCATATCATTCTTTTTAAATGCATTTCATAAATTGTTTTCTTAAAGACGATAAAAATTGATTGTAATAAACATGTAATCAATAAATATATAATAAACAAGCTTGGTTCCAACAGACATTGGACAGTGTGAAGTCTATAGCTATAGCTTATAACTAATAAGTAACTAAATGTTTTAACTCTTTATAGAAATGCTATTTTGTGAATGGAGTCAAATCCCACTCAATATCAAATATGGGGCCGCACATCAAATGAAAATTTGTTATTTCTGGCTGCCCATTCTTCTGCAACGGGACGAGAGGCACGAAGCTTTTAGATGGGCTTTACACATCAATCTTATTGAAAAAAAGTAAGTGTGGATATAAAGCCCAGAATTTCTCCACTATTTGCATTGTGTAACAGTTTCCTCCCTTTTGCAGAGAAGATCTAACCATCAAGCATCTTCAAAAGATAGAAACATTGGAAGCAATCTGCAGAGCCTTGGAGAGAGGAATTGTAAGTAAACCCTTCAGTGTCTGAAACTGTAACCAGTTGTAACCCATGTTAGTTTTCTACAAATGTAAAATCAAATGCTGACTTTTGTTCTAATATGCCTGTTTGTGTCTCTGCTACAGTTGGACCCGGAGCAGGCGAAGGGCATCTTATGGATAAGCGAAATGTTTTCCTTGGTGAGTCAGTGAAGTGATTATTGGTACTGATTAGTATAATTTATGAGATAAGGCTTGTGTTGTGTTTCATTTCTGACGTTTGTCCCTGGTGTGATACAAATTCAGTTGTAAAGTCGACTTTGTTAATCATGTGTGGCTGGTGTTAGACCACCTCAGTAAATAAGATCAGAATCTCAGCCTGTCCTTTCACAGTGATAGGTGATCATCCCATTGAAGATGAATGTGTTTACAATATGTCAGTACAGAAAGATGCTTCCTCTTTTAAAAGTTTTATAAAAACTATGCATGCTCTGTGTTTTTCAATAGTCATGAGGTGCAGGGGTGTTGTGAGGTCTTCGTTGGTTATTGAAAACTATTTTCTGTCCACGAGCTTTTAAATACACTTGAATTTGAATCGTCAGGGTTTCCCGATGCTTTTTGCGAATGCGGTGCACTGGTTGACGGTATCAGGAGAGCCGGATATGGCGGATCGGATCAAGATTTTTGGCAGTGAACAAACTTGCTTCATGGTCCTGGACTTTGTCTTCACGCAGTGTAAGCTATAGTTATACAAGCCATCATAGATGCTCCAACATTTTTTTCCCATAATGTTATTCCTGAAGCATCTCTGCGTTATTGATGATTTAAATGGTTCTTGTTCTAAACTAGATGGCTCTTTTATCAAGACCATGTCATCTAATGTGAGGGCGATGTTGGACAGCTTGAAGACTATACCCTCTTCATACAACATGGAGGTAAGAAATAAAAAAAGTGACATTCAGTAATGTTTTCTATCATTCAGGTGTTTTCTGCTTCCTTTTAATTATGTTTTTACTTCATTGAGGGCATCTTTAGGGTCTTTATTTCTTTTCTTTTTTTCTCCTTCAACCAGAAAAGTGAAAAAATGAAGGAAAAAGGAAATGAGTATTTTCGGAAAGAGCAGTATGAAGAAGCTGTCAAGTTTTATACCCAAGCTATTAACAATTGGTAAGTGATGAGCATTGACATTTTCTTCTTTCTTTCATCACTGACATGCATCAATCAAAATAGAATGCTTCTTCAGAATGACCATGCTGTTTCACAATCTTTTTTTTTTCTCCCAGGCCTGACAACCACTTCATATATGGAAACAGGGCCCTCTGCTATATCAAAAGTAAAAAATATCTGTAAGTATTTGTTATGACTCCTAGAATCAGTTTTTGGCACACAGTTTATGCATAAGTTTACACCTGAATTTCTCCTTTTTTACTTAAGAGACTTACTGATGCTTAGATGCTGATTAGAATGTTACAACTCAGATGCTTTATTCCTAAATTGAAAATTTCCTTTTGACAGAAAAGCTGTTTGTGATGGAAAACGGGCCATTTTGATAGAACCACTTTGGCCAAAGGTGAGATTTTTTTTCAGATTCCTTTATTTGTCCCACACGGGGAAATTTACAGCGCAACAGCAGCAAAAACACACAGAAGATAATTGAAATAAGAATAGAAAATATCTTAAAAAGTGTGTGTGTGTGTGTGTATATATGTATATATATACACATATATATGGTTGAAAGTTACAGTATTGTGCGAGTCCAGTGGTAAATTTAGACATTTATTTATGTCCACTAGTCTGCAGACTAGCAGGCATTATGTTTATTGTGCAGTTTGACAGCAGCCGGCAACACTGCCTCTTTGCTGCAGTGTTGCAAAAAATTGAATGTGAGGTTTCTTCGCAGGGTCATTACCGCTACTGTGAGGCTCTGTTCTCTTTGGGAGAGGTCCAGATGGCAATCTGTGCCAACAGTCTTGCTATTAAGCTTTGTCAAAGTAGCGAAGACGGAATCAAAGACCTGGAGAAGCAGTATCTGAAATTCCATTGTCAAAGTGGAGGCTTCAAAGGTATCGGTCAGATTCCTTCTAAACATGCTGTGTCATGTGTCATTGACCCATACTGCACCTAATCTCATTATCACATACCGGTATAACGTGGTGATGACTGAAATTTTCTTCAAACTGCTTTCAATTCACAAGAGTACACACACCCATTTACAGTGTATTGTGTCAGACTGGAGAAAAAAAAATAGTTCTCTGTTGCTTAGAAATGAAACTAATGTTGTTCTTTCACTTTCAGTTGAACAACCAATGAAATCACAGAAGAAAAGGTAGCTGCGTGCTGCCACGAACAGTGGTTACTTTTTACTGATTGGATAAAAAATTTCTCAGCTGTTGTTTTTCTTTGTGATTCTCACCTGATAGGTCAAACAGGGAACACACACCAGAGTCAGGATCAGGAAAGGACAACACTTCCAAGAAGGTCACTCCAGCAACGAGCACAGACGCTCCAGCAGCAATGAAAGAGGCTCCAGCAGCAACTGCAGCTCCACAGAAAAAGGTTAGTATCCCAGTTATACCATGTAGTAATTTATACTTATACTGAAATTTAAAATATCCTGATCTATAACTGTAGTTATAATGCTGAAAATAGCTGTTGCTGCTCTTTTGATTGTGACTTTCGAATCACACATTGTCATTTAATATGAAGTTCTTTGGGTTTTTTTAGGTCTCGCAGAATAAAATGGGAAAGAAAACAAGTAGGTTTGCCTCTTTACACTTAGCATGAGTGGTTCTATGTTCGGTAAACATGACATTTGAATTTATTACATAATAGCTACTTTTTTGCAAGTTGGCGACCAAGTGCAACATTTTTTCTTCAATCTCTTCAGGAAAGAATGAGAGGGAAGTTCTTGAGGGGAGCAGTTCTAAAGCCTGCGAACCCACAGCAAAGTCAGTGAAACAATCTTTTTGGTTTAGTTTAATTTCAGTTTCAAGTAATTGGGCTGAAACAAAATGAATTTGAAAGTATTTTTGAGGGCATTTTATTTTATTATGATGTTAAACCTTCATTTGAATGCAGTTAAAGGTATTTAAATCTTTAAAGTCTGATTCTTAAAGACCATGCTGTCAAGTTGATTTGATTTTTGAATTTTTAAGTGGGATGACCTCAAAGACTCAGCGGGTGGAAACAGGGAGTTTCGCAGGAGCCAGCAATGCCACAAAGAAGATGCCAAAGGCTAAAAGCTCTGAAAATGAGGTGAGATTAAGTTCAACTTCAGTTTAATCTTCTGTCACGTGAATCTTTATTTTTTAACACTGTTGTCAGTGTTATGATCAGTAACCTCAAGAATTGTATTTAAATCTCCAGTTTTTTCAATGCAGTGAATCTGTCTGACCTTCTGTGATGTGTTCTCGATGCAGAAGCAGAAGAAAGGGGATGATAAAGTCAAGCTGTGTGTAGAATTGAGCCGTATGGTGCAGGACGCACATGCAGCTCTGACCGACCTCCGCAGCTACGACGCAGAGCAGGCCTTCCGCAAAGCATTGGTCTTACTGGGAACCACCACACCCAAGGTTGTCAAAATTGGTTTGTTGAGAAGCTAAAATTAAAAAATAATAATAAATGCCTTGTTTAAATAAACTGATGCTTATAGACATTTAAAATCATGAGGTGGATGAGTGAGAACCTTTATGGAAATCTTGAAAAATAACTTCATGTTTGGTTGAGCTGTTTGTCTTTGTGTTCTCTCAGGATCTGGGTCTTTCTACTCATGACGTGCTGCTTTTACTTTACGGACATGCATCAGCGCTCACAGCTATCGGGAAGCAGGAGGTGACTCATCTACCATTTTTGCTGTCCTTTTAAGAAGGGTTTGTCCTCAAAAATTAGAGGCGGGAGTAACATTTTTTTGCGGCCTGTTTGTTAAACACAGAAACTTGCAGAAGCACAAGGAATTCTAAAAAAGATGGAATCATATGAGGAAAGAATGTTTCAGTGTCTGGTGTTTTATGGCATCGGGAGGGTGTTTGTACGCGAGAACAGGTAAACAGATGTTTGCTATTTTACTGCAACTTCCTGTGTTTATCTTCATGGAATACACGCCTCTACTCTTTGGACAGGTTTGCAGAGGCCCTGCAGCCATTTCTAGACTCTCTTCATATGGTCCAGAATCATATAATGCCAGGTAAACTCACCTGGCCTTTCACAAAAGAGGTTGTCATGGAAACGCAGCCAGACTATTTAAAGGTGTGTGGGTCTTTTGTTATGCACATTTGAATTAAAATGTCTACTTTTTTGGAGCATGTGACCATTTCAAAGTTTTACACTTCTATTGAAAATGTCATTGATTAAGAATACAAATAATTGTAAAAGATAGCACCGTAACACTCATCCTTAGGGTCTTTGTTTTGCTCCCATTCTTGTTATAATTATGTTGTTGTCGTCCAACTAATTTCTCTTGTTTTGTTTGTTTTACCTTTTTAAGGGACTTTTGGAGGATGCTATATCTTCGTGCAAGTTTCCTCCTAATCCTGATGCCATTTGTCGGTCTGAGAAGTGCCTCGGGAAACCTGAGATCTACTTAACAGATCCAGATTTTAAGGCAAGCCAGCGATTGCGATAAAGTGTTTTTTTTTTATTTAAAATTTAAAAAAAAAAACCTTTAAAATATATGTGCTTGTTCCTTTAGGGCTTTATTCGGATACACTGCTGTCAGAAGTGTGTGGTAGAATACCATATGACATGTTGGAAGTCTTATAAGACATTGTCCTCCTGTGAAAAGAATGAAAAGGTTCATTTTAGCTCCACCACACTGCATCTTTATCTCCAAGCATGCCTTCTCTCCCCCTGCCTCCAGTGTAAATTTTCTTTATACCATGACTTTACAGGAGTTCCTCCAAGAACCTTGTTTGACTCCAGATTGCATCGGACAAATCTGCAGTGTGGAAATCTTTGACCACATAGGCAAGGTGAAATGTAAGGTGAGATGATTCTCAGCAGGTGACATGAGATTCTAGAGTGCCTGCTTGCAGCAGAGCTAAAGTCTTTTTCTACAGTTTAAAGAAACCATCCTGAAAGCAGAGAAGCAGAAGAAGCCGAAGTTGACTCAAAAATGTAGCAGTTTGAAGGAGCTGAAGTCTAAGGAAGAGCATCTGATCGGGAGGAAACAGCATAAGCAGGCGCGTCGAGAATCACAGGTCACCAACAGCGAAGTTCTGCAGCAGGAAGAAGATTCTGCATGTCAGGCTCCAGAGAAAGGTAGCTCACCATACCACGTCCAGTGTCCACACATGGACTCTAAAGTCTGCAGTTTCTCTGCTCTGGAAGCTGGTACCAGATGGGCAGATTGGTTTTTAAAAGTGAACAATAACAATTTTTCTTTTTGATAAATGGCCTTTTCAGCATGGCTACAGTACAGGGATCGAGTCCTTCTGCAGATCAGCCAGAAAATGGAGCTATTTAGAGAGGAGAAGTCCCTCTGTGTGGCAACACTTGCCAGTGCGCTGAAGCCGTGGCTTAAACTGGACTTGAGCAGGAAGAACCAGCTAGCTTTGAAGCTACTGCATTGGGAGAAGGAACAACTGGAGACCCTTGGACAGTTTGCTGAAGTTCTGCTGGAGAGGAAGAACCGAGTTTGGGCTCGTGTCTTCATTCAAGTCCTTGGTACCTGTACGGATATAAATCCAAAACTCTGCAACTGGGCTTGCGCGCTCAATGAAACAGGTTAGCTTGTAGAATTTGCTCTTGGGTTTGTTGCTGTATCTGAGGAAGTTGGATGCTGAAATGATCTTCATTTTTGATCCTTTCTTTAGGTCTAAATGCTGCAAAAAGTTTTCTTGAGCGTTTCTCCAGAGAACTGGAGCAGCTCGACTTGACTATTTTGCTGAGGTTTGAGCCAATCGAGGACATGATTAAAGAAAAACTCGATGCTAAACCCGAACTCTTCTTAAGTATCGGCTTGAGTGTAGCTGAATACCTAAAGCAAGCCCCAGCGCATGATACAAGGCTTTTTATCTGGGCTCTGGAGGAGCACAGGGACCACTATGTCCATTTCCAGTCTATATTGGATGAATATTTTGATGTGATGGGTACGTACAATATATTTCATTACTTTTCTGTCATATAATCTGACTAAAAATACATGATTATATAACAACCTGGTCTTTGTTTTTCAGATGGATGTTGTTCGATCATACAAAAAACGAATGAAATTAAAAATGTAAGTTTTGTGCAATGTAACAAAATTAGAATTTAACGAAGCTGTTTAAATTTACATTTAGTTTCCTGGCTATGAGAGTCAACCTGTTATAACAATGAATCATTCCAAAAATGTTCTTCACACTGGACAGAATCTGTAGGTGTTGTAGTTTTGAAATGATTTTTGATGTCTGTCCTGCAAATCCTCATTTCAGAATTCCTCTATTAAAAATCGAGTCCGGAAAAAGAAGCAGAAAGAGCCAAAGATCCTTTTTCCCGTTCAAGGTGCTATGTATCATGGGAGAGGAGGGGTAACGTCACAAGAGGACCATGAGTTTTTAGAAGACGAACCTTTGTAAGTTCCATTAGCTGCGTGAGCATCGTCACATAAGACCTGTGGTTTTTGACATTTTATGCAAACGCCAACAGCTCTTTTCTTCACTCTAGTGATCCGTTCCATGTACCGAGTCACCTTCAAGAGCAGGTGGCAGATTTTGAGTTGCAGTACAACAGCACCAGGCACCGTGGTCGAAATGATGTTTTGGAGAACATTCGCGATTCAACAGAAGAGGCTTTGTATAAGTATGTGAATGAGAACGTCTTTTGTCAAATAGCTGCCTTTTATTGTTTTTAGTGTCTCTATTTATGATACAAATTCAGGGATGACAAAAATGCCATTTTCTCCATCAGCTATTTTGCTCAAATCCTGGAGGCGTCTGGCCCCCTGGACCCCGAGAATCCTCTGCTGGTGGGAGAACTGGACAATTTTCCTCCAGATGCTCAAAACAGCATCAGAGACGCAGGCGGTCTCCAAACTTTCCTCCTGCAGTCCCGTCATTTTATAAAGGTGGGGAGTTGTATCGCTTTGGCCAAGGATGCTGCTACCCTGCAGCAGGCTGAAGGAGGAGCCGGCCTGGACCAACTGGATGATTTTGAATATCACGATATGAATGCAGTGTCTCCTTATCCACATGCTTCTGCTTTCCCAAGTTATAATCCTGGTTACTTCTCAGCCACGAATGGATCCGAATGGATTCCAAACACCTGCCATTATTATACGTACCCTCCTGCTCCGCCCCCTGATGTTACCCATTCATTTACTCAACCTGCAGTCACAGAAAGTGGTCTCTCATCTGAGGTGGCAAATATTGACACTCAGCAACTATCTCCTTACTTGGTATCTGTTGATGAGGAAGTGGATCTTTATTCCTCTGAGGACAACATTGTTGTTGAGGAAAATGGTCCGTCTACATCTTCAGTGGCAGATGAGGAAACTGTTTTGTTTGGACCTGCAGCAGTACAGGTCAGTTTCACCATGAGAAACGGCACCAATACCCAGAGGAGAGCTGTGAGGAGCTTTAAGATTGTTTTTATGTTCTTAAGGTTCCACAGGAGACGAGGAGGAGTGTTGCAGTGAATACCGAGCTGCACGAGCGTTTTGAGAAGCAGCTGGTGGGTTTGAATATTCACATGGAATTTTACAAATCTGGAATTAAATTGACAAGTTTTACCCACAATTTTCTCATTTCTAATTCCTCAAGGGTGACATCAATAAAATGCAAAAGACCATCGGGTCAATGGAGGAGCAGATCGAAAAAATATCAAGTGGCTGTGAAAAAGTCGACGTGGAGGATCTAACTGACCTAAAGGATGAGATTCAGAAGATAACTGCAAATATACAGGTACAGAGCAGTGGCAGTTAAGTGTCTTCATCTAAATAGCAAGTCTTCATCAGTTGCATCTCTTTTCTTTTCTAAGGTTACCAATACAGAGCTGTCCCTGTTCCAGCAGAAGCTGGAGGAAGAGGTGAAGAAGGACCAGAAGGAGAAAAAAGCCAACCAGGAGGTCCTGAAGTCCCTCAAGGTGAAAAGAGAACAGTTGATGGAGGAGCAAAAAAGGTACATATCTGTTTAAAGATATATTATCAAACATTTTAATGTAATGAAACCAGTTTTGTCTGGGTTTAGAGACTTACTGGCACTGGGTCCACACTGTACTTTCCATGAAATGAGCTTCATTAAAAGAGCACAACTGTGCCGTTCAGACTTCATTATAGTGAAGTAGAACCTTACATCAATCAAAGGAAATGATAAAACGTTCATTAGTTTTCTGCTTTTGTCTTCTCTTCCATCCACAGTCTTGCCCATAAACTTCGAGAGACGAAGGCCAACTATGACACAGTTTTAAGCGATTTCCTTGGTTTGAGGTGAGTCCTGGGAGATGACGGTGGGATGTCCACTTTAAGGAAAGACACATTTTTCATCAGTTGCCTGTTTTTCCCAGCAATCGGATGGCAGCAGAGAAGAGTAGTCTGGAGGGTAAGATCCAGAGCTGCAAGACCCAGTTGTCATTAGCCACCAGAAGGTCTCACATAGCTCAGGTTGGTGTAGTTTCCTGATTATTTTTTTTTCACTTATATTGGGTGTTAGTGATGCCACATCACTTTCCAGCCTTTTACATCTGTCTGGAAGCTACAGTATGTTAAGGTACTTGCAGGTCCTGGTTTGGGTTTCTGGAGGAGATTGGGTGTCAACTATAGCACTACAACTCTTAGAAAAGGGCATCATTTCACCTGTTGAACTGTGTGTTGCTTCATGCGTGCCTTTTTTCAAAGATCTGAGCTCTATATCTGACCAACTCTCTCGTCCGGAAACCTAAACCAGGACCTGGAAATAGCATAATACTGCTTCAGAGAGAGTGTCAAAGAAACAGAAAAGAAAATCTCTTCTATAGGGTTGCAAGATCACTGAGCACTGATGCTTAATGAAGATTGTCCAAAGATTACTGGAGATTCTCTCTTTGATCCACAGACTTTGTACCAGGAGAATATTGATCAAGAGAAGAGCAGGAGAAGAATCACCGAGCAGCCTTTTTTTGGCACCAACAACCTGCCTGAAGCTCCAGCAGTAAGTTTGTTCATTGAGGATCTTTCAAACTTCTCAGATATGTGTAGGTGAATTGCCATTTGGACAGGAACAGAGAAGTAATTGCATCACATCTTATTCTAGTGTGGTGTTGATGTCTAGTGTTATGTTGAATGTCGCAGCGGCACACCATGACAAATTCCTAGTTTGTGTAATACTGTGTATTACATGAACAATGGCAATAAACCTTCTTCTGATTCTGATTCTGATTCTGACATTTGAGGGAACATTTCATTTTTAGTCTATATGATCATGAATGTTTCAGATATGTGGCAGCAGGCTAACCATATGATTTCCCTGTTGTTGCAGCCAAGTGGAACCCGTGGAAACCCTGTACCTTCATCCTCCCACAGCCCTCCTCCATATGTGCAGCCCTCTGCAACCGAGGCAGGAGCCACTGCAGCTCTGGTGCAGCACAAGCGTCCAGACAGGAATGTGGAGCACGCAGGCAGCACCGTGTTTGACAAAGTCATGGAGCAACTGACTGCCATGTTCCCCCATCACACAAGGTTCATTTTATTATAAGTCTGTAGCAGTTTGGGGTTGGTTTTTTTTACTAACAATCACACATTCTTTGAGTATTACTTTGAAAATCTGTTTTTTCAGGTCGCATTTGATGAAATTTATTCATGAGTTCCGTTCTTCCAACGGTGGAACACTGACCAGCGTGCCGTCTCAGGAGATGGTCGGAGGAGTGGCACAGCTGATCCTGGAATCTCAGGTGAGTTGGACAGAGTGCAGCATTTTCCCTCGATTTTGATTTTCTTGAATATAATTGATGTTAAAACAGCTGTACAGACCTGAAATGACTTGTTTGGTGAACAGCACCAAGGCAGACAACAGGTTGTTTATATTTGTCCTCTCAGGAGAGGCAGAACTCCACAACATTGACTAGTGTGGGAAGCGTGGCTCAGAGTACTACTCCTCCTCCTCCTGTCTGGCAAAAACCTGAGCTCCAGGAAGCCGTACCGAAAGAAGCTGTAAGTCCAGGCACGCATCTTTGAAAACCACAAGCGAATCCACATCTCTAAATTTCTAGTGATGTTTAATGTTGTTGTGCCAGTGAGGCACAGCCATCAGCTCAGACTTGACTCAGTTTGCTATTTGCAGCTAAACACTGAAGATCCCTGCATCATCTGTCACGAGGATATGGTTCCGCATGAAACGTGCGTGCTGGACTGCAGACACAGCTTCCATAGCCAGGTGAGTAGTTCCCAGTTCAAAACATAGTATTTGGTGAAATGAAATGAAATTGGGTGATTCAACGCCTCTGTTTGTGTTCAGTGTATCAAGCCATGGCTGAAGGGTCACAACACCTGTCCAACCTGCAGAGTTCATACCTTGTTGCAAGAGGATTTTCCTGCACTGTCTACCAAAAGACGCAAGGCTCCATAACGTCTCTGTACTCATTCATTTTAGATATTTTACTGCCTTTTCGCTTCAAATCACACGAGGCCTGATCTTGACTTTTAAGATTTTTACTAGTTAATAGTTTTAATAAAGAGTTTGTGTTTGAACCCATCTGTGTTACTGAGAATTAACATGCAGACACTTTCAATGTGAAACCACAGCCTCGATTGTCTTTAACAGTTCAGGACTTTTGAGTTCTCCACCAGTGATCTATTATGAAAACCAATGAGGATTTAAACCCATGTGTGTGGAACAGTGGGTTAGCAGTCCACCACAGTCCTCTGGTGAAATCTACAATTAAGAAGAATGATCATTTCTGAGACTCATCAGGTGATGATTATTATGAATCCTAAAGACAAAGCCCTAATGAGGCTAGGATTTGAACCCACAATTGTAGAAGCACAGCAGATTAGCAGTTCACTACCTTAACCTCTCAGCCATCTCAGCTTCTATTTGAAGTGTAAGCTCATCCCCAACACACACACACCATGACATTTTTGGTGTTTCTTATTTATAAATACAATTTAACTACCTGGGGCAGCAGTAGCTCAGCCTGTTGAGGACTGTGGAGGGTCACTCATTCAAGGCCCCAGCATCAAAACATAGAAGGTGTCCTGGTTGGTGCAGAAAGGCTTCACATTTCGCTGGAGGTTTCACCATATGCCTTGAAGACCATCAACAACTTGATTGTGTTAACAATGGTGCCCTCATAGAGCACTACCAAGATACCCTTGAGCAAGGCACCCAAATCCACTTAATGGTGTGCAATAACCTGGCATCTCATCCAGGTGTTCACACCCCCACCAAAAGGGGACAGAGCAGCCAAGCTGAAACTTCTGTGTTCAAATACAAAAGTGATGTGAACACCACAGTTGAGCTGGAACTAGGACATTTATACACCCCCACATACACAAAAATCTCTATTTTGAGCCACAGATCCCAGAGCATCTTTCAGTGATCTGACCTAGTTCAACTTGATACAGGGAATCAAATCATTCCTACAAAAAACTTTATTTTCAAAGATGCAGCACAGCTGGTGGTGCAGGAGACCCACTTCCAAATTCAGATTCTGCACAGCTTCAGAGGAAAGTTCTCCGTGATCAGATGATCATCCTGGAGCACAATGACAATGTTGACTTCAAATTCTGAAAACGGCAAACATCAACACATGATCACAACATAAGTAAACAAATTACTTTTACTTCTTAGATTTATTAACTTTGTTGACAACTTCACTGACCAACTTTGAAGTTGGTTGTCTCTAACGTAGGACAGGTGAAGAGCCTTGGGAACACCATGTAGATGGGAATAGGGAGGCTGCGGCAGACATCACCTTCAGCTATCTGGATGTTCTGGATCTCTGTGGCATCTCTGGCATATCCTTCAGCACAACCTGAACATGAAAAGCAGGACTGTGAAACTCTGCGCACCTGCTCTTCTGATCCTCTTGCAGCAGGTGCTCACCACAAGTCTCCACTCGCACCAGCTGCAGTTCAATGCTCTTGATGGGCACGTCTGAGTTTTCCACCTGTAGCTCTCCGGTCAGCGGCTGGGTGATCACGCAGTTTGTGGCATCTAAATGTCCTCTAACAAGAAACTTTGGCAGCGAACTTCTCTGGACACATGCAGAAAAGTTTCCACTGTGAGAGCAGCTTTGAACAAAAAACAGAACTCTCTCGCCGATTGCGTTTCTCACCTCCCGGACATTTTGCATGGTATCTGGTGTGATGCTGAAGTTGACTGGCATGGGGACAACTTTAGCTTTCTGTGGCTGGATATTAAAAGAGACACATCAGTGTAAGAATATATCTTATATTACAAACAAGTCTGCATTTCTAACAGGATGATAATTTGCTCACCTGACAATGCACAATAAACTCGCAGTTCTTACTCAGATCTTTGGTCAGCAGGGAGCGTTTCAGGTCACAGCGGAGGGTGTACTGAGGAGAAAACATAAAAGACCTAAAACTGATTAACAATGAAGCTTTCTGTATGTATACCAGAAGCCCAGGAGTTTCTGTGCCACATTTAGATGATAAACCAAAATGGTTTTAAAAGAAATAAACCACCTATGATGCATAGTAAGAATTCTTACAGTTGTGGACATTTGTCTTGCTCACCTGAATGTTAACAAAGACGCCATGGTAGGTTTCATAGAGCACTTTGTTGCTTTTGGTGTTCAGAGGGAATTCAAATGGGATCTCGGTCTTGCCTGGTGGAACTTTTCCTGCCTTGGCCACCTCAATATTACTGCTGATTAGCTGGATGGGCTGTAACATGGGGCAGAAGTGTTGGCTCATTGTTCTCAGGCTAAAAATGAGACATGACTGTTCTGATGTTCTCATGACTTTAACCTTGACAGAGTTGTAGAAAGCCTCAAAAACACCAACACTCTTGGAGCTCAGCTGCAGGTTCACCAGTCCTTCCATGCTCAGAAAAATGCCGTGATGCTGCACAGCTTCCTTACAAACCATTACAATCACACCAGAAACTACCTCCTGTACATAAACAGCAAATAACAAGACATGATATGACATGACAAGACATGATATAACAACATCTACTACCTATATTGGGTCTGGAATCACTGATACCGCAGTAACCGCTAAATAATATCATTACATGCAGTGGTTAAAAGTGTTACTGCATGGCAAAGATAGGCAATATTACATTTTTGGGATGTTAATACATAGTTGATCCACAGGCCACCTAGCAGCAGTGACCCTGGCCTTGTAACCACATCAACAGCCATCTGATCAGCTGATGGTCATGTGCACAGAGGCCGGCACCTCCTACCTTAGCTTATGCATTCATAAAAAAACATTTTAATGAGAGCTATGATCGAATATTCCGCAAATATGCACCCACACAATAATGAACGCACCGTTAATTGATGACATACTTACGCCTTCATGGTAAACTTTGTTTGCTCTTTTCAATCTTATGTCCAAATTGACGCTCATGATTGCTGGTTGCAGGTGGGATAAATGAATTTAAAACCGGTCTTCGAGAATTTCCAGCTGACACAAAGAAATAAGGCGATATACACCCACATTTACTCCGAAATTTCGTTTTGTTCGCTCGGACGCCTGAGAGCTGATTTCCGGTTCACTTAAAATAAAAGTGAGGTTAAAGGCAGCATTTCACTTGTGTTGCTCTCTTTTGCTTCTCAATGTTTGTAACGCTTTCTTATTAATTCACCAGTTACGATTATTGTCCTCAAATAGTTCAAATCCAACACATCAGAGTCATTTTAAGGAGCTATGCCCGTCTTCTTCCCTCCTGCCAACGGGCAGCTGTTGGTGCAGCACTGCCCCCTCTTGCTTCGGAAGATTTATCCAAGCCTGTCATCATTATATTTAAAAGCTTTTTAATGTTTTAGTTTCGAACGTTGAACAATATTTTATCTTGCTGAAAATGTTCCACTAGTCTATTTATCACCTTTATGTTAAAACTTTTTAAAAAGTGGCTTTGGGTACCAGTTCATCCATGGTGACATCGCTATATGCCAAAAAAAGAGCGTGACATTGACTCCCTGATTCACCTCAGCAGGATCTACAGCAAAGATATCGGGATGGCATTGGGACTAGATAAATGTGGGCGGATGATATCTAGAAGAGGAAAGGTGATCACAACTGATGGGGTTGAACTATCTGAAGGGAACATTACAGATGTGCAGGACAGTTACAAATACCTCGGGACCACTTCTAGAGACTAATTTAATGTGTGAGTTGAAGGAGAGATTTTGATCAAAAGTTACTCCTAGATTCCTCACAGAGAGACTAGATGTTAATGAGATACCATCTAGAGTGATCATATGATCTAATCTATCCCTGAGAGGTTCAGGACCAAACACCATGACCTCAGTTTTTCCTGAGTTAAGGAGGAGGAAATTTGAAGACATCCAGGACTTTATGTCTTTAAGACAGGTCTGAAGCTTCACTAACTTCTCTGTTTCCTCTGGTTTCATGGATAAATAGAGCTGAGTGTCATCAGCATAACAATGAAAATTTATCCCATGCTGCCGAATAATGTTCCCTAAGGGAAGCATGTACAAGGTGAAAAGGATTGGTCCAAGTACAGAACCTTCAGGAACTCCATGGCTAACCCTACTGTATGAAGAGGGAACACCATGGACATGAGCAAACTGGTATCTATCAGATAAATATGATCTAAACCAGTCTAGTGCTGTCCCTTTAATCCCAATCACATGTTCCAGTCTATGTAACAGGATGCTGTGATCAACTGTATCAAAAGCAACACTGAGATCCAGCAGAACCAGCATAGAGACCAGTCCATGATCTGAAGCTATGAGAAGATTATTAGTAACTTTAAAAAGTGCTGTTTCTGTGCTGTGATGTGATGAGCTCTAAAGCCTGACTGAAACATCTCAAACAGGCTGTATCGGCCTATAGTTTGCTAAGACATCAGGATCCAGTGATGGTTCTTTAAGCAACGGCTTAATCACTGCCACCTTGTAGGACCGGGCTACCTAACCCTAAAGAACCATTGATCTGGTCCAGGACAGAAGTGCCTATCAATGGTAAAACATCCTTCAACAGGTGTGTTGGGATGGGATCTAAAAGACACGCGGTGGTCTTGGATTTCTGAATTAGCGAAGATGCCTCAGAAAAATATATAGGGCTGAAGGAGTTTAAGGGCTCGTTGGAGAACTTGTATGTTCCCACAGTCAGCACATCTGGTGATGGTCCAGTTGTTGGGATGGCCTAGTTAGCTTTTTCTCTCTTCACTTTATCAGTGAAGAAGCTCATGAAGTCTTCACCACTAAGGGAAGAAGGGATATATATATATATATATATATACACATACATACATATATACACACACACACACACATATATATATATATATATATATACATACACACACATATACATACGTACGCACACTCGCATATACTGGAAAACATTTTTTAAGAAGAGTCTTAAGTCTGAATACATGGTAATGCTTTAACAGTTTATTGACATGTGGTTCAATGTCGGAATCATTTACAATGGGGGTCATAATAATGATGCTTAAAATGTTTAATTTCATAAGATGCTCTTATTACCCTTTCCATGGATTATTTATTCTTTGCAACAGTTTATTGGGGACAATACCACACACGTTTTTCACTTTTTAAATGGGGAAATTTCACAGCCTCAATGAAATAAAGATGGACAGTCGGTTCATCAAAGCACATTTACATATTCCTGCATTAGCATATAGAGAAAACATAGTGACAAATACAACCCAAAGAGCTTCTGTTGTATAAACAGACCTTCATTTTGGGGTAATATCAAAATATTCTGATTAGCTACAGAAACCATCACGGTACTGAACTGTTCTACTGGACCTCTGAGTCTTAATGCACAGAGCACAACGAAAGTCAACACCTAACACAGCCTGGGTGTTTACCTTGTGGAATTTTGGTCCTATGAGATCTGCTCACTTACTACTTAGACTGGCTGGGTGTTGGCAATGTCATGAAATATCACACAAAATCAAATATGGCATCAGACAGTGATGGCATTTAAAGCACCTTGACTGAACCTAGTGGACAAACAAGGAAGCAGGCAGAGGTAGACGAACAGTAAAGAGGAATGAATTCTAAGGTTAATGGAGCTGCATGTAACAAAGCTGCAGTGATCAGGCCAATGAAAAACAATTTTAATCTGCAATCACCTTTTTTAAAGGACAATGATGAACACCAGCATGTTAACAATTAGCAGGTGCTGGTTGGAGAAGTATTGGGTCAAGATTTAAAAGTCTGAATAAGACAGTACCAAGAAGAAGGAAATTTCATATTTTTAACAATTGTTCTGTATTCTTGTCAGTGCTGATGGTACTCCAGAATCACCTAAAACTGAGCTGTATAATGACCTTCAACTCACAAAAATAGCCGCGCAAAAACATTTTGATTAAGCTACAGCAAAAGTCAATCAAAACAACAGGTTTTAACCATCTGCTGTAAATTACTGCCTTTTAAAGTCAGAGCTGGGAGTGGACACAGATTTACTACATTGAGAGACTATGATGGGGATGGAATGGAAGCAAAAAGCAAAACATAAGCCAAAATCCAGATCTGAGGGGGAATTAGAGGACTGATAAATGTCTTTATCTGCCAAAATGGAGAAAAACCAGACTCCACAACACATTTATAAACTGACATTTTTCTTTATGAGAGAAAAAACTGGCCAAGTAGTCAAAAGCATCTCATTCCTGTTTGGATTCTCTGGTTTTGGCAGTTGGCTGCAGGTAGTAGATGATAAAACGCTGCTGTCAGGTTGAAGCAGAGATGTTCAGCGTGTGAGCAGGTTCAGTTCTTCAGCACAGAGTCGTACATCTGATAGATGTACTGGGAAACCTCAGGGGCCCGACATTTGAGCGACAGCTGAGGAGAGGGACAGTTAGAGGTTACATTCCTATTAGCCTGTACAGGATAGATTAACAATGACCATAAAGGTGTTTCTGCAGAATAATGAAGTCATAGTCTGCCTTTTTTAAAGGACTATACCGTATAGTTGGGATTCCCCGGCTGAATACGGAGCTCAGCTAAGATCCAAATGCCGTTGGTCAACTTGAGGGACTGATAGAGCATATCCTGACCTTCTACGTTCCTCTTGGCAATGGTGTAGATGTTGTTATTCTGTAGCTTCCCTGACACTGTGTCTGTAAGTACAGAATCTAAATTAATTAAAGAACTGATTTTTCATACTTAAAACACACACATACGCACAAAAACAGGTTTGTAACCTAAAATCACGTTCTAGTCAACAGCCAAAGCCAACTCAGAGAGACAAGCTCAAGTGGGTAATCTGAAACACTGGGACCAACTAATAACAACCAACAACAGCGCAAACATTTGCTGCTTCTACAAGCAAAGGTGCAGCAGGTGTCCAACAGATAGAGATGGAGGAGTAATGATGAGGTGTCCAGAGACGAGCATGCAGGCAGAGGGAGAGAACAGACAAGTGTAAGAGCTTTGATTTCATCATTCTGGAGTGATGCTTGTGTCAGAGGGACACAAAAATTCATTCAGGTATCAGAGAAGTACTGTAAGAGGAGAGCTGAGAGAAGGGTGAGCCAGTTCTACACAGATATGTGAAGGTATGGAAACTTTCCAAAATAAAACAAAGAATGACTCCAATCACAAAGACATGACAATGATAAACAAATTCAGTTGATATTTAACAATCAACCAGTAAGATTTTAAAACTGATACTGACCTGCGTTTAAGTGGCAATCTTTGATCTGGTACTGCAGCTCATTCTCATTGGGAATGTCTTTCCAGGTAGCCAGAAACACCTGACGCTCTGAAACACGCCAAAAACACAGGCGGTCACACAAGAGGAAGCAAATAGAGACCAGTCTGGCCCTTTGAAAGAGTCACTGTTCTTCTCTATAATCCATTAAAATCATTTCTCAAACATTTGTGCTCAGTCCTAATAATTGGGGCTGATAAAGAAACCTGTTTAGACACTTTACAGAAACAGCTTTACTTTCATTGAATGGTGCTGTTAGTTATTATTCTTTAGTAATCAACAATCATCTTACCCATTTTTCCATCTTCAACAAAGAAAATATTGAGCGGGATGAGAACGCTGAAGTAGAAGACGTCAATGCTGTTCTTGACAGCCACCTGTGTACAAGTCAACAGAGGGGACGGAAAACTGAATAAAGTTCAAGTCTTTTTTAAACTAAAAAATCATTTTGCAAAACATGAAGCATCTTTAAATACTGTTAAAAACCTTATTCAATTACACAAAAGACTAAACTGCTCTCGGTTGTCAAAGAATAAGTTCGCTGCAAAAGAAAATCTTCTTAATGAAAGAGAAAAACAACAAGACTACACCAGCCAGAGTAAAGTTTAAACGATAAATGCTGGTCTTGGATGGTCTGGTGAGTGTTTCAGCACCTGCAGGTTGTTCAGTGGGTCCATCTTCATGACAGGACCAATCGTGTTGAGAGGCAGAGAGACCTCAATACTCTGGTTGGGCATTAGTGGGGTGTGAACGGGCAGAGGGCTGGTTGGAATCATCCCAAAACTGATGAATACAAGATACAGCTGGTCAGATTGCACAGCCAATATCTAAAACTTTTTAACTTTTTAATTTACTCTTTTAATTACTAACCTGTTCTTGTTGAACTGGACAGCGAAGTCAGTCATGTGCTGCAGAGCCTTGTTGGTGAAGGTCATGTCCATGTACATGTGACCTTGGCGGCGAGAGAAGGTGCCAGAGATTTCCAGGCCCTTTGCTTTCACTGCCGGAAGCCACACCTGATAAAAACACGATGTGTAATCAGAACTGCACACATTTCAATCCATCTCTAATCTCTGTTGAGACAATAATGGATAATTAAGAGTCTTCAAACCAGCATAAACAATATTCACATATTCCAGAATCACTCTAATAATTTCTAATCTGCAAATGAACACCACATTCATATTTTTTGCCTCTGCTCAATTCATCTGGGTAATGTGCTCAGAGAAAATTCTGCGTGGGCTCACTGCTTTTGGGGGCACGTATCCCCCGGTGGTGATGGCCATGCCTGTGGAGAGCTCAAACAAGTCGTTCAGGCCGCTGCTGGCAGCCGGGGGTGCTGGTGTCGGTGACGGAGCAAAAGTGCTTGGAACAGATGACGGGATGAAATTCTGACCCACCTAAAACAATCACAGTCAAACCATCCGGTCAATGTTAGGAAGTAGCTTTGACCAGCTGGTAAACTGTATGAACCTACAGAGAACCACACAGGAAATCTGAAGTCATGCCAAAGAAAGAAAAGAATGATTATGAGGACACACAACTTTAAAATACAACAAATACACTTAGCATAGCAAGCTATAAGACAGCCAAGCCCTCAGCAGAGAGTGTGTGGACATGCTCGGAAGTGACATGAATTTAAAAATCAACCCAAGCCTGGAGTTTTGTGAGTTTTAGCCCATTAACTGCAAGACAATCAAAGTCCTTCGGGTTTCAATTTTGCTCCAAATTGTGTACTATCGAGACTGTCTGGAATGGCCTTTTCCAGACCAGGAAATGGGCTAAAACATGCATGTTCTAACTGAAAAAAACAATGAGCTCAACACAGAGAAAGCGGATGTAAAAACGGCGTGAAAAACGTAGAATTTGAGGCGTGCAAAGTTAACTTCATGAAGCATGCAGACAGAGACACTGCCAAAGAGAAGGACTTGACTTACTGCTGGACTTCCCCCAACACCTCCGCCTAGGTCTCCCCCCAACTACAGGAGAGAGGAGATGCCCCCACAGACACCATCCAAACATCGCAGACAGATCAAACACACAAACACAGAGAACAGACACGTTCTTAGAGACCGCATCCCATCCCGACGACCCCACATTTTCTCAGAAAATAGCAACATCCTGCGGTACATGACACATTTGAAGGATAGAAATCTCAGCAGCAGCATAAAAATGACCATAGATACCACATTTACCACACGTGTAATCTATAATCCTGCAAACATATTCAGACATATATTTCATATGAAGCCAACAATGTGACAGTGAGTGTGTGTGTGTGTGTGCTTTCAAGCTCACCAGACTGTCCAGGCCGCCACCCAGAAGATCCACGGCACCCATCTGCATGGAGGAGACCTGGGGCACATTGACCGGAGGACCCAAATCCAGGTTGAGCAGGTCACCGAGCAGGTCACCCTGGCTGGGGATCACGTGATGTTGGTCAGCGGCAGCTGCCGGGGCACTGCTCACTGGACTCTCTCCGGTATCAATACTGTTATGGAAGGAAACGTTGCTGCATCACTTTGACGCCACCTTCTCTCTTGATTACTTCAATTAAAGATTGCAAAACTTGGAAGTTTGTAATTATTAAACACGACTTGATAAATTTAGGGGGGGATGTTCAGAAAACAGACCTGCTGTGCTGCACCGGAAGGTGTTTCCGATGTATTCCATGGCTGCCTTCCACAAAGGCACTGGGGGGTTTGTGATAGACGGACGCCAGCGAGCCGATGTGGCAGATGAGCTCATCCAGCAGGGTGGGCTCAATCAGGTCCGTCTCCTCTGAGATCAGCGGCTTTTCTGACAACACCACCTCCTTGGCGGTCACAGGGTCAGTGGACAACAAGCGCCAGTAAATGTATCCCCTGTCACGCAGGTCTGGGTTATCAGAGTCCTGCAGAGGAGCAAGAGTGAGGATTAGCTGGTGATTGAATCTTAACAGCTTCAGAATCCCAAAAATAACATTCACCTGAGTGGCCAGACTGAGGACCTGCTGCACCAACTCCTGCGTCTCGGACGGTTTCTTGAGGAAAAGCTTGACGATGGCAGTCAGCAGAGTGAGCTGAACCTGAAAAACAAAGCGGAACTTTCTATATGATCATGTTGTCCCTGCGCAGTATTCCTGCCGGCATGCCGCCCCCACCTGTGTGCTCTCATCATGGAAGCCCTCAAGAAAACTCTCCAGCAGCTCATCAGCGTTGTCAATCCTCTCGGCGTATTCCCCGACAATCCAGATCATGGCGGCACGCGCGTCAGGTTCATCCAGAGAGTCGAGATTCTCACACAGTGTAGCAATGATGCTTTCATACCTGAAGTACACCCAGATCATCAAAATCACGCTTTACACACAAACCCAGTATAATGTATCGCAGCCGTCTGTTGGTACATGAAGCAAAACACCTGCTGAGCGGCTCTCACACGTTCGGGAGGAAACCTACTTGTTGGGGTACTTGCGGAAGATGTCCCTGATGACCACAATAGCCTCCTGGACCACATAGTTGACCTTGGTCTGGATCAGATCCAGCAGGGTGCTGACACAGCGCTCAGCCGATTGCTAAAGAAGGTGGACAGCGTCAACCAAAGCAAAGAAAAAAGTAAAGTAGGATTCTACTTAATTTATGTTGTTTTTTTGTTTACCTCCACTTTGATGGCACAGCGTCCTATGGCTCTCACAGCCTTCCGCACAAAGTCAACATCCACCTCTGTGGCATATTCTTTCAGCTCTGCCAACACCTGAGTGACACACATCAGTTCATCACACCCAGCATACATGTCTGGATCGAGTCCTCAATGTTGAGGACCAATCTAATACAGCAGCACAAGAGCATGAGCCCCCCAGGATCTACTAGTCAGTACCTGGGCGATGTTGGCCTGAGAGGCCAGGCGGATCATGATGTCCAGTTTCTCCAGTTTCACATAAATTGGGTCATTGTACTTGACAAAGAACACTTTGATCTCCTGCTTGAGGATCTCAGGCCTGAACAAAAACAGTTCCATGTGTTTACCAAGAGACTCAGAAGGTCCATTACATATGAATAAAATAATATTGGAAGGTAGTGAGATCACTATATAAAACAAACAAATATACACCTTTTCTGGACGATGAGGTTGATGTTCCTCAGAGCCACATACTGGACCTCAGGCTCTCCTGACAGTAAGGTGACCAGCGGTGGGGACAGCTTTTTCAGCAGGGTGTTGTAGTAGTCTGAATCTTTGGGCAGCAGTTCCAGAAACTTCATCAGCACTTTAACAGCAGACAGCACCACGGCTGAGTTGGCGTGGGACAGCCGGGGGGTGACGCGCTCACAGATGCTGCAAGAGGAAAATGAGTAACAGAGAAAGAAAACGTCAGTGAGAACCAAGATGGCCTACCAAACAATCAATCGCTGTTATGAGAGTCAATCAGGAGCTCGATCAATACCTTTGGGCCTCTCTGTCGTCCTTGGGGTTGTAGTTGGACAGGCAGTCCAGGATGAAGATCTGCCCCCACTCTGTGCACTCATTGAGGGCCGTGAGCAGCTTGTTGATGTTCTGTGGATTCAGGTCCAGGAGGTTGCTGTTGGGGTGCGACTCACTGATTTCAGACAGAGCAGCGACTGCATTGGCAACAACCTGTAAGACAGTCGTTATGTTGCATGTGAATAAACCGCTGAAAGAGGTTAAACATACTGGACTCTTGTACAGAGGATATTTGTTCTAAATCAGGTGAAAAAGACATGAAACCCACCATTGGGTTGGAATCAGCAATGAGATCTCTGAGAGAGTCCAGGAAGCCCTGGTCTTCCACCATCTGGGCATTGATGTCATGAAGTTTAGCCACACATACGGCTGCCGTCTTCCTCACGTAAGGATCCTCGTCTTTCAGGCATTTCCTCAGTGGCTCACATAAATACTCTGTGATCTTGTCCACCCGGATGCAGCCCATTGTGCGGACTGCCAGAGCTCGGATCAGAGGGTTGGGGTCCTCACAGTCCTGGAGGGAAAAATGATTCCTAAATGATCTAAAAAGCTTTTGTTTCCAAAAACTATGGATTCTTGTTCATTGCTCTGCCCTTACAGCAGTTCTTTAGCATTAGTTCAGGTGCCCTAAAGGAACTTGGACTTGCCTTGACGAAGCTGTTGACAGCCATGATTGCCATGTCAGGCTGGCTCTTGGCATAGTTCATCAAGTAGAGATAGACCAACTTCTTCAGCTCCAGGTTATCAGTCTGCATACAATTAACCACATCTGGAAAAAGGGAGCTGAGAGAAGACACAGGCAGACATTTTGTAATCAGGCCTCACATCATTTTTGTAAGCATTTACATGATTTGATGTACAAATCTAGTTAGAACTGTTGGTTACCAGCCATCAAAACAAGCAGTTACAAAAATCCTATTTTTGAAGCTTAAGGACAGTTTCCTGATGTGATTTGCAATGTCTCCTCAAAATTGCACACCCTGTTTAGAAGGGCATCATATTTTCCGTGCAAAAGTTCCCATATTTTAAAGCTTACCTGACATCTTTGCCTACAGTCATGGCAGCGATGACTTTTTTCACTGCCTCTTTCCTCTTCTCCTTCTTCTCATTGTTCAGCTCTGCCTTCAGCTCAAAGATCTCCCCTAAAACATGATTGATAGGTGTAAAGTATGATCACACCATCAGTGTCATTAATGTTAAAAGAGATGCAAAGTTTAAAGCTTTGCTGCACTACAACTACAGCCTTATTCACCTTTTTTGTTAGTTGTGAAGTACTTGGAGTCCGTCATGATGACGCAGGTACCTTAAATCTGCACAGTGGGAAAAAAAATTCTTTCATGATTGGTGAATAACACAATGCTGGTTAGGGCAAATATATAGCACAAACAATGACATATTAAGCGCTTCTCGATCATACTTTTGTGCTCGTACTTTATTGTCTTGTATTTTATATAAAGCTGTTCACGCTTGCCCATTTTGCACCACATAAAATAAACCCATCAAAAGTGACAGCAACAGGAATGTTACAAGACATAGACTGGGGACAAACCTGACCTACTCAATTTGAAATAATCCAACACCTTTTCATGTTGCTAGTTTGTGTCACCTATTCGGTTTGTGATGCGCTGTAACATCTGATCTAACGCGATTCCTGGTGATCTCACTTTAGCGCAAACGCACCAGCAAACATCTGCAGAACGGGCTCAATCACTGAAGCAATTTCGAGCCTTAAAGGTCAACCTAATAAAATGTATTGCTTTCACGGGTGTTCATACGATTACGGAACACAGAGATTAACAGTGGGGAGATTCCAGCTAATTTCAAATTGGCTACGGTGAAATGAACTGGAATCACAGCAATGTCAGTTGGCTAACGTTGGCTAACTACATGCTAATCGGCCAAATAAATCCCGCTAACGCTACATCGAGCTGGCTAACAAACGCCCGCACCCCGAAAAGCTACGTTGCTGGTCAACATTAGCAAGATTTTCATGTCTAGTGTCAATGTACAGAGATTATTTCGATCCTAACATCAAAACAGAAGAGCGATCAGGGGCCCAGTTTTTGCTGCTGAGGACAGGAGTTGCCTTTGCAGGTTACTAGCTGCACAGCACTGCTGATGAATTATCGAGCTCACTGAACCCAGTAGACCCGTGACATTATAAGAGTTTAAATTGTAAAATATCTCAGATACCTGGGTGAGTGTATGTTAGCGGGAAAATAACAGCGGCTTCCCGATGCAGGATGGAGCCTTGCCTAGTTTGAGGAAGATGGATGAAAATGGATCATAATGGTACGTTCATGGTCAGCGGAATCTGAAATACTTCTTAGGTACAAGCAATTCCAACCAATTAAAACCATAAATGTCAGTATGATAATGAATTCAGATTTATGTTAAGTCGAATTTTTTTATATATTGGTTTTCAATATGCGAGAATGCTTTTAATTTTCACGTTTTGGGTTTTACTGGTCATACGATTTTTGGCGTGACTGAAAGGTGTCCTACACTTTTGGAGTACTTGAATGCCACAGAATAGGAAAGCGAGGTGAGTCGAGGAAGAGATAAGAATCACGAACATCAACACGAGTCTTGGCCAACTTCTGTTGCCCACTGACGCAACTGCCACTACACAACTTCCAGCATAGTCTTCTACATTTAGATTTGCAACAGACGGCTTATTCCTGGTTGTATTGTGGATAAAATAACCATTGGTTGGTCATTCCCAGAACTGAAAACGCTTGAAAGGTGTGAAGTGAAGGTCCTCACTGGACACAATCTTCAACGTTTCTATTCTGCTGCCATCAATGCCAATACTAAACTGATGTTACTAACAAAAGTCAATGTGCAAATGTAGGTTTGAGAACAATGAGCTGGATTTGATCAGCCACCGAGGAATTAAGTTTAAGGCACAAAAGACAGTGAACACATAACTTTCCATCCTGAGACCGCCTCAACAGAATAAAGTTTACATTTGCTTTCATTTATTTTGTGTGAGAATTTCTGGACTGTACTGGGAACAATCTCTTTTCCTACATAATAATTGGTCAGATACAGAGTAATAATGGCCCCATCCCTCCTGATATTTTTCAGCAAGAAATGATTTGAGGCTAAATGACTAAATCAGTTCGACTTCCCTTTTTGCATGCCCTTTCCAGTCCTCAACAGCTTTAAATATGAACATTTTAGGCATTTTATTTCACATTGTTTCACAAAAAGAAATGATACATTCATGGTTAAAACATGTATTTAATGTCAATGTCCAAAAATACTTTTTACCAAAATACAATATATAGATATAATCCTAAATTGGAAAGCATAAATAACAAAAAGCTTTTTTTGTTTACATTTTATTCCCACATTAGCTCACAGGTGGTCATATTGTCTTCAACTGTGAGGAGAGCTCGATCTGGAGTTGAGAGGTGCTGCTAATGAGATCTTTGGGAAGATTTTCCTGGGCTTCTTGCATCTTTTTTCTGGCCCTCTGGAAGGCCTCTGAGAGATAAAACACATATTAGCATTTTGTATTAAAACTACAATGATATGTACACCTTAGAAGTTGGTAAACTACATCTGCTTCTGAGTAATGATCAGACTTCAGTATAGTGGTGTTTGGATGTGATGGCTTTACTTGCTACAACAGGAGTTTGATTATTTGATCATTAACAAAGTTGAGGTCTTTACCCTGGACGGAGGAAACTGCTCCCTGCTGACTGAATCCCCCCAGCTGATTTAATACTCTCTGCCTCTTTTTCCTCAGCATATTGGCATCCACAAAGGATCTAAAACAAACAGAACAAGGATGGACCATTACTCACACCATAGTAAATCAGTCAGGGGGTCAACAGTCTCCTACCTGGCTTGTTGCATGCAGTGCAGGTTAAAGGTGACATTTCCTGTGGTCTCACTGCAAAAACCAAATCGACTCAACCTTTCCCCCTGCAGAAATAGAAAAAAAACCTTTATTGTCATTATTGAAGTTTACCTAAACTCAGAAGCTACCACGTGGGAGTTCAAACAGGTGCTTCTTTGCATCTTTTTCTGAAACAGATGACAGGCCCAAAATGTTGAGGATTACCTTGAATGTTCCAGGTATTCTGACATAGCTGATGTCTTCGAGCTCAGGGGAACCTCCAATAAAGAAGCGCCTCAGTGCAGAAACTGTCCCTGTCTGAAGAGGCCTCCATGTATGGCACGTTATGGTATGTTTACCTTGATACATATTATAACATAATTATGGCAAATTAGGCCACTGAACACCTATGCTTATCACAAGGTATTTTTTAAAATCTGGATTAACTATTATTGAGTTTTTGGTATTGCCATAATTCTTTTATGGTATATTGAGGCACACATAGTTTACCAGGTATGGCAGGAAAAAGCAGATATCCGTAGCCTTCTGTTCGACAGCGCTGCCATGAGTCCAAAGACAGAACCTTGAAGTACAGCACCGGCCACTGTAAAAGTGTTCCTGCAACAGAAAAAAAAAGGTTTATCCATGAACCTGCAGCGTATGCGTGAACCACAGCTCCGTGCTGAAACTTACCTTCGCTCTCTTTGTCACATGTGTAGGAGGCCTCACAGCTGAAAAGGTGACTGAAGAAAGCAACGTCCTCCTGTTGGCAGCCAATCAGTGGAAAGTTTACAAGAGAACTAAGCTCTAAAGTTGTTCACTACTTTTACTCACCTTTCCCATTGGTTTGGTCCGGCAGGTGTGAGTAACACCTGAGAGACTCTGATTAGGGGAGCCTGACCAATCTGAAAAAACAAAACAGACAAAACAAATCAAGTTTTGTATTAATTTATGTACGCTGGTGGGTACAACATCATTAAAATATCTTATGTGACTCACTGGTGGGCAGTTCGATTGTGAAGTGGATGTATAAGTTATCGTATTCAAAGCCTTTGGCAGAGACTGGAAGAGCAGAAGCATTAAGAGGGAGATTTAAGATACCAATGATCATTTTACAGTGATGATAACAGGTGTCCTGCTCACCTATTTCACCGTTCAACAAGTAACGCAGAACCCCGACAGGAGGCTGAATGAGACATGTATCAGATTAAAACACTGATAAAAACTGAGCAATTCCACAGGTGTGACTGTGCCACTGCCTCTGGCTGATTAAGGCACATGTTGTTTACATGCGCGTCTTTAGTTTTGAATATCTGACCTTGTTGAATTTTGGATTTCTTTCCATAGGCGCTGACTGGTTGAAGTTAATCAAAGCCAGCAATATAGAGGGCAGTTGTGATGCCATGTTCATAGCTCTAAAAAATATATTGCTTTGAATCAGAGGGTCGTTGACCTTTGATCATTAAACATCAAATGTAAAAGCTTCTTTGATCCTTAGACTGTTTGATCTCAAAGATTAACTCCTTGTCTCCCACATATAAAAATGACATGTGCAGGTTCCACGTCCACCTCAAGTCTCCAAAGATAGAGTATTTTGTGCAAAATGACTCACCATTTCAAAATCCTGCCCCACAAGGCTATTCAAGTAGTCCATGTGTTGAGTGTATAGCTACAAACAGAAAGGAAACATCCATTATGATAGTGAATGTTAAATACTTCATATAGTCTATGAGCACAGAGAGAAAATGTCACAGGCGAACTCACATCTCTGTAAATGTTTTGCTCCCTGTCTTTCTGCTCTGGTTTCATCACTGTGGACGCATTCTCCACAGTGAGGCGCCAAACCTCTTTCTTTTCTCCTGTCACAATCCTGCGGAACCACCCCACCCAATAACTTGCTTCATTTTTGCAGATTTGAAACAAGAAAATCAATCTGACATGATGAAACACGTATTAAATGCAGAGCTGAAGTCAGAGTAGTGAACCCACCTGTAGGGCTCTCTGCCTTTGTTGAAGTCAGGTTTTACGATGACTGTTCCGCTGCCGTCTGTCTTTATGGTGACCAGCAAACATTCGTTCTCTTTCTGGCCAAGTCTGAAAAAGCAAAAGCACAAAAAAAGGCAAATGAGCCATAGTTTGGCCCTAAAGTGAAACATACTATTAACACTGTTGAAATTCATTAATGAGATGTGGGATACTATATACCACATTTATTTACTTAAGAAGTTGCCACATTCACCCAGCAGACACATACGCAGATCTAAAATAGATTCTGTGGGAATGCTCATACTTTTCAGGGGGACCCAGATCTGCCATGATGTGCATTGTCTGCATGACGTTATTCACCACATGAGTGTTCCTCACAAACTCTTCTGTGGGCTCCCAGTTGATGATCTTTGCCTTCGGGACACCACAATCTCTGCAACAAATACCAGACGGTTCGTGATAAAACATACAGAAATTACAGGTGACACCAGTAAATGCTTAAATTGCAATCTGAAGAACTCTGTAAGATTAAACTGACTTTATATCACCTACATCTTTTGTTGGTCTTGTCCTCTCTGTCTAAGGCTGGTCATCCTCTCAGCCAGGAATGTGGGCCATGATTTGCTTGTGTTCAGTAATATAGATGAGTACTGCTTTAATGGGGGGATGAAGATATGAATTGTAAATCACTTTCCACATGTGAAACACTGGCAGATAAATGAATGGGTGAACTTACCAGTTGGTTAAATGGAAGAGAGTTGGTATAACGATCGTGGTCAGTGTAGGTGAAAATCCTGCGATTACGTCGGCCCCTTGCCTTCTTCAAGGCCTTGACTTCAAGATGGTACTGACGTTCAAGAGGGGTCTGACATGCTGCCTCGTTCTCAAATAATTCCATCTCATACTGGGAGGACACACACACAGGGACATGCTGAACAAGTGCGATTAATACAAAACAAAGTGGTTGGTTTTTAAAAAAAATATTTTTACATTTTGTTAAACCACACAAGGATAAGGTATTTGCAATGATCCCATGGATTTAGATTAAAGAATGAAGTTTGTACCTGACTGAAGAGCTTCTCCTGCCATCCAACCACCAGCTCCTCCTCATTATCACCTGGTGAGAATGTAGATAAAATATGCATTATATACTTACTCCTTTCAGACCTGCTGTGTAATAGTAATAGTACTTTCAGTTGGATGAAATGATACATAAATGGAAACAGCTTCTTCCCCACTGCTGTCTCCCTGCTGAACTCCGACCCCTCTCACTTTACCTCCCTTCAGGCACAATAACCCCCTCTGGACTGACTGATTGTACATTCACGCTATTTGCACTGATTATATCTGTTACAAGAATTGCACTATTTACATCCGGTTATTTGCACTGCTTTCCATACTTTGCACATTTTACCATATTTTATCACTATTGTATAGTTAAAACATTGATCCTGTAGGAAATTCAGCACCATAGTTACAGCCTGTATATATATTTATCTTGGTTGCAATGACTTTTATATACCCTTTACATATCTGTGAACTCTGTAAATACAAACATATAGATTGATATCATAAACATATATCATTGTGTGTATATATTGTATATACCCATCACAGTTTTATTTGCTACTTAAGCACTTCTGGTTAGATGCTAACCGCATTTCGTTGCCTTGTACTTGTGACATGTGTAATGACAATAAAGTTGAATCTAATCTAATCTAATCTATATTGACCAGAAAATGGGTTTAAAATCACTTATAATTGCGAGGAAATTTAGAGGTTCTAATATGCATGAATACCTTTATGCCCTTGTGAGGTCAGGGTCTGTAGTTCAATAGCCCCTCCGTCCTGCTGCTGAGACAGGACCTGGTGCTGGAGGTGCTGAGACAGGGCAGCTGTGGAGGTCACTTTCTCAACACGGACCCTAAAGTGGACACAAAAATAGACATCTGGCTGAACCTGTCACTGAAAACACAATTCAAATTTGCAAACCCGACGCTTTCAGGTTTTAAAATAATAGCCAATAGTTACTTTATCCTCAAGTTTTTGACCATGTCCCGGGTGCGAAACACAGCCTCCCCGTTGTCTGTATTCCAACAGTCTGTCATTATTATTGTCTAATGTTCAAACAGTCACGAATCGAATTAGTTAGCCAGTACAAATGGAACCAATGTAAGGGAAGACACGTCGGTGAAATAGGTTAAACAAACGCGTACGAATAAATCCAAAAACGAAACATCTTGTGAGTTGCCATAGAAATCAGGCAGCTTATTTTTCAGTTTTACTTCCTGTTTAGGTTTCGTGACCCTTCTGGAAAGCAGCCGTCGTCACGCGCTACCGCCCCCTGCTGGCCGGGAAATGCGTTGAATGGGAAACTTGTGGGAGAAAACTCTCCCAAACCATTTTAATAATTTATCCCATGACGTGTGTTTTACTCGTGTTAGTGAGGAAATAAAATGCAATGTGATATTTGATGGTACTCCAGGGGTATCATGCACCAATTAGTCACTAACTATAAAACGGGGAAGAAGACGGTGTCGATGTGGGAGTAGTCTAACTTCGATTCCTCTCGTAGCCAATCGGGCAGTCTGGCGGGTCTTGGTTGTTGATGCTGACCTCCCACATTTTTCTTCAAACGTGAGAATATACCTTGCCTTATGGCATCGTTTGTGACCGAAGTGCTTGCCAGTTCTGGCAAACTGGAAAAAGAGGATTTGTCCGGAAAAATAAGCAAGATGTCACGGAAGGTGGAGGAAACTAAGGTACTGTAAACAACTAGCTATCATAGCATTAGCTGCTTTTAGGAAAGTTTGAACTAGCATTAGCCGTTAGCGTTAACAATTTCAAAAGGCAGAAAACCTTTTAGAACATTGGTTTTATTTTTAAACTGCTCACCGATCTAGCTTTTAAGCACATCTATATTAACTCAGCCACACCATTAGCAAATGCACCGTGCAGCCTTTGATAAACACAGGCATGTTAGCAAACTCTTGGCTAGTCCAAAGTGGTGACACTTGACTACGTGGCTCCGTTATTTGGACGATTTAAAAGCACATTTAGAGCGTCTATGAACACACACAACAGGTTTATACTGCATGTAACTCGGCAAGCGCTTTGGGACAAAATGACGGACTTAAGTTTCTGTGTTGAGTGACCTGAAATTATTAAATGTTGGTCAGGGATTTTTAACATTAGTAACAATTGAACCTCAATTCAATGCAGTTGGACACTAAAGTCATTGGAAGCCATATAGGTAAAGACATGCAGCTGGACAACAAATAGAATTCATATATGGTATGGAGATGCATGTATTGGTTGTATGTAATCTTGCTGTCACGCTTTAGATTTAGCCTATGTCTCTTTAGCATTAACCTCTTTGCTTTCAAATACTGTTTAATTTTGTATAGGAGGAGCTATATGAAATGATAAACAAGAGGTATGCTGACTTCCTACCTAGTCTCCAAGGCTCAGAGGAGCTAATGATACAGGTTGATGAGGTTTCCAAAGAAATGGATGCGTTGAAAAACTGCATTGAGAATGAGGTATGATTGCACTTGGAACCCACAAGCAAATACGGGCATATTTACTGTAGTGCTTATTTTGTTTGTAATGTCTTTGTGTTTGTGCATGTGGATGTAGGTACAGCAAAATATCCAGGTGGCAGTGACTGAGTATGCAAAGCTGAAGCAGCAGCTTGAAAAAAATACTGTCATTATAGAAGTGCTTGGACACCTTAAAGAGGTACAAAACATGACCAAATACTAGTATGTCATGTTGAATTTAATATGATCTGAATTCTTTATAAATTAAAGTATTTCTTCAGGTATTTTTGCAGATTAACCAAGGAGTAAATATGTAATTTTGTGACGAGTCTTTTTTTTTTTCCCCTTTTTTTTTTTATAGTTTCATAATGCAATGGAGGAGTTCAACAAAGCTTTACCAAACAAGAATTATGTTGAGGCAGCCAACATGCTTAAACAGGTAAGAGCACTTGGATCATGTCGATATGAAGCCTGAACTGGGAATGAGCATATCTTATTCAGTAAATTTCGCTGTGAGTCGTGCATATATGGTAAATGAGATCAACAAACATCTCAATCTGCAATAAACCAATTATTATCTGTGATGCTCATTATTCATTTAGTGCTTTTGTCCGGTGGGTCGTTGTTGTAGGCAAGGGCCAGCGTGGATTCACTTAAAGTGTGGAAGCTCTCCCAGGTGCCGCTGCTCGGTGCTCTGAGCTCAGAATTAACAGTGCAGAGAGAAAATTTGATTCATCACCTGGGAGATGAATGGAAGCGCCTCGTCATCTGGAGATTGCCACCTTCAAATGGTACGATGACATCAGAAACCCAGCTGAATTATTCTTTTCAAATTTAGCCAAGTTTACAGAGCCATCATGTAGATTTAAATGGAATGCAGAATGTGAAGAGGTTTATTCATTGAATGGAGTTTGGAGGGTACAAGTCATGCTTTTAAAAAAAAAACCCCAAAAACCTGATGTTCTGTTGGGCTGCCCCATCAGATCCTGCAGGTCCGAAATCTTTCCTGAAGGTGGAGTTAAACCTGAGTCGTGCTTGCAGTAAGGACATCGAACCAACACCAAGTGCTCTCCTGTGTTGCGTCTTGCAAGCTTTGGCCATTCAGGGAGAGCTTCAGAACAAGATCAAACTCTTCAGTAAGTGCACATACTCATTAATTTGATCAATTATTAAATCTCCAGGACCACAGGTAATTCGCCTCATCCTTTTTTTTTTGAGAATTTCAACGGGCAGATAAACTGAGCAGCAGAATGACGCATGAAACTGGTGTACCTGTATAAGATCATGTTTGTTTTACCCATAAACAAGAGCCCTGAGATGTTTTCTGCTTTTATCGTGCAGGTCAGGTGCTCGTGAAATTCATGCTGAAGCCAGTAGTCATGTATCCGTTCATCTCAGTGACTGTGGCTGAGCAGCAGGAAGAGGGAATCATCTTGGCTTTACAGGGGTTGGAGAAGAGCCATGACGAGAGATCCACTCCTTCACAGGTCTACAGCAAACTGCTGATGGTTCTAAAGACGCTGCACAAACATCTGCTAGGTACAGTGTTGATGGAGTAGTGGCCAGAGATGTCCATATCATACTGGGAGGCTGTTGTCTTTAGTTCAGACATGACCTAGTACTCCTGAGAAAAGCATGTCACATGTCTGGTTTTTTAGATGTTTCGATCGGTGACAAAAAGCTTTCGGCCATTTTGGGAGAGCTGATTTGGGAGGAAATGTCCCGCTGTATCATCCACGAGTGTCTGGTGCACTCCATCCCCAACAACAGCAGCCAGCTGGAGAACTACAGCACTGTATGGCCCGAACAGTGTTTCCACTGTATTAATACTGGTTTATATTCTGTGAACAGTTTTAGATGGATAATGATTGGTGGAGATTCCTGTTTCTATTTTCTTGTTTCAGTCTCGGTAAACTATAAAGTTGCATATTCCAGGTCATCAAGCAAACGGAGGAGTTTGAAAAGTCACTGAAGGAGATGGAGTTTCTGCAGCGTGACTCCACAGATCTCCTCAAGTATGCTAGAGATGTCAACTGTCACTTCGCCAGCAAGAAGTGCAAAGATGTCATCGTAGCAGCACGCAAGCTCATGACATCCAAGATGCACAACACAGTCAAAGTAAGTTGCCTTCAGGCGTTTTTAGCTTTGAATCTACATCATTATTTCTGCCACTCTAAATTCTTTGAAGTTGTCATCCATTCAATTTCTGCTTGTGATGAACTGGCTCTCCACAGGAGTGTAAGAGATGGATTTAAAGCCACCTAATAGTCCTTCCATTTCCTTCTGTTAGATCACACCAGACTACAAAGTGCATCTTCCTAATCTGCCTATGCCAGGTCAGGAGGTGAGGGCAAAGCAAGAGGTCACAAAAGAAGTACTGACTTTGGAAAATGCAAAGCAGCTCTCGGCGTGGAGCCTGTGTCTGCCTGCATGTCGGATTAGTGAGTCGGTGCAACAGCTGATGGATCTCGCCATCAACACCCTGTGTGAAGCTATCGGAAGCTCCACGTATTGGTACGTTCTGGTGCTGAGAACTCTGATCTACAGTGTTGATACTGACCACGTGACCTCCGATAGCAGTCAAAACATCAGGTTTACTTAATAAAGCATTTTAATGTGTGTTAGAGATGGATGCATAGCAAATGACTAAACAATGGCCTCTTACTCTCTGCAGTGCATTACAGCTCTTCTTCACTGTGAGGAACATCTTCCAGCTCTTCTATGATGTTGTTCCAACATATCACAAGTAAGCTTTTATTATTGTTGTCATTATTATGTGAGATGTTTTGTGAAGTGAATTTAACACAGCTCCTCAATGTTAAAACATTTTTGGTTTCTTTGTCATCCAGAGAAAATTTGCTCAAGTTCCCACATCTGGCGGCTATACAGCACAACAACTGCATGTACCTGGCGCATCACCTGCTCACTCTGGGCCACCATTTCAAAGCTCACCTGCCGCAGCCCCACAGTGAGGGCATTGCCACATTTGTTGACATGGTGCCAGGATTCAGGAGGCTAGGTAAATAAAGAGTTGATCTATTTGGTGGTAGAAAACATATATTCTGGTCAGCCATTTGATACTCAGGTTTTAGGCTAACATTTCCACTTCCCCACCCAATTCTGAGCCCTTGGTTTTGTTTTGTTTTTTTTTTTTTAAATTCTAGGTGCTCGGTGCTTCTTGGCACAGATGAATGTTCAGAGAGCTGAACTCTTGGAGAGGCTGTCTACTGCTCATAATTTCTGCAACCTGGATGATGAAGACAACTACATAGCAGCCAGCAAAGCAGTTCGGCAGGTACACGAGGCATTCAAAACCAGGGTTTTATTTTTTCATACATACACTGCTTCTGACAGTGTTCTGTCTTGTTGGACTTCAGGTCATCCATCAGCTGAAGCAGTTGGCCACAGTGTGGCAAGATGTCCTTCCAGTCAGCATCTATTGTAAAGCTATGGGCAACCTCCTCAACACAGCCATCACTGAAGTCATAGCCAAAATTATGATGCTTGAGGTTTGTCACTGTTCATGAAGTTACACAGAGCTGTACGAGTTGATGTAGATACGTCCTTGTGCAGAAAATATTACAAGACTCTGGAGAAAAGGATGTGAAGTGATCATCCTTTCTTTTAATTACCGTAGTTTCTGGACTACAGAGCGCACCTGATTAAAAGCCGCATAATCTAATTTTAGAAAGAAAATCAATTTTGTACTTATACAAGCCGCACCGGATTTTAAGCCGCAGGTATCCCACGTAGTACCGTAATTTCCGGACTATAAGCCGCTACTTTTTTCCTACACTTTAAACACTGCGGCTTATTCTACGGTGTGGCTTATTTATGGGTTTTTTTTCGAGGCGCACTATCACAACTATTGTGAATCAGTCATTTTTACTGACCCTCTTCCACATGGAAAATACCAGAAAAAAAGCATATGATGTGGTTTTTAAGTTAAAAGCGATCACTCTGGCGGTTGAAGAAGGAAATTGAGCTGGCGCACGTAATCTTGGCATACATTACGGTAATCAATGGGGAGAAGGTGGAGACGCTCGCCTGAAGAATTGATCCAAAGCAAAAAGACAACAAAAGCTTTTAGACGTAAACATCACAGGTGGCCCGAGCTTAAACGTTCTGGAAGACTGGGTCAACACACAGAGCAGGCGGCCGCGGTGTTTCCGCTGTACAAGACTGAAGGCAAAAGCAATCGACACCGCGATGAAAATAGAAGATTTTAGAGGTGGGCCATCGAGGAGTTTTAGATTGTTTATTGTTTGAGTAAAAAAAAAAAGGCATAAACAACGTAATTTGTGTGTAGCTGACACAAACCTATATATCAAGGTAGCTGCATTACAGACACTGTTGGAAGGAAGAAAAAAAAAAAAAAAGCATTTACCGGTAGAATATATTTGTTTATGTTGCTAAACGGATTAAATTAAAAGAAATCTTGACATGATAAAAATTGGATTTAAGGTCTGTATAAACATACAAGTGAAAAGAGTGGCTGTTGTTTCTTACCTGGCTGTTTGTCACTCGTCAGTGACTCGTCTCTTACGGTAATAAAAATATATACCTGTACTGAATGTTGCTTGCGCCACGAAAAAAAAACATAAATAAGCCGCACCGTAGAATAATCCGCAGTGTTTAAAGTGTAGGGGAAAAAAGTAGCGGCTTATAGTCCGGAAATTACGGTACTCATTCAAGGCATCCTATGGAAAAAAGGAAACAACACTCAGAAGCTGCACTTTGGTCTTTAGAAGCTCCAGACAAGTTTTACTCAAATCCTGCCCCATTTTTACCCCTATTATGCCTGAGGGCAAAACATTCTTCACGGAGTTCTCGGCTTTAAGTGTTGCAGAATTCATATTAACTAAGTCTGTGAAGGTAAGAATGTTGAAACTCAAAATTCAGCACTAATCTTAAAAATACGTACATAATTATACATAAAAATACATTTCTGATCATGTAAATTATTAAATGCATTATGAGCTCTCTAGCAAGCATATTTAGGGAACTCCTGGACTACCTCCTGTATTGAGACCAATGATTACATCATTAGATTAGTTTAAATTATTTTAATTAAATTCCAGGATATGTGCTGGTAAAAGATGCTGCCAAATGTGGGATTATCCATACAAATATGACAGTTCTGCAACTTATGGTCTTTGCTTTACATGTGTTGGTCCACAGGACATTTCCTCTGAGGGTGGCGAGCACCTGCACACCCTGTGCCAAACCATCATCGAGGAGGGTCCGCTCGTCTTCACTCCTCTGGCTGAAGAAAACAAGAATAAGAAATATCAGGAGGAAGTGCCTCTCTATGTGAAGAAGTGGGGGACCTTTAAGGAGCTGGTCATCGTGTTAAGGGCCAACCTGCAGGAAATAGTGGACAGGTAAGAAATTGCTGCAAGCTTCTCTTACATTTTTTTTTTACCTGATTTCTTTCATTTTGGTTTCCTCTCATCAGATGGACCGATGGCAAAGGTCCACTGGCCGTGGAATTCTCTAGTACGGAGATCAAGAATCTCATCCGGGCCTTGTTTCAGAATACAGAGAGGAGGGCTGTGGCTCTGACTAAAATCAAATAAATTTGAAAGCTCTTCTCCTTGTTTGGGGAAAATAAAAAGATTACTGCCTTTGTTTATTTCCATGTTTTGTCTGTTGTCAGTACCATTACTGCAGCCACAAGCTGGTTGGAATCAGTCTGTGGGATACCTTCTTCCTCAGGCTGCAATTACGCTCGCAGAAGATTACATTTAGATTTCTTTTAATGTGGTTTTACACCCTGCTGATGTTGTATAAGCAGCTTCCTGCCATCTGTTAACGCGTGATGATGAATCCAGGGATAACTTCACTGGTGGTGGTGGTTAGCTAGTGGAGTTCAAACTTCTCTACTTTATATTTCAGCAAGAGAGAACTACATCTGGATGACTGTGCAAACTCAGTCACACAATCTGTGGCCTCGGCAAATTCTGCAAAATATTTCTAACACTTGTACACACAATTGGACTGAACTCCTGTATGGTGTATTTATTGCCTCTTTAAAAAAATAAAGAATGACCCTCTCCTTTCATAACTTTGAAATCGGTGCCCGTCTCTTTGAAAATGTGTGTGAGGAACTGACTGTTGGCTCAAAGTTGTCCCAGCAGCAGAGTCGTGGGGAGGAGTCTGCACAGCTGGACACATCAGCTCCTCAGACCTCGTCTGATCCAACTTTACCAAGGACCTGATGTTCTTCTGTCTTGTGTCCTATTCACTGAGGTATGTGACTTCATTTCTAAAAACTTGAAATCAAGCAATAAAATCACTTAAATCGTTACAGTTTAGTTGTATCTCACTGCATAATTGTTTTTTTTAAGTAATTCCTTCCAAATATATTTTTCTTTGCACTGAGCAGCCCAGAGAGTCAGGAGGCTCCAAATTTAGAGGGAACATAAAAGTGAAAGTTCTCACTTAAAAATATATTTCATTGAGTCAGTCTTTAGGAGGAATTTTTTTTTTCCAAACCGAAGATGAGTATTGATGCAGTTTTTTTTTTTTTTAGGTAACGTCTGTTTCATCTAATAGATAATTGGTAGATACAGAGAAATAACCAAAAATATCTTTGAATTAATCTACCCGCCATCGTGGTAGCTTCACTTGTGGCTGGATGTGTTTACTTTATCAGACACAGACAATGATTCCCCTAAGACCTCTGACAAAGACGTTCAGTAATCTGTTCAAATCCACCATCTTCCTTCATGTATCTCCACCGATTAATTTCAGGGATTACTGATAATCCCTGAGTTTCTGATGAACTGGTGGTGGCCACAATTCTGATCAGCACGTTTGACACTGTCCAAACAGCAAGTCATGAGGATGAGAGAAGCCCATTTAACACACCACTAAGGGATCTATAAATGACAGAAGTTCTCCAGAAATCTCCAAGAGGATCAAATAGATTTTTATTGGCTGTACAATCGTCAGCGCAGAAATTGAACTCTTCCAAAAGGAAGATGGTCGTTCAGTTGGGTCTTTAGTTAAACATATTTTTAATGGCTTGCAACAAAAAAATAACACAAACCCAAAACCTCAACCTTCTGACAAACCGCCCTTAAAAAAGAAATAAAACAAATTAATCTTAATTTCACTGAGTTACAAAAACTTTAATGAGAAGAGCAAGGAATGGACTGCTTATCAAATCAATATCATGGAGGATAATATACTAAAGATTAATAAGATTATATGTCCCCATCAAGAGACCTGAGTATTATTTACATCCTCTGTAAATTTAAACCTCGTGTCAGTGCGTAGAAGACCCAATTTAATTATTTACTCCACTCATATTCATCCAGATTAACTAATTTAGTTGACATGACCTTGACATCGAAACACCTTCTGTTGTCTCAGGCTGAACATGTCACAACTTTCAACAAAACTCATTTCACCTCTTGCTGATGTTATTTTCAGGTTACAGCTAAAGGCATTGATGTTTCTATGATGGAGTCAGAGGGAAGCTACGATGGTTCTCTTCCACCTTCTCTGGAGGCCACTTCCTCCCTGGTCGGGGACCCCCACAAGCAGCCCTCTCAGCTTCTGACAATGGCCAAACAAGAGCAACACAGCATCCAAGTGGCTCCCCTGGAGCCAGTGGAGGAGAACCCAAGGCCTCAGCGCTCACATCGCAGCAGAAACTTCAAGCGTTTCAGCTCCAGATGGCAATCCAGAGGCTCCAGTGGGAGCTGCAACATTCACTTTTCTGGCATGGAGAAGCATGCTTTGCTGTGAAAAAGCCACAAAAAGCGCTGTAAGCTGCTTGGCGATGAAAGCTCTCCGCACATCATGGCCAGCAATCAGCGTCAGCGATACGTCACCAAGGAGGGCAAATGCCGGGTCAATCTTGGACCCATTGAAGACAAGAGCCGTTTTCTATCAGACATATTTACTACATTGGTGGACCTGAAATATCGCTGGTTCCTTCTTGTGTTCAGCATGGGCTACATTCTGACGTGGGTGGCTTTTGGTGGAATCTACTATTTTGGCGCGTGGTTGCGTGACGACATTGCTCATGTTGATGACCCATTATGGCAACCATGCTATGAAAATGTAGATGGCTTCCTTTCAGCCTTGTTACTGTCTTTGGAAAGCCAAAGGACAATTGGTTATGGATTCAGGATGGTGACAGCTAGCTGCCCAGAGGGACCAGTTCTCCTGATGATGCAGTCCATCCTTGGCTCCATTATTGACGCTCTGCTGGTCGGCTGCATGTTTGTGAAAATCTCTCGCCCACAGCAGAGGGCCCAGACTCTGATCTTCAGCAAGCAATGTGTCATATGTGAACGAGATGAGATGCTGTGCATGCTCTTCCGTATTGGAGATCTGAGGGAGAGTCATATGGTTGATGCTAAGATCCGAGCAAAGCTGATCAAGTCCAGACAGACCCAGGAGGGTGAGTTCATTCCACTGGAGCAGTCAGAAATCAACCTGGGCTATGACACTGGGGGAGATAGGCTGCTCTTGGTGGAACCTCAGACCATTACCCATGTTATCAATAAAAGGAGCCCCTTCTGGGAAGTGGGATTCGACCGTTTAAAGAGGGAGAGCTTCGAGATCATTGTCATCCTTGAGGGCATAGTCGAAGCATCAGGTTTGTAGACAAATATTTTTGTTCTCCTGCTATACTGAGTTTGATTTTCATTGTAAATTAAACCGTAAGAAAGTGTGCAATGACCTACAGATTTTCAAAAATATATATCAGTGCTGTGTTGATATTTTCTTGTTGTTCCACTGAGCTTTTGTTGTGTTGCAGGAATGACCTGCCAGGCAAGAACCTCATACACTGAGGATGAAGTCCTCTGGGGACACAGATTTGAGTCCTGCATTTCCTTAGAGAAAGAAGCATTCCGTGTGGACTACAGCGCATTTCATAAGGTCTTTGAGGTGCAAATGTCCTCCCTCAGTGCAAAAGACAGGAATGCAGCAAAGGAAAAGAAGGAAATATTTTAAAAGTTGCATTTAACATCCGACAAAGCTATTTTAAAAAAAATTTTTGAACATTAAATATACTAAAGTTTCATGTGGTTTCAGGGCACTGTAATTTATTGTTATATTGTGGTGGGGATGCAGGTACCTCTCACCCAGGTGGATTATGGGTTGGGGTGGCGTGTTCTGTTTTCGGCGCACTGTTAGCATTTAGTCAATTGAGTTTTTAGGTTTATAAAGAAAACAAGGAAAAACTGCTCTGAGTCTTTCTTCGTCGTGCCACAAATTAAGTTTTGTTGGAAATTTTAGTCTGTGTTTGTATTGTATTCCATGAATGGTTTTATATTGTGTTCATGTATTCAAAAATAAAATCATCAAAGTATTTCAGTTGTGTTTCTGTGTATAATGGCAAGAGGTTTTTAAATCTATTTTAAGTTGCCCACATTTCTCCGGCCCACAAGATGGCGCTAATACACGCAAATGCAAAATAAATATTCAAACCTTAAAAAGAGAAGAAGTATTGTCAGAAGCGCGGCATGATGGGATATCAAAGTCCTCCGGCGGCGCGTTACCGCCATGTCGCCTAGAGAAAAGCATTTAGCCATCCTCTCTGCTTTAGGCCTCGTTACTTTAGCGTTTTATTATATTCCAGTGTTTCTCTATCTTATTTTATTTCTCATAGTTTGTTGCATTTTGTGGTATTATCACAACGGTGAACTACTTCCAGCCAGGTTGGGCCTTTATCCGCGGGTGAAATTAAACGTCCCATTTGGGATCCGGCGCTGGCTGGGGGGTTGGGGGGCAACCGGCGTGTCGGTTGCACAGCGGAAAAGAAGTAAGAGTAGCAAAAACAAGACCGCGGTCCGGGAGCCAGAGAGTAACTTTGGAGTAACTGGGGTCTACCGGAGAGAATCGGAGACTGAATCATTTATTTTCAGCCCTCGGGATTTTCTCATGGGGAGTTACATCGGTAAACCCGAAAGTCCTCCCGCTGCCTCCGGGAGGCCGAGAGTGATGAGAAATCCCCGAGAACAGCTCCGGGAAAAGCTGTCCAGACCGAACCATGCAGTTTATACTCCAAACCGGAGACTGTCATTTGCTGGGTACGTACTCATTCACTCAATCAGTAACGTTTCCAACACGAGTCTCAGACCCGCGATAGCTTCATGTGTCGGACAACGTTCAGTTTCCGAGCGGGGTTTAATAAGAAAATGTGCATTTTATAGATTTATAACATACTGCTACATGTTCTCGGACCTACACAACACAATAATCGAAGAGTCAACACCTAAAGTTGTGTTTGGTTTTTAGGGGTTTTCGTGTAGTTTCCTTTGTAGTGTTTTGGTTCCGTAGAGCAACAAGTGGACTATTGTCTGCTATAGAATCTGATGCTTCTGCTAAAATGTGAACAGAAATTCGATTTTGTACAAACGACGCCAGAAGTCAAATAAGTTTCGTTCAATTTTTCTTAGTTTTGCTGAAAAGCACATGTTCAATGTCAATATTATTATATGACTAAGAAGTTCAAGCGAATCCCTGCTTGAACTTCTTAGTCATATAATAATATTGTAATAATATTGTTTGGTCTCCGTTAGGTTTCTATTGTATATTTACTGTGGGTGAAAAAAGAACTTGGATCTAATATTTTAGATTATTCCAATGTAATGCAACATTAATATAGGTTTTGGTGTGTGTTTTTATAAGCCTAATTTAACAAAAAGAACCAGTTGAAATATGTAAACAGGTGTGGGATAATAACTGAAGAATTATTAATATATGCAAGAATTATGTGCCCTCACATTGCATGTCTTCTTGCAGGGAGCCTCCTGGAGTGCCAGCTAGGTTCACCATCACCCCACAGCGTCACTACCCCTTGCAGCAGCCGGGTATCTCATCAGTGGGTGTACTACCGCCTGTAAAATGGGATGGCTTCAGGAAGAAGAGCATCCTCAGTCCTCGCAACTCTATGGGTATCCTCAGCCCTGTCACAGTGAAGATTGCAAGGCCTGACCACCACAGTAGCCCCAGGTCTATAAATGTTGTTTTTATTTGGCTTTAGGCATTTTAATGTTCAGAATCCCGCAAAGCTACATTTTTGCCCCATTAAAATGTGTCTTTGCAGCTTGAGTTACAAAACTGTTTTGTTTCCAACTCTGCATGTAGTGTAGACCATTTGAGTTGTGCCGGACTCCCGAAGAGCCCCGTGGACCCTTGCTCAAGAGAAAGCGTCCTTAAGGTGTTAAAGGAAAGTCGTAAGAGAAACGTAGAGGATGAAGACAGAAGCTTTACAACTGAGCAGAGGAACAAAAGAAGGTATTGGTTTCAAAGGGATGATGAGAACCGACAAAATTCCCATATCGAGATTACTTTTTTGTATTGTAATCCTGATTGTATATCATAATTAGTGTGTTGCTGTCAGTAGTTCGATCATATGTTTGGTTTTACATTTGATTATATTTTCTTAGGCGTAATGACAGTGGTGGGAGTGCACACTCTGCTTTTGAACCTCTCTTACCCAATGGAACACCATCACAGCTGGTTCCCAAGTGAGTTTATCTTAAATTAATACACAGTTAAATCTACGTGTTGATCTTTGCGTGTAAGATTTTCCTTCCTTGCTTTAGACCAGGAAGCCTAAAAAGAGGAATGACCTCCCTGATGGAGGAGTCCATTATGAAGAGGTCTCGCACATCCTCTATTAGTTCTGGCACTGGATTCCATGCACCAAGAGGAACCCCAGGCACCACACGAAACCCCATCCACAGCTCTTACAGCTCTACATTGGGGCTCAGCCAGGTATAACTTTGCTTTTAGCACCTTTGTTTGGCCTTGCTTAAGTTAGATTAAGATCTCACACTTTATTTAATTTTTCAGAGGAAGAAAAGGTCAGCACCCAGTCCCACGATGTCCAGCCCTGGATCATCTCGCTCACAGACTCCAGAGGGAGCCTCAAAAAGATCCAGGTACATTGCTGTAGTTTCCTAATGATAATCTAAACCTAATGTATCTTTTTAAACTTCTGATCTCATTAATAGAGAGGAAGAAGGACAGTCTCCCAGTTCAGCATCTTCTATGAAGTCAGACCAGGCAGCCTCTGAGAAAGCAGCTGTAACTTGTAAGACACATTTTATTAAAAGAAAACATTCACTTACTTGAATTGAAGCCTGTTCTATGATACAAAGTTTAAAAAAAAAAAAAAAAAACATTCTTATCCTTATAATTGCTGTTGCAGCTGAACTGACCCCGGTCCCCAAGGTCCCAGTCACTACCTCAATCAACTCAACGGGTAGTGGCGGGAAAAGGAAACGGAGGATCCAGTTGATATCCAGCCACAGAGATGATAACATATCTTTGGTAAGGAGTTGTACACAGTCATAGACGTGTTGATATAGTAGATTTCTCTAATGTTCATTGTGTTTGTTCTTTTGCAGCCCCCACCTCCGGAACTGGGCTATACCATCACTGTGAAGGACCTTGATGATGAGAAGAAGGCTGCCATCAACAAGATCCAGAAGATCCTGGAGACACCTGGTGGGTATCAACAGTGGTGCTGTGGTCGATTCCCAACTGTGACATATGACACGTGCGATTTTTATTTTATTTTTCCAACACCAGAGCCAGAGAAGTCTGTCTCTCCTTCCGATACCGCCCTTTCCCAGTGGCCTTCTACTAACTCGACCACTACAACCATTCTGAGCAGTCTGCTAGCAGCTCCATTGCCCACAACCTCTGCTGCTGCCATCCCAGTCATCAATCTAAACCCAAGCCCCGTGACGAGCGTGGCTACATCCCCAGCAGCCTCTAGCCCACTGCTTGAGGCTCTGAAAATGAAGAGCAGCACTCCTATTAGTTCTCTATCTACTGTCAACTCAACTACAGGTACATTAGTGAACCAAAGATGCTTCCACAAAACTATCTGCAAACAGTAGAGCTAATGAGATCACTGTTGAATAATTATTTGATTTTCTTCTCCTTAATTTGATCATTTCTGCAGTTGTGACACCACCCTCACTGGCTAAACCCATTGGCTTAAAGCTGAATGTTTCTTCAGTGACTCCACAGTTGACACCTGTGTCCCAGCCTCAGTCCTCCTCTGTTGGTGTCTCGATTCCCTCTGCCTTTACTCAGCTGCCAAGCCAGGTGTCTGTGGCGCCCAGCACTACTCCGAATGCAGGAAAACCTGGACTTTTTGGGTTGTTGGGCCAGAGTAGCACCCACACCTCTGCTTCCAGTCCCACCTCTACTGTTGCCTCTACCAACAGCAACTCTGCTTCAGTCACTAGCAACCCTCTGTTGGCTTCAGGGTTCAAGCCCATCTTCGCCGTCACGCCAACAGCGACCTCATCAGCTATGTCGACCCCAGAGATCAAACCTGTCCAAACATTCAAACCCATCTTTGGCGCCACCACTGCAGGACCTGGGTTTCAGTCTTCTCCCATTACAGCTACAAACCCAGCTTCTACACTTTCTTCCAACATTACATCGTCTTTGTTTGGCTCCATAAGCAGCACCACAGTTGCTCCATCCATGTTCTCGAGCATGAGCAGCACCGTCACTGGCACAACCTCCGCTAACTCTGTCGCCGCCACCCAAAATGCAAACCAGCCAGCTTTGAAGTCACTCTTTGGAAACTGGACCGCACCAACTGCAGCAAGCACCAGTTCAGTTCCAGCGCTGGTCCCTAATGCTGGAAGCACCTTTCAGTTTGGGGCCACTACCACCACCGCCAACCCGGCTGCAGCAGCAGCAACAGCGCCCGCCCCCGCCCCCGCCCCCAGTGCTGCTACCACAAGCTCTAGCAATGGCTCCTTTACATTTGGAGCTACACAACCAGACCCTCAAGCTTCAAAACAAAAGGTATTTGCATTTGGCCAGGTGGCGCCAAGCCAGAATACAACTGGTGCATCTTTTGGGGGGTTTGGCACAGTGAGCACAGCTGTGACCACAGCTCCCACCACTGCTCAGCCTGCTTTTAGCTTCGGAAAGTCGTCATTTCAAGCACCAACCACACAGTCAGTGTTTGGCTCGTCACTGACACAGGCAACATTTGGCTCTTCACCGTCACAACCTCCCAAACCGTTCCCGTTTGGAGGCGGCGGCACGTCATCCACGACTGCCTCAAATCCTGCTCCATCCCCATTCAACTTTGGAGCAGCTGCTGTCACCACGACAACCAGCTTTGTGACCCCGACTAAACCAGCATTTGGGGCCAACTCTACTGGTTTTGCATTTGGCACCAGTGCAGCAGCAGCGGCTCCTGCTGCACCGAGCTTTGGTGCGTCATCTCAGACTCAGAGTGCCACCTCTGGCACATTCTCATTTGGTGGAGCCCCTCCTCAGCAGACGCCCTCTGCCCCTGCTCCGGCAACACCCAGTGGATTTAACTTTGGCGCTGCAGTAACTCAGTTTGGGACCCCAGTTTCTAATAATGCTGCACCGCAGATGGGAAGCTTCAACTTTGGGGCGGCTGCTGCTACTGATAAGCCAGCATTTGGTAAGAGAATTATTAGAGAATATTAGAATTGTTTCATATCATTCTTTATGCTTACATTGACATAAGAGCCACCGTTTAATGTCTTTCTTTAAAAATCAGAGCTTTTGTTGCTTTTTTTTCCAGGCACACCTACACCAACCTTCGGCCAAAGTGCTGCCCAAGGTCCAATACCCTTTGGAACTCCAGCTCAAGGTTTCAATTCTGTACCTTTTGGTAAGTCATTTAGATGATGTGTATTATGTATGAAAATTCCTGGTTTTATCACCTGTTAAGCCCAATTTAAATGTAATTATTCTCTACTGTCAGCCTTTAGGCTAAACAACTAGATTCAATCAATCTTTATTTATATAGCATCTGTTAAAATCCAAATTGTTTCTATGCACTTTACACAAACCCAGGCCTGACCCCAACAAGCAAGAGTAGCAACCTCGCCTTTAACAAGAAGAAACCTTGAGCAGGACCAGGCTCGTATAGGTGGAGCGTCCTGCTGATGGCCGGCTGGGTAGAGAGAGAGGACAAGGGGGAGGACAGGTAGAGGAGAGAATAGGGAGAGATCAATGAAATACATTAATTATGTTCATTATAATAAACTGCCGGTAGAATTGAGTGGGTCAGAGGTCAGTAGGTCAGCATACACCTATGAAGGCCGAGATATCAGGCATGTCAAACTCAGTCCTCGAAGGCCACGATCCTGCCGGGTTTTCTATCCCACTGAATGCATTTTCAGCCTGGTAGGACAGAAAACCCGGCAGGATCGTGGCCTTCAAGGACTGAGTTTGACACATGTGCTGTAGATGAATACGGGGGGGGGCAGAAATGGAGAGGCGAGGCAGCTGTGACCCCTGCAGGGTGACAGAGTTCTTTTTCAGGCGATCATGTTTCTGGACCCCGGCAGCCTCGGCCTATAGCAGCATAGCTAAAATGTTAAACTAATGATTAGACGACCCCCTAAGTATGATAATTTGTCTATTATAGTAACTGGAACTACAGAATTAGTAACAATAAGCTTTTTCAAAGAGGTATTTTTTAAGTCTAATCTTAAAAGTAGCGATGGAGTCAGCCTCCTGTACCTGGACAGGGAGCTGGTTCCATAGCAGGGGGGCCTGGTAGCTAAATGCTCGGCTAAATGTCTCTACTCCTAGAGACTCTTGGGACCACAAGTAGACCAGCATTCTGAGAGCGGAGCGGTCTATTTTGATTACGATATAAGGTGTCACTAGCTCCTCCAGGTAGGATGGAGCTAGGCCTCTGAGGACCTTGTAGGTCAAAAGAAGAATTTTAAAAATGATTGTAGCTTGATGTCTCCAGACCTATTTAAGATTTGAAAGAATTTCAAATTGAATGTGTTTGCTTGGGTCAGTCAGTATTTCACAATTAAAGGTGTGATGCAGCAAGCTGAGAGCAAAAGACCCACCTGAAAAGTTTGGCTATGTGATTATCATCCCTTCTCTCTGTCACAGGAGCTTCACCAACTCCCTCTTTCTCCATTGGAGCTGGATCAAAACCCTCTGGGGCAAGACAGAGGCTGCAGGCACGGCGGCAGCACAACAGGAAGAAGTGATCAGCTCCATTTGTCCAGTGGGGCTTTTAGGAGAACTTGGCTATAGTAGCTGTGGTTAATCTGGCTAACATTGCTCTATTCTAAGCCCAACACCCCCCCCCAATGAACCGTGCTCTCTGCTTCCTTCCCCTCCTCCTGTGGGTTGTGCTAGACGGAACGTGGTGTTTGCAGAGGAGTTGGAAATGACACCAAATAGCTGAGTTCATGCTGCCTGGATGAGTGTAGGACTCAAAGAGGGAATGTAGCAGTGAGGGGGAAGAACAATGTGCTAATAAAAGTGAGAAAAAGACAGTTGAGTGTGATTGCGAGCAAAAGCATATCCAAAGTTTTCTTTCTTTTTACAGTATGTGGATATTGTTCTGGGTTTGTCTTAAAGCGGAAGTTGATGTGTGGTGAAGATGGAGCATTTGCTCACATTTATTTTTGTACATGGAGTGTTTCCTGGTTTGTACATTACCCAATATTTGAGTACAGTACCCGAATGAATGCTAGTCAGATGAGGTACACAACACTGCAAATGTAAAGCTTTGCAATGTTTGCATTTTAAATTATTTTTTTAATTGGCTCTGTGACCCTGTAAATGAGATGTTTCTGCACTTAAAGGTCAAAGTAAAGTACATCTTAATATAGGTAGTGCATACCTTTTATGTTCTTGTTTCTTCAGACAATGCAAGCATTCCCAGAGTCCTGTGGACAGCCTTTTACTTTTCTTTTTTGTAACTGTGAATGCCAACACTGATGTAATTATCTGGTCAGTATATGTTTAGGAGGAATTCCTAAATTGTGCTGAAGAACCAAAGCCTAATCTTCATTTCATGTTTGTTAATAGAACCTTTGATCTTTATCCTCAAAACTTGGGTGTGTTTTTTTCTTTCTCGGCCTCTTTTTAAGACAGCAAAATCAATATTGATTTGGCCCTAAAGTACTATTGGCAAAGAAATTAGCAAAAATTTAAACATTGTCACTTTGTTTTCTCTAAAATCACTTTTTTTTAACAGATATTCTCACCGATGATTATCAATTCTTATGGAAAATTGAACATATGCAGTTTTTGATGGTTAATTTTTTTTAATTATTAAAAACCTAAGCCTTTCAAGAATCCAGCCAGAAGATAACATTCCTAAGTTCCATTCTAGTTTTTATTGTGGCAACAAAGCAACCTTTTTAAGTCGGGTGACCATGCACGCTGGACTGACAGGATCTACTCAATGTGTACCATAGATTTATTTGCTAATAAATGAGGTCACTTTTAAACCACTAGAATAAATTTGCTACCACAGAAAGAACATTTATTGTATATTTATTACGGGCACCTGTTAGCTTAAAGTATTTTCCTTACAAGCAAGTACCTTTAAGCTAACAGGTGCCGTCGTGTAAAGATCTGGGTGAAGCGTCTCTTTGCCTTCAACCTCCACTCCATTAGGGAGCAGTCGTGGTGTTTACGTTCCTTGAGTAAGTCACAGAAGAAGAAGTTTGAGCACGCGCAGTCCTCCAGCGTCGAAGAAGACGCTAGCAGTGCAACCTACGTGGCGCTAAGATTTCGATATGGAGTTTGCAGCTCTGGTTGCCTTGTCTTTGTTACTGGGTGTACTGGTAATTTTGGTTGCATTTGCGGTGGGCAGACGGAAAGAAGAACTAAATGAAGAGATAAAGCAGGCGGAGGAGTTTTCCGGTAATAGCCGCACAAGCTAATGTAATTGTAGCCGGAGTGGTGAGTCACCAACTCACCGCTGGTCTTTGACACGAGTTCATTCATAACCGTTGACAGACATAAAGGTGCATTAAATCTCATTCTACGTTAGTTATGCACACTCCTATCATTAAAGGCTAAAGTTCCATTACAAAATATTTTCTTATTCTGCTGAGCATAATAATCCTCATGCTTAATGAGCATGTGAAAAAACTGTTATTTTTCCAATCACTAGAAAATGAAATCAAAGCTTTTTCAAGTTATTTGTGAAGATGAAGTGTTTGTATTTTACAAGTCAGTTTTCAGACATTAGACACTGATATATTTCAGGTGCAGTAGAAGTTTGTGCAACTGGTTTTAACCTCAGTATTGTCATTGCAATCGAAACGTTTCTGTGTGTTTCCTGTTCCATATTGGAATTCCAGTCATCTTTAGTTGTTATTTTGTCTTAGCTGAAGGCACTGCTGTGAAAGGCCCTGCATCTAAGAAACAGAGACAAGAGAAGCATCGCAACCGCAAGGAAAAAGGATCACAGCACACTTTCACTCATCAGCTGTTGGCGAGCACACTGAAGGTATTGTGCAACAGGACGACCATGATCCCATTTGTGAAATGCTACATTAGGATTTTTGTGTGTTTTTGCATCTTGAACAGATGCTGACTGGTTTGACTTTCCTCCGCTTACCTTTCAGAGCCACAGTGGAAATGTGACATGCGTTGACTTTAGCAGTAATGGGAAGTACCTGGCATCGTGTGCCGATGACCGCACTGTCCGAATCTGGAGCACCAAAGACTTCTTGGAGCGGGAACACAAGTGTCTCAGAGCGAATGTGGAACTGGATCACGCCATACTAGTTCGTTTCAGTCCAGACTCCAGGTCTGCCCTCCACCGAACAAGAACTGATATGTTTGGTTTACTATCTTATCCAAACAAATATTTTGACTTGGCTTTGTATTTTAAAATTAGAGATTAAATTAAACTTTAGGATAACAATTTCACCTAACTTGTTGCTGCAGGGCATTTATCATATGGCTGGCAAATGGAGACGCCATTCGGGTCTTTAAAATGATTAAAAAGGAGGACGGCACCTTCAGCTTTAAAGCTGCGACTGAGGACTTTCCACAGAAACACAAGGCTCCCATCCTCAACATAGGAATTGCAGAGACAGGTACACAGTTCCCAAAAGTGTTGAACTCATACTTTTGTTGGTCTACTTGTTGAACTTATTCTCATGTCTTTTATAACCACTGTGTTGGTCTTCTGCAGGAAAGTTCATCATGAGTGCCTCCACTGACACCACCATTCTTATCTGGGACCTGAAAGGGGAAATACTCTCCTCGATTAACACTAACCAGATAGTTAATTCTTATGCTGCCATCTCACCATGTGGCAGGTCAGTTCCATTCCTCCATCCCTACAAACCTTTCACTTAAAACAAGTTTCTCATGGATCGATTTTAAATTGGTTATTGGGCTCTTTTCTGAGCAACGAGGACATCTAATGGCGGACAGATAGTACTGCAACAGTCAGTTGGGTTTTTTTTTTGCTTATTGATTAGACTCGTTAATGAGAATGAAAACTACTTTTGCAGTTCTTCATTTTGTGCTAAGAATATTCTGTGTAAAATACAGGTGTGTCATCTTTATTCAGGTTTGTTGGATCGTGTGGCTTCACCCCTGATGTGAAGGTGTGGGAGGTTTGCTTTGGGAAGACTGGCGATTTCAAAGAAGTGACACGAGCTTTTGAGTTGAAGGGCCACTCTGCGGGAGTTCACGCATTTGCCTTTTCTAACGATTCTCACAGGTATGCTCTGTCATGATGGCAGCAGATTTTAATGTGAGGTTAGCGTGGTGTTCTTGGAGTCGTCGTCAAGGAAACACTGCACTGAACTATTTTCTTACCTCTTATCCATTAGAATGGTCACTGTCTCCAAGGATGGAACATGGAAGCTGTGGAAAACAGATGTGGAGTACAAAAAGCAGCAGGATCCCTACCTCCTCAAGACGGTCCCCTGTGCTTCCTCTGATGGTACCCGGGTGGCCTTGTCTCCAGATGGCCGGGTGGTGGCCATCAGCGATGGCTCTAATGTGGCTATGTACAACACTGCAAATGGCCAGTTGGAAGAGGAGCTGCATGGTGTTCACAGCGGGGAGATCACGGACCTTAGATTTGATATTAATGGCCGCTTCTTAGTGTGCAGTGGTGACAGAGCAATCCGAGTGTTTCACAATGCGCCAGGCTATCGGGCAGCTATCAGCGACATGCAGGACATGCTGAAAAAGGCCCAGAATGAGGGCATGAAGCAGAGACTGCAACAGCAAATCAAAGAGGCTCAGAGCGCTCTGGACACTGTTCTAGCAGGTTCTGTCAGTAAAAGAACATAAAGATCTGTGCTCTAATCTGGATTTTTGACAAACTGAATGTCTACCAGCATCCTCTCCCGCGCTGCTCCTAAAACTGATTAGTAAAAATGAAATGTGCATGCAGTTTTAATAAAGAATCTTTTTATGCAAGTCCAAAATGTTTGAGTCTGTATGTTTTCTGGCCAGTAATGCTGTGGTTATGTTGTTATTTTATTTCTCAGTCTCCTTCAAACCAAATAGGTTTTTTAGCATTAGAGCTTTATTTTCCAGATTCATCATTTCAAAATCACAACTTTCTCACTCTTTTAAAACCAAAAATTTCAGAGCCATCTGGTGAATTTATTATTTAATTGTAAGTAACAAAATAGATATAAATAAAATCCACATATTATTATTCTTTTACCTGACAAGCTGCTACTCAGTTAGTGACCACAAGGTGGTGGCGTTTACCAGTACACAACATTGGAAGAAGAAATGCCGGAAGTCTTGACCCGGAAGCAGTAGCTACAGTGCTACGCACGTTTTCCTCCTGAACAGCATGGACATCAGTTGTGGTTGTTACAGGAGATGTCTGTAAAAATGGTTGAAATGTCCACGAAAACAGTGGGACCGGTCCGGTCGGCCGGGATACTGCAGCAAAACCGTGTCTTCCTCGACTTCTTCTGGGATTTGGCGAAACCGGATCAGGAGGTTCGTCTGAAGGCGATAGAAGACCTGATTCAGTATCTGAAAGCCAACAACAAGGCAAGTCTACACTGTCACAGAAAAGTTCTGTAACACATATGAAATCAGTGAAATAAATACAATATGATGTCTTCAAATATTTAAATAACGGTATTCTCTCTATAAATGTCTTGTTGTAGTGTCGTCCTACTTGGTATGATTTATATTAGCTCAGTAATGTTACTGGTAGAACCCTGTTTAAATTACAATAAAATAAAAATGTAAATTGTGGCTGCCTTGTATATACTGCAGGCAGATGAGTTGGAGTATACCTTTAAAAGGCTGGTGGATGGGCTTGCTCACAGCCGAGAGGCTGCAAGACCTGGGTTCAGCTTGGCTCTGGGACAGGTGAGCAGATATCAGAAGGCTGTCTGCTGATCTCTGATCTGCGTTTGGGTCTAATCATTCTTTCCATACTCATGTTTTCAGTGCTAATAGTTACATGTGCTTATCTTTATCAACTGGACTGTTTTATGTACAAAGTATAACAATTTGAACGAAAATCTACCAATTACTTAAAAGTGCCTTTCTTTGGCAGGTGTTAAATGCCTTTGAAGACGTGACTCTGCAGAGCACACTTAACAGAATCAAACAAAAGCACAATCTACAGACAGTGAAAAAGGTGAGTTGCTTCATCAGGCTGATTGATATCTATTCAAGTATATTATTTCAGAGGTGTTTGTTAGCAGTTTAATAACCCCAACTTAACCTAATACTGGTCTGAAAACAGTGATTCAACTCTGGTCACTCTGATTGACCCCAAATTGTTAGCCCTATCCTGGAAATAAAAATCTTATTTTCATTTGTTTTTCTTTAAGTTTAGACACTTAAATGTTTTTCTTTCCTGCAGAACCTGATCAGAAATGCTTTGTTTGGGAACTTTTTTGGTGTACTAGCTCTACAACAGTCTGGCCGTCTCTCTAAAGTGAGTGTTCATCATAATTTATGTATGTGCTGTATCCAAATAGTTCAGAACTGTGACTGTTTTTTGATAAAGCGACACTTTTGTTGGCTGAGCTGCTGCAAAGTGCTGAAGAAAAGTCATTTAATGTTATGCCTATGTTATTTACTGTTTTGCAAGCTGCATCATTGGTCTCTGAGTTATTTGCTTCTGTTCCTCCAGGAACCACAGGTAGTATTGGGATGTGTGCAGCTCCTTCAGAGTCTCAGTCAGCACAGACAGCACCTGAGGGACCTGCCCAATAAAACCATGGTGGACATCCTCAATGAGGTATCTTTAGCTGTTCAGCCACAGCTTTAAATACATTTAGACAGTTGTTCACTTAAAATGTTTGAGTTTGTCACTTTAATGATTCTTCAGTTTCATCCATCCATAAGTTTCCTCTGTTCTTTCAAATCTGCACTTCAGATATCGGAGGAGGTATTTGAGGAGGTACTGCTCAGTGCTCTTCAGGCTGACCTGGCTGCAGCCTTCAGGACCCCAGAGCAGCTGCAGCTGCTGCTGGTGGCGCTGCAGCGCTTCCCACAAACACTCAAACCCCAGAAGCTCAAGAAACTTCTGGGCTCCTCAACCATCATCAACACTGACAACATCCCCAAGTATGATCACTGTCATTGCTTCTGGCTTTGTCTCTCTACATTTTAGCAGAGTGCTGTTATCTGTTGTGTTTGCCTGGACTAGGAGACCATATGAATTAAAATGATATGATGCCCCACACTGGAACGGTCAGACATCACGTCTAAAACATAAAGAAAAGTGTAAAATTTTTCTGATGTTTGACAGGTTGACCCAAATGTTGAACACGGCTGCCCAATCATCAAAGAAGGACCACGTTCTTCCGGCGGTGGCTCTGGACCTCCTCAAGCTTTCCCTGAAGGAAGGCAGCTTCCAGCTCTTCTGGAACCATGCGATTGTTAAGGGCATGTTAAAGGAGCAGCAGGGTCCTGCACAGTGAGTCCCGACAGACAATCGCGGGCTGTGATGATGTTGTTAGCAACTTGCTGATGAAATGTTCAGTAAACCAGGTTCTGTTAGCACAGTCCTCCACAGATATTTTCCTGTATTTCCAGTTACCTGTGCTTCCGTCTGCTGGGCAGCTCCCTGCCTTACCTGTCTATAGCCCAGCTGAAAGAGGTGCTGAGAGGCGAAGTGATGATGCACTATGGCGAGCACGTGGTGTCTGCACAGGTCAGAGCTCTGATCCACGACCGTCCTTGTACTCATTTTAACAACACACTATAATGTTTGCTTAAAATCACCTTAAAAACCAGAATGGTGACAAGAAATTTACAGATATATTAGAAAGGCTTGTTGATTTAATCTCATATTCCTGACATGTACGAGCTGTCCTCTTTAAAATCTTGGATTTTCTGTCCATTTGTGCCGCATTATTACCGGTATTACTAATATACTAATTTTTACTTTATTATTGATGATTTATCAGTTGTCCCCATTATGTTTTCAACCATTATCTTGTGCTGTTACAGCAGTTGTTCTGTCCCATCTTCAATTATTTTCTTTTTTCTCCCTATGTAGAACCTTGATCATGTTGTATTCCAGTGATTATTCACTGGAATCCAACTATTATTATTCACTATTATTGAATCCACACATTGTTTTTGTCTCTCAGAAACCCGACAGGTTCAAGCTGGCCCCGGAGATGGAGGTGTATGTATCAGACTTCTTGCAGGGCTGCCAGGACCCTGACAAACAGCTGGCTGTGATGGTCAGCTTCTCCTCACTCACCAACCAGGGTTATCCTGTGGTACCATCAGTGTGGCGGGTGGTGCAGCACCTTCAGCCTGTGGCCCTGCAGCAGTACGTGGCCTGGTTGAAGAAGATGTTCCTGCAACCTCAGCAGGATGAGCTTCTGGACATCAGCACTCACAAGCAGAAAGGCAATCAGGAAGGAAAGCAGCAGTGAGTGTACATGTCTGCTGTGTTGGGTGTAATACCATGTTGGGTGATGAGCAAGATACTTGAATGGAAAACAATAGAAAATACAATTTACTTTACAATCTACTTACGAACGTCTCTACATGCGAAGGTTACGAAACGTCTTAATGGGAAAACATTTCCTCTTGTTACGAAAGAAGTTTCAGGATACGAAAGGCAAAAATACGCTACCGCTGCTATTCGCAGCTCGCGGAGTTTAGCGAATGCAAACATGCTTGTAGCTGCTTTGCCATTGGCTATCGCCTAGCATCTTCCTGTAATCCCATTGGCTAGGAGGGACGTCAATATGTACATGTTTGTGTGTATCCCAGCGTCTTCTTCGTCGTCTTCAGGATTTATTGTGGGTGTTCGTATGTTTGTCCATTAGATGGCGGTGTTACCACAAGTGTTAACGTTGCTAGTAATGACGGCTAATGTAAGATTAGCCTGTAATAAAGTTCATTTTGTTCCTGGAGAAGCCTTGCACTGAATTCCTACATTTATTGTGCGGTAATCTAATCATAACATGTATTTGTTACATGTTTTGATGCATTTTTATGATTTATAAAAAAAATTATGTCCGAATTTTTGGGTGCTTGGAACGGATTAGGGCATTTACATGAAAAACGCGTCTCTACTTACATAATTTTCAGGTTACGAAACAACTTTTAATTTCGTAAGTAGAGGTCCCACTGTACATGTATCCTTTTTTTTCAGGAAAGAAAACTCTGTATTCCGGCTGAGGAAGTGGCTCGTTGCTCGCCTCTCCTCAATTATCGACAACTACCAAGTGAAGCGGCAGGAGGATCTCATCATGGATGTGGCCAGGTGAGCCCCACCTGCAGCTTAGTGATGATTAAATAAAAACAAAAAACAAAGTCCAAATGAATGATGTCACCTTCCAATCTACTGTTACTGTTACAGGTTTGTCTTTTTTCATGCCTTCTTTACAACCAAAAAGCCCTCAGCGGACATCCCAGAGACGAACAACAAGCTTTCTGTCCCACTGGATGATGGAACCAGAGGAGTGTTGATCAATTCCTTCTTTGGGTGAGTGTCTCATAACCATCAGCAACTAAATTGTGGTTTATTTTTGTTAAGCCTCTTTTAAAAAAATGTACAAAGTATTGTTGGATGTAAATAATTTAGTTGTAAAGAAAAGTTATTTGTTTCCTCCTGCTCCTCCCAGCCTCCTGTTGTCCATGCACCACATGCCTTTGGCCGAGGAAGTGGGCGAAGGTGCATCTGTAAACAGTAAGCGAGTGCTGGGAGTTACAGCCGATGGGACCATGTGGATCTACCACCTGGTTCAATATGCTCAAGTCCTGCTTAAGCAGCCGAAGCACGTTGAGTGCAGCCAGCCCTTCAGCCCGGAGCAGCGGCAGGCCTGGGACAGGTGGGGCTGACTGTCTGACAGGATACAGATTAACGGTTCATTCAAAGACAGAAGACTTTATGTTTAATTTATGTTCTTTTCAACTAAAATCCACACTCTAACTCTAGATTTAGTTTGTGCAGTCCTGCATTGATTCATTCACCAGTTAAATTAGTTCTGAAGGTAAGATTTGTGGTCTTACAGCATGCTGGAGTCAGTCGCAAACTTAAAGAAAAAAGCCAAGAAGGCATCAACTGCAGAGAACTCTGCCTTCCAGCAACTCTTCCTGTTAGTCGGCATGCATCTTTTCAAGGTATGTATGCTGTTATTGTCCAGTCATTATAAATGTGTCCTGCTGGTAACAAGACAAATAACCTGTGTCTCCTGAAGGCCCCTGAAGAGCTCCTGGATATCATGAAGGACCTGCAGAGCTGCGTGGACAAAGCTCAGGAGAAGAAAGCCAAGAAGAAAAAGAAGCAAAGTGAGTTAGAGTTCATGATAAATGCAAAATAAGTTGCTTTATACATTTGAGAATGCCGTAACAGAGGTTCAGACACCAAATTAGGAAGAGACATTAGGTTGACAAACAAAATGCACCTACTTCTGCAGCCGCGGCCCAGCAGGAAGAGGAGCCTGAGTGGGTGGAGGTGATGGTGGACATCTTGTTGTCCCTGCTGTCTCAACCAAGCAGACATATCAGACAGGTCTGCAAGACGGTCTTCTCCTCCATCTGCCCTAATGTTACCCCGGCGGCTCTCAACGCCATCTTGGATGTAAGTGAAAGGCTGTCTGTCTCCGCAGGTTCTACAATAAAACTTGGAAATATCTTTTTATTCGTGGGCCAATACGGATTCTAAACAAAAATACACTCATTTAAGATCGTGCATGTTTTGCTCTAAGTTCCAATTGTTTGCGTAGGTTCTGGATCCTGAGAAAGATGATGAAGAAAACAGTGCTGTGGTGATCACAGATGACACCAAATCTCTAAACAAAGAAGATGAAGATGATGAGGAGATGGAGGTCAGGTTTTATGGGCACTTATCTACATTCGCTGTTAATTTGGTGTCTACAAACCACATCTGTGACCGTCCAGGTTGATGATTCTGACGCGTCTGATGATGATGATGACGACGACGACGATGATAATGAGGAGGAGGAGGAGGATGACGATGATGCAATGGAGGACGATGAGGAGGAAGAATTGGAAGAGGGAGTAGTTGACCAGAATTTCCGTCTGGAGCTGATGAAGGTGCTGCAGCAGCAGAACGCTCTGGTGGGTTTTGAAAATGAAGCCTAAATATAACCTCAATGTCCAAAAAATTATATAGCGTAATACAGTAACTGCTGCAAGTAGATGTTGCAGAGAAGAAGCCTTCTGGTGTTTGTAACACTCGAGGTCATGTGCCTTTCTCAGGCAACAGAGGACGCCAGCAGTGATGAAGATCTGGATGACGAAGCCATGATGGAGCTGGATAAGAACCTGGCTGCAGTGTTCTTAGAGCAGAAGAAGAAGACCCAGGCAAAGAAAGATGAGAAGACAAAAATCATGAAGGAGAAGACGCTGGTCCGGGACTTTAAGATTAAGGTGCCTTATTCATGTGTGCTCATGTTTAGCTTTGGTAAAAACACAGGAAGATGACTTTGATAAGCTTTGGTTACTTTGTGTGACTGCACTAAAGGTGTTGGACTTCGTGGAGGTATTGGTGGGCAGGCAGGCCGGCAGTCCTCTGGTGTTAAGTTTGGTGGAGCCTCTGCTCCACATCATCGAGAGGGGAATGAGCTCCGACAGCCAGCAGCAGGAGCAGGACTTCCTCCGCCGTGCTGCGGATATCTTCAGGTGACACCCCTTTTACAAAACAGGTTTCTGAGCCTGGACGTGTTCTGTTTAATTACTTTATTTAATTCTCGATTTGTTCATTTTGCAATGATTTGTTAAGGAACATTCTTATTTGAATACAAACCTGAACTTCTACCATCTGTTCCTGGAGCACGTTAATCATGGTATTATTAGCCACACGGGATAATTCAAGCATCTACAAACACAAGTCCTGGATCTGTACATTGTATTTTATCTTGGACCAGTTCCCATCTTCACAACCAGTTATTTTAAAATAACACAAGCCATTTTTGCACAATATAACTGAGAGTTGGGAGTAATGGGGTGTTGCAGCTCCATCACATCTCCCTGCCGTGTTCAGTTTTGGGTTGTAATCATTTTTCTGTGGGATGTTTCAGGAACCAGCTGTGTAGATCGAAAGTTTACTGCAAGACCGTTGGAGACAGACAGGGGGCGCTCCACGACATGCTGGAAAAACTGATGAGTAAAGCCCAGAAACTGGCCGACTCCTCTGTTTCCCTCTATTACTTCAGGTACAGGTTAATTTTTGAAAGCACATAAAAAAATTGAACTACATATTTACTTGTTCTTTTCAGAATTATTTTTCAAGCACCAGTTTCAAATTTCTCATTAAATTGCTCAAATAATCCTGTTGAAAATATTGTTTAATGGGATGATCTCACTGCAGCTAACACGAGAGATTTTTTCTGCTTAGAAAGGAGTTTAAATGTATAAGTCTAAAGCTGCTGATTCTCCTAATGCTCAGTTTGATGTGATTCCTCAGTTCTTATCAAATCTTTAGTTCTTACCAGGACATCTTTAACAAAAGAATGGAGAGAATGAAGCTCCACCACTCATTCTCATGCTAGCATAATAAGTAACCTGTCATTCTTGACGTTAATGCATTGTGCCCGTAGGCTTTCCTTATCGCCATGATGACGTGTGCGTGAAGTGCATTTATATTATTTCCGCTGGATGATTCATTCCTTCTAACCGTTTCCTTGACTACATGATGTTGCACTGTTGGTAAGGTTGATAGGAAAAGGAGGTAGAGGTCAAATACAGCCAAAAAGTGTATTATCAGATGAGAGTGTGCACGTGGACGCCATCTGGTGGCTGAGTGCAGGAATATAAGTAGCCATTCCTCCCCTCATTATTTTTAGACAGTACTGTTAAAGAGGTGAGTGTGAAAATATCTGATTTGAGCAGTTTCCTGTCTGGTCAGTTGTGTCTCATTCATTAAATAATGGCTTCTGTTGGTTTCAGTGCATCTCTGTATGTGGTAAAAGTGTTGAGAGGAGCACCACCTGCTGGCACCCAACAAGAGAATTCGACAACTGCCGCTGACGTAAGTTCACACGCATTCCTGTCTCATCTGTAAATGAGAAAACTTTCCTTGGGACCAAGTTTTGTGTAGTGGACAGATGATTATTTATACAATTTGAAAAGAGGCTTGTGTGTTTGTTTAGATCACTGATCAGCATCAGCCTGTGTGTCCGTGTGTGTTTCTGTGGGTGTCTGTGTGTAATATACCGATACTAGAGATGGTACCAAACAAAATCATATCTACACATCCAAAACCATGAAACCAGATGGATTCAACCAATTTCTGATGTCTTGTGGTCTAATCCCTGGTGTCTGCGTACGCAGTTGAGGTTTACGGGCAGCTTGGATATGGACCGGGTCACTGCCATCTTCAGAGAGGCTCTGAACTCCTTCATGAGCAAGAGGAAAAGCCCCCTGACCACTCAGATGTTCACAGACTTGTTCAACAGGTTCCCAGTGAGTGCAGAATTGAGAAGGCGATTTCAGATCAGCGTGAGATGGAAGCCACCTCAGTAATGCCGCCTTTTGGATTATTTCCAGGTTTTGGGTGTGAATCTCTTGGATGCAGCCGTGCAGCACATCAAATCTGGGGTCAGGGTCCATCAGCAGGTAGAGACGTGACTTGTGACACAGATAGGATATCTGCAAATGTTATCCTGTTAAGATCCACTCATTGATGTGAAACAATGATTAGATTATTATGACTCAGAAAAAAAAGACTACAGTTGTTCTCCAGCACAGGGTGAAAGATTAAATGGGTTTGATGTGTATTTCAATCACTTTCTGCTCTTTAATCTGCTGGGAAGCATCTGTTCAATCAAAGATTTAATGAAGGAAAAAATGCTTTCAGATGATGATTTAAATATAATAATTAGGTGGCATATTAGGATACCTGCTAATCAGGTGAAACTGCTGTACTTTCCTATGTTTGTGTTCAGGGCCAAGCATGTGTCCTGGTGTTACGGGCGATGCAGAGCAGAGAGATTCAGCAGCTGCTGGGCGGCCCAGCGTGGACGGATCTCTGTACCAAGGTCACGGCTCAGCTGGCAGCGGTAGGTCTGCGTGGCTGTACATCATCACATCACCTCACTTGTCACGCTCTCCCCCAGCATCTGATAAAGAGCCGTTACAGTGCAATAAAATGGGAGACGGTAATTTGGGAGCAGTAGGGATAATTAGCTCATCTACTACAGCTCAGGTTGGAACAATCCTGCAGTTTCACACACTCAACGACAGCCTGTGAAAGAAAATGTGCAGCCAGCTCTGATTTCTAAAGGAAATGAGGGATTCATGTGAACCGTTTGAGCGGGTGAAGACGTCGGGTTAACGTTTATTAAAAATCTTTATATGGAACACATCTCGAGTCCAACTTCAACCAGGGACTTTGTTGTTTCCCTAGCAACAGGCCTGCTCTAAAAGTAGATCAGAGAAAGTGACTTGAAGGTTAAAAAATACCCCACAAGAATACAAAAAAATTGAAGTAACGCAGTGACAAATTCCATTGTTTCTTCTGTCGAAGATCCAGCGTGAAAGATTTTTAATAAACTCCATAAATCAAATCCAGTGACCATGCGCGTGACGCAAGCGCACAGATGACTGTAGTTTCAAGTAGAGAGACCCTTCATGGTCTCACGGTTGCTCACTCTCGACCTTTAACACACACCAAACATACCTTATCATATAGTACTTGGCTTCAAAGTACTTATAACACATTTGTCAGGTTCTAAACTAGGGTTAGAAAATTTCCACAGGAATAATCATTATAATCTAGTGATGAGTGCTGGACTACAGAGAAACTAAAACTATTAAAAAAAGACAACTGCGATTATTTGAGTTTGAGTAACTAACAGCACATTAAAAGGATGTAAACATGCTTGTCACGTCTTCTGAGTTTATTAACCGTCACGTTTTATGCACAAGGTCGTAACCGTACCTCCATTCTTTAAGTCATCCTGTTTATTCACCAGCCTCCTATAGGCTCGTGCACACTTTAATGACGTCGTTCACGGAGGCTTGTTAAATCGCAGCATTCGGTGATAAATGACTGTGAGAATCGATGCAGCACTCGCCGTCATCCACGTGTCGGCTCAGGGTAAAGGCGTGCATAGGGGTAATTTCATGCTTCTGCAGTCTTTTCACAGAAAGACACTTCACACTTCGGCTCTGCGCTACTCCATTTTTGTAGCTGCTCTCGAAACAAGCGGAGCTGCTGGAGCACAGAACTCCTCTCTTAGTTAATAATACCTTATCACGGAGCTCATTTTCGAGCTCTGCTGAGCACAATAACGGCTCGGATCGCGCCGGGCTTCTTTATTCCTTTGTGACGAAAGCTGCCGCTGTGCTGGAGAAATGGTGTGTGTTTGTGAGATTGCTGAATCACTGTTAGATCGTGTGGTGAAAAGCTGAAAAGACTCGTGCAGATCATAACAAACCTCTGATGGCCTGAGGGTAGCTCAGTGTCTTGATGGATGCTTGAGTAAAACTAGTTTTGCTTGGATTTATATTGAGAGGGGGACGATATACAACCACAGATGCCTCATTTTATGACTCTGTTCTAATAGCAGCTCAGAGCTACTGGGGATAAAAGAGATTAGCAGACTGGCTCGGTCAAGAATATAAAGTCTGGTTATTCATCAGCAAATTTAAGCTGTTTCTGTCCCATCTGCATAGCAGCAGTAAAAAAAAAAAAAAGTAACGGAGTTCATGAAGCTGCTCTTTAATGATAAGTTTGTAACCATAATTATGTTTTATTATATTTTTTTTTCAAGAGTCTTCAGCAGGTCGATCAATTAGACAACAAGCTGGTAAAGGAGAAGGTGGTGAAAACTCTGGAGCTCTGTCAGTTCCTGGTCAAGCAGGTTCACCAGCAGGTAGGTGTGTGGAGGGAACGGCTGTTGCCAGGCGAGACCACAGTCCCACTCACGATTGTGCTGCTGTCACTTGCAGAAGCTCTCCGTTGACTTGGAGCCCCTTAAGAAGGCCCTTGAGCCCTCCCTAATGCCATCACTTTCAACAAGACGGGCAAGCTGGAGGACACCTACTGGGCTGTGGTGAAACACTTTGGAGTCACGTGAGTTGCCGTGTCATCCGTGAGAAAGTGGCACCTAGTGGTCAGGATGCAGAGTGTGTCCAACTGAGGAGGGCTCCTCTATCATCTTGTACCCTGAGTCTGAATCTGCCTGTTAGAATGATTATATTTGGATATTTACAATGTGTTTTTGCTTCAGTAGAAGCTACGGGGGCTCATATCTCCTTTTGTGTGTCCGCGTTCCACCAAATACAATAAAAATCAGTCAGTAGTTTGCATACTTTTAATTACACCACCTGCTGTGTCTCCTGCTGTGCTGCCATCTAATTTTAAAGTTGTTAGATTTATCAGCTCATATAAATTTGCTACAGAGCCTTTAACTCAGGCATGTATCTTATGGATTCTGAATCATGAAAGTAATAAGTAAGAGGAACCCTATGAGGTTTAAATGATATTGAATATTCAGTTATGCTACCGTAGCAATATGATGGACCCAAAAAGGTATTTAAAGTTGTCACCTTTTTTCATCTATACATGGCTTTAAATAGCCTCCACACCCTGGTCCAGTGATTGAATAGGCCAGACTTTGTCTTCTACCTGCCGTTCAACTGCAGTTCACAGACAGAAACCTTCTCAAATCCAGCAAATTATGTAAAATGTTCTGTCAGCATTTGAAACGAATCATCATATAACTTGGCAGGCTAATGTTGGCTAACATTATCTAGCATGCTGCAGATTTATTTGGACACGGTCAGCGGATAAAACCCAAGGAGAATTAGCACGCTGTCCGGCCAACACATTGGCTGCGGCATGCCTCATCATCCAACATGAACAGATTAGCTTGCAGAATATGTTTTTGGCTTAGGGGTTCCATGAATAATGGCTGATTTATGATTCCTCAGCACGATCTTTGTTTGTATATCATAAACAGCAGTTTGTGTTTTCTTAAATTATTATTTTGGCTGAAAAGAAAATGAATAAATAAAACCAATGTTGGCTTTGAAAGCTCAACGATTTCGACTAAACATGCCTCCGCCGTGGGTTTCATAATGAATTTAGCTGCCTGCCAAAAACAGATAAACAGCTGCACCTGGCTTCTCTCCGTCACTGCTACACTGCAGTCCCAAGTCACTGGCAGCTTATGTTGTCTTAGCACAGGAACGAATGCCACAAAAGCATTAACGACAAGGTTAGAATGTCTTTCAGCTGACAGAAACAGAACGCTTGTTACTCTCGTTAGTGTTCAGTCACTAATTAGCTCATGAAAAATACACAAATATGCCAGTAGAATCCTGGAATATCCATCATCCCGATCCCCTGAGGTGATGATTATGCAGTGTTTACTAAGTAAAAGCAAAATAATTTAGATCCTCTTAAAGGCAGTCTTAGTTGTTGCATTAGCTTCCCCCAAACCCCGACAGATGTTGTTAGGTGTATTTGGTGTATTGAACGCCCTGCAGATCCCACTTATTTTTGCTCCAGTCTCGACAGAGACGAAGTCCCAGGATCACTCCTGCATGACCTTTGTGTTCTTGTTCACTTAACAGGAAACCTAAAGTCGAAAAGATGAAACCTGACAAGGAGGCAGAGCCGCAAGCAGCCCAGAAGAAGAAAAAGGGTTTCCTGCCAGAAACAAAAAAGCGTCAAAAGCGCATGAAACCGGTTCTCGAGCCTGCGGGAGAAAAGCCGACCTCCGTGGATAACGCGGGAGCAGAGGGGGAACATGCAAAAAAGAAAAAGGACAAGAAAACAAAGCGGAAACCAGCGACAGGGGAGGCGAATGACGCTCAGCCGGGCTCAGCCAAGAAGAGGAAGAAGCAGTCTTCAGCCCAAAGGAGCAAAACACCGTCTGACAGTAATCCAGCCAAGAAGAAGAAACTCAAACAGAAGAAAGAGAAAGCAGGAGAAAAGTAACACAAACCCTGCTGTTAAACTGTTTTTTTTAACGATTGTTTGTTAATGTCCACATTCTGGACAAAACCTTGTTCCAATATGAGACTTGAAATGAATTAATAGACTGTTGAGCACCAAATAAATATTCTTTCATGTGTCATTTGACCGTTCGCAGAATTGAATCTTTCCAGCTCATTTGATTATCCCAAGTGAAGGATTTTGCTCTTAACTTTGCGCCTCAAGTGATGCAGTGTTCTACAAATGGATCACTGTACAAAACCTGAATCTGTGCCGCCATAAATCTGCAGGAGTGCCAGTTGGGCGGCAGCCTCATCCCTCAGGTTATCCTCTGCAAGAGCCTTAGCGTGTTACCGGGGCCGTTTGTTCCAATAACACTTAAGTGTTGATTCTGCAGTTCCAAGAAATCAGATTTCCCCCTGAAAGCAACCGTTGTTACTTCTATCGTGTTGATCAGAATGGCTGCTGAAAACATTTTCCTGTTAGTCCTGCTTCTGTGTTCTGCTGCTTCCTTTGACAGAGCTGAGGTGATGGTTGCAGCCAAGCATCAGCTGTTGCCACCAGCCCAGGACCAGTACCGGCCAGGAAGGAGCTCCAGCAGGCTGCAGGTTTACTTCTGTCTTGCAACTTAATCTGCACCCTGAGGTTTTGAGAGCACATTTATTTATTGAGTATGTTTATATGTATCTGGGTGTTTTCCACCAGTGTCTGAAAAACATTTTATCCAGGACAAATGAGGTAACTGAGTGGGTCCTGCTGCTGGAGGGGAAGACATTTGTAACGTGTCCTTTAAACACAAGTACAACCTGGTTACAGCTGAGAGGGTCACTTTTGCAGGTCATCGCAGTCCTGTTTTTGCCTGCAGCAGCTATTTTCAGAACATAAAAATTGTGATGTGTATGTTCAGCAACATCAGGCAGAGATTAGTTGCTGGGCTGTGATAATGCCAGATATGTTCTTACATCAGTTAATAAGCCAAAAAGCAATTAAAATCTTGGTGTGTAATTACCGGTATGTGGTCCAAACAAGTCCACCCGGGCAGCTTTTCTGAAGGGCTCAGGTTATCTTTCAGAAAATACAACATTCATTCTCGTTCTTTACTTGTGTGGTTTGTCAAATTTCACCCCAATTTTTAAATTCTAGAAAGGTGTTCAAACCACATCATTTCTTTTCCGTCTAACCGATCATGAGAACAGCGATGAGTGTAAACGTAGTCACAGTCTGAACCTGCAGCAATAGACGCTGTAAACAGACACTGAAGGTGACAAATCCTTCACCTCCAACCCTGACAGCAGGGGTGACGGCAGGAGCGGCGGCATCACCTCTTCCTGACAGTCAACTGTCACTTGTCAGTTGAGTTATAGAGCCTGGAACCAATCTGCTAATGCAGCTCAGAGGAATAATAAGTGGGGGTGTTGAGGGCGAGGTCTTGAGCACATGTTAATCCTCATACTGTAACAAAGCATTCTGTTTTTTGCTGTCTGGTTGATGCAAGATGTTTGTGCTTTTTGCTCATCTCAGATTAAAATTTTATTCCTCCAGTAATCAACACCTTATGACGGGTGGATTTAAAGGTATCACACACCATGTGATCAAAATTAAGGATCAATATTGGGGTCAGACTCATAGAGTCCATAGAAAACTATAATAAGAAACCTCAGAGGACCGAAGGAAGCCGGCTCCTGTCTGAGGATCAGGACTGCTGGGACAGCAAAACCCCGTTAACTGGCCTCATTAATTCTAAATTAGGCTAAACACAATAAGTAGGCTATTCCCAGAGCAGACTTCCATCCCACCATTTTCATAAACTGCCTGGTTTGTCAACACAGATAACTGACCGCTTGGAAAGAATTTCTGAACGACTCCTGACTGCCAGTGCGGAAAAAAGATTCATTTAATCCTGAATTTCCTCTGTTGACCTCCATCTATTCCAAACTCGCTGCATCTGTTCCTAACCGATGACAATGTTCATTTAATTTTTTTTTTTGATGTACCTCCATTCTGAGCTGCTGACCTTCATCTTTTCTGCAACTGCCCATGATTCATTTCCACAGATCCTGGGGATCCTGTGTTTACACCGACTCTGTAGGTTAACTAAAGGATTTATGGTAGTTGCTATTCTGTCCCCAGAGAAGCAAAAGTCTATTTTAAACCATTAAATCCAGACTCAGGGATGATCTGCTCTGGGCTCGAGTTTTGAAAAAAGCTATTATTTTTTATGACATATTTTCCTTTTCCCGGCCACCCACTTTCACAGGATTTTTAGCTGACAAAACCTCTAATGTAAGTTGCCACCACCCTGTTTATTCCTTGGTTTGACCTTGTTTGAGGCTTCTGATTCCTTGAATGCATTCTCCTGCACAAGCATCCTTGAATTTAAAACACTGATCCATTCTTTGCTACCCACTTTCAAGCACTTAAGCCTCCCTCCTTCCTCATCTAGACGCTAAGTTACATCTGCTAGTCCATTCTTCAACACTAACTTCCATTTATTCATCACTAATGAGCACCACCGAGCCTCCATCCTCTCCTTGCCACTTAAATCTATCCGCTCCTTACTCCCGACCTCCACCTGCTCATTCATCTCTAAATGCCGATATCTGTCTTATTGGTCTTTGACCTCCATCCTGCCAGATCTGTTCTTTACCACTGACAGCCACTCAGGTTCATCCCTCCTCCTGCCCCGCTGCCACAATAGAACTGAGCTTCGCATCTTTGTTGTCTCATCGGAATAGAAGGATTTTGAAATTCCCTTTACCTTTTTGTAATTATTTGTGTCACAGCTGCTCTGAGTTTCATCAGGCAAAGACATTTATGGGATTTTTTTTTGTGAAGGTTCTCCTACTGATACTGTTTTTGCTGAAGTTACAGCACCTGGGTACACTCTGTCACTCTGCCTGCCATCGACCTCTAGTTTGAAGGAATAACTCCCCCAAAAGGCCTTTAATATGGAAGCCAGATTATTAAATTTCCTTCCTAATTGCAGAAATCACGTGATGCTGAGTCTCTGTGGATAAATTGTTTGGACAGATGTGATTGGATGTAGAATGCATTAGTCATCCTTCATTGGCTCAGTTTCCATTGGTAAATAAATCGTTTCATTGTGTTGCACTTATGCCAATGAGATAAAAGAGCGGAGCGTTCTTTCAGTGCTTCTTTCGGGGCTGGACCCTTGCCAGACTGCTTCATATTCCTGAGCATTTCTTGCTGGGGACAATTAGGAACATGGTGTCCTGGTACCTGGCCAAAGCATCCACTGATGCTGATTCACTTCAACTGACCTCCAGCAGGAGGGAGGAACCATTACAGGGAGACGCCGAGACGAGGACCGATCGCTGACGTCCGTGCCAGTAAAACCCAGCGTAAGATTGATGGGGTCTGTGCAGCAGATGCAAGTTGTGGCTCTGTTTGTGTATTCACACATGATCATTCACATTCGTCATAGCTTTGGGTAAATGCCGGTGGCTGGACCTCCTCGGAGGTCATTTCTGTATATTTAATCCACTGTGCTGTAAAACAACCTTAAATACTACACTCAAAACCCAGTAATCTACAATATGTTGCACAATAGGTCTAGAAGGTCACTGACACTGTCAAAGGATGAACATAATGCATTTATTTATAAACTTTGAATATTACACATTTCCCTCTCGTATAAGGCAGATTATATGAACTCCAGAAAGATGATGTTACGGCAAAACATTCCAGCTCTCAACATTTACAGCAAACTCATGAAATGGATTACAATTTACTATATACTATGATGGAGAGAGATCAAAAATACTTGTTTGAATGGACAGTTTCTACTGGAAGATACAAGTCAGTTTCTATTACGTTATAAATACTCCAAAATGAAAATACTCTAGTAGCGCTAAAACTTACGAAACAATCTTGTGTGCATAAATACAGCAAAAGAGTCTCAACATCCCGTCAGGTTATTGAGCTACCTACAGATGTCTTGACGTTGGAGGACAGTATTTAATGCAAATACGCTAAGTCACTTAATTCAAGGAAAAAATACTACGCATACAAATAAGCCATTTTCTACAGCCTATTTTGCAGTTTTGCACTGCCTAAGAGCACCACAACATCCATTATAGTCTAACTACATACTGGTAGTGTGTCAGAGGACATGCCAGGGAAGATCAGCGAGCCATTATTGTCTGTGTGTTGTCACCAAGTCTTAATAATTCATCACAACCATGTGTCACATCCCAGGGTGGATTTAAAGTTTAAACATGTTTTAAGTTTAAACACAGCTGAGGAAGAGAGAGAGGTCCAAAAGTCAAAGCAGGCATTTATACTTTATACAGTATACTAGAATACTAGTGTACTAGGAAGATGTGTCCACATGGCTAATCCATGTCACACTGGAGATCTAAAGGCTATTCTGCTCAGTATTCTGCCTTTTTCCTACTGTTTCTACGTGAACTACAAGCAGCAGATGTAGGTATGGGAGTTCTTTGTGCCTTATTGCTTTTCCTGTTTATTCCATAGTCTCATTCCCTGAAGTTGCACTAACAGTCGACATCAACTGTCTGCTGCGGCTCCTGGTGGCCGCGTGCCACTCCGCTGACCACAGCGCCGCTCCTCACGCCGTCGCGCGGCTCTTTCACGTCGCATTTCACCGGCCGGACGATGACGCACGGCCTCGAGGGCTCGCCGCTCGCCCCGGCGCGCGCGGGGCTGCGACTGTCGCGTTCGTATTCCTCCTGCGCGCGCTGGATCTTCCTGTTCCGGAGCTTCCTCTTGTGGAAGTGAAACGTTGCCAGGGAAACGAAGACGATCCCCACGAGCACGGCCACCAGCACGAGGAGCGCGAGGGTGGAGGAGAACGGCGGGAAGAGGCTCAGGTGCTCCGCGCAGGTGTCGTTGATGTGGGCGCCGTAACAGCGGTGCGGTGGAGGCACCGGCACCGACGGTCCAGAGGCCTCAGAGGTGGTTCTGGTTTCCATTCGGTCCATCTGTCGTAGTGCTCTCCGGGCTCAGCGCGGTGACACCGGGCCGCGCATGTGGTTTACCTGCACCACGAAGGAAGCACATGAGAGAAGAGCTTAACCAGGGAAGCAATACCCCGCCCACCTGCACTCATTAACGTGCTCAGGCACATTAAAAAGATCGATTTAGGACGATTATCCCAGTGCAAATAAAACAACCCCAGTGCGTAATGGTACCATATGAACAATGGTACCATATGAAACCGACAATGGATACTAAGCAGAAGCCGAGACAATAGATGATTCTAATTAAAGGCCTCCGTGATTTACCCCCATCTACTCTCACATTTACCCTCATCTCTTCCCGCACTGCACGCATCAGCAGCATTTTACCCAAAACACAACAACCTACCGATTGTGCCGTTAATTAACGCCGCAGGCGCTTGCGTTTGCAGTTAAGCGTAAAAAGCATTCCTTACCGGATGGTCAGTGCGCGGAACAGTCCGTGCGTGGAGAGCCGAGAGGTGCAAATGGGAAAACCGGATCACGGTGACGCATTTCATGCAATGTGATGCTGCTGAGCTCCGATCACCCAGGACGCTTTGACTGCCGCAATCCTCTCAGCCTTCAACCAGCACACACCCCCATTCAGATAGAGCACGGTAAAGCGACAGTAAATTCCTTCAGGGTTTATGTGCAGGTTGTTTTTTGTGGTTGTGATAGAAATGCGGGAGGTTTTCCCTGAAAAGCGTCCCTCCTCCGGCCATCCGCTCCTCCACTCAACATCTGAATGAAGAGCTGCAGCTGCATTAAAGGTCCCGTATACCAGTCAGCCGCTGCTTTTCCTTTTTTCTTCTTGCTCCTCGTCGTCGTTTTCTCCAAATCAACCATCATATTGTTTAAATTTCTCATCACCCAAGGAATCTTTGCCACTTCGTTCTTATGAATAATTCTTGAGGGTGCGGTCTCGGTTTAAATGCTTCGGGTCCTAAACCTTTATCTTATATGAGACGTCTCAGATTATGAGAGTTTTATGTCACACACAAAAGACAAATAGAGACGTCAGTCAAATTTTCCACAGAACAAAAGTAAATTAAATGAAAATAATTCATCTTGTATTACCCTAGTTTATCACACGAAATCTAATTTTTAGGTCTTTTAAACCTTATATGGCCCCTTTTGGATTTGTAAATCCTCCTATTTTTGAAACTAATTCAGGGAGCGTCGTGAATTCTTACCTGAATGATCACAAAAGTCTGCTGTTGGACTGAGGAAAACTGTGTTAAGCACTCATTTACTCATTAAAATTAATAATATATCGCGCAGGCTCTTGCGTTTGGCAAGAACGATTATATCTTTTATTTAAAATGTTTGTGTTAAAAAAATACCCAAAACATTAATTTAGACCATTTAAGTAGTTCATCTCCTTCCAGACAAGAAGATGCAGGCTGGGTGACAAGAACTCCAAATATAGAGCATTGAAGGAGAATGAAGGATGCTTCAACCATGAGGCCAGACCTGACCTACAAGGCTCCAAACACCACCGAGACACCTGAACGTGATCTACGTTTGCCTAAGAGAGATGGGATTTAAATTAATACAATTAACGTAATAAAAAATTCTTGTCAAAGGCCAACTGCTGTTCCCTTAGCTTCCCTGAAGGATTCTTTTCATCTCCAGCTACTCCTGGGTATCACATCTGTGCATGTGGCTGCAGAAAGGTTAGCTTGGTCTCCCAGCACAGCGTCTAGAACATTACGGAAATAAAGCAGTGGCTACACAAGGAGAGCTTGACAGGACATGCATGTATGCATGTACTTCTCAAGGCCTCACAATTCCCTTCTGGGCCATGCCCTTCCACACATGGAGTCAAAAACTTCTCATTTCCATTTGAAATGCTTCAGTCAAGCGTGGCTTCTCCCTGAGGTTTGTTTTGACAACAACTCTTTAGCGGAGAACATTTTGATGCATCGGAATTCCCCCTAAATATTTCCATATTCGAACCCACGTTGTTTGCTGTGAGGTTTAAAAGTTCACAGGTACAATAATAGTTTCATGCTTTTGATGCTGTCAATGTTATCCCCATATTCATAAGTTTTCACAGCGGTTCTGTAGATTGCCATCCTGTCACTTGTGTAAAACACCCTACATAGAGCACCAACTAACCAAAACAAAAGGAGCTGTTTCACCAGATAAAAATCTCTATGATTTGTCTCCCACAGCCCTCCTGATTCTCACGGTAATTTCCCCATCCCGCTCATGGATGGGCTTCATCACCGGTTGGGTCCCATGAAAAATGGATGCCCTTGGAGGAAGTGCAGGTCCCTGGGTGATGAACTGTAGATGAGTGCATGTTGAAAGATTCATACAACTATTCATGCACAGTTTAAGGCTTGGCATATGTTAGAGAGTTTAATGGAGAGTGATTATTGTGCCAAATATTCATGAGAGACCCCCCTTTCCCTTTAGCCTGGCTGGTCAAACTGACCCACATTGCAACATAGACAGTCAGAGAGGGCAGCTGTCATCTTTCATAACTTGTAAAATCCATGAAACGGAATGTAATGTTGTAAGAAGGAGATTTTGATACATGCCTACATGAATGTGCTCTAATTTATTCCCCTGCCTCCAAAGCCTTTTGTGTACCTTTGCTGTCACAGGGTGACAAACCATCCAATTGGAAATAACAGTGCGCACCATCCATCTTTGACAGGCCTCTGTGGCTTTGTACTTGACTGTAGTTGTATGAGGAATGGCAAAAAGGGAGAAGTTGAAACCCCAATCCAATTTCACACCTCTGCACCCTGTAAACTACCTGCACGACACCGAACTGCAGCTGCATTACTGGTGCTTTGTTGTTGCTGTCTGCTGAGGCTGGAGACAGTGCTGAGGAGAGGAAGAGGAAAACTCCGGTCCCTTTCGATCTACTGGAGAACAATATCCTGTAAAAATATCTCATCCTCTGAGAGTTTGATTTATGATATCACCAGCAAAAATCAATGCTTAAACAATCCCATTGTTATGGCTCCATATGATTAAAACAATTTTTGGTAGGAGTAGTTTTCGTAACCTGACATGTAAACAAAACTATTAATTTATCATATTCATATGTATTTAAACAGTAAAACACATTTGATAGTAAATTGTCATCATTTTGTTCTGAAGGAAACTGGAGGATAGAATCGCAGGGTCTTATTACTTTCTCATCACTGTCAGTTTCATTCTAACCCCAAAACTAAGACAGGAAGTATACTTTCCTCTTTCTGATGGACACTGTTCATTATGTGGTAGATAATTATTGAGTCACATGGCCAGAGGAACTGTAATGAGGTGTGTGTCTGTGTGTGTGTGTGTGTGTGTGTGTGTGTGTGTGTGTGTGTGTAGAGAGAGAGGCATTGTGCATCTCCAACTGATATCTTGAAAGCTGCAGGCCATCTCCGTTCAGGAGAATCCTCTCGACATTCCCTCCACGCTCACACATTTGCTGAGGGTCTCTGTCAGCAGAATTTTAAATGAATCGCACAAAAGACGATTTATCATGCGTGCACTCGTGCATGCACTCATATACAGGTGTGCATGTGTGCATGCGTGCCCCAAACTGTCACCTCCATCTTTGCTGTTGTGCACCACAGCATTGTCTAAAATCAGGTAAGTAGGTGGGAAACATCTCTCCTAAATTGATTAATGTCTTTCTTTCTTAATGATTATGGTGTCGCCGGGCACCACCATGCGCGCATTTATTCCAGGAGACCTTTGCATTTCTGTACGTAAAGTGAAGCTGCATATTTAGAAGGCTCTTCTTGGATTGTGGTGGATGGTACTGTAGCAGAGTCAGAGATGCAGATGAAATATGCAATGAAAACAGCAACCATTGATTAGAATATGATCCTCAGACTGTGCTGAAGTGCTCCATTAGTGAACCCACTCACCCACACCTGTTTGTAGTCTGAACGCATCCATCCTGAATTTGTGGTCTGGCTCACTTGAAGCTAAACTGAGAAGAAGCTACTGAGGAAAACGCTGAACCGGTGCAGGTGAGAGCTGCCGTTGCAGCTGGGTCAGTGAGGTGCTGATTGGACAGTTGAAACGTGCAGCTCAAATATGCTGCAAACAATCACCATGGAAACAAATTAATAAATAACAAAAGGAAGTTGCAGTTTTATAGATGTGTTTTAAAGGAGTAGCCCTGTCTTTACTCTCCTGACACTGTTCCAAATATGTTATTACACTACTCAGCTTCCTTTTTAGATTTTCTGGAAAGACTCTGCTGTGGTGTCATGTCACTGCAGGAAGGTTCCAGGTTTAAATTTTTCCAGGGCCAGGGACTCTTCTGCATATTTTCCCACATATCTGCTTAGGTTCTCGCCTTCAGTTCAGCTAGTGGCTCTAAATTGACCACTGGCGTTAACGTGCCCAGCGGTGAACTGTCGACTTGTCCAGACTGAATCCTCATGTTGGCTTCATCCTTCCATGAGCAAGAGTGTCATTGATCCTGTTTGTGGGGTTAATGCAAAGCATCCACAATAAAGTTGGTCTCGGAGGTAAGTTTCAATAGGTAAATTAGAATACGTAAATTGAATACCTAAATTAGAACGAAGCAAGCAAAACTAAAGATTTTATGACTTCATATAAAAGGATTGTGACAAAAACATATTGTGAAGCCTGAATAATGTCAAACCATGTTTAAAAAATTGCATCACGACCTTTTAAATACCCTCTATGGATCATTTCTGCTCCATTCTGATAACCGAACATTTACGAAATCCGTCTCATGTCATTAGCTCTCGGTCTGCTTATATGAGATTACAAATCAGGGCCGACTCCTGGGGCTTCCAGCCTTGATGTTAGTGCTGTTCTATCGTGAGCTCAGTTCACTGGACTTTCCACCACATACCGATGCCCTTTTATGCGTCTCGTTCCAGTCAAATGATTTACTATTTTTACTTTATTTTTTCAGGTGTCTGCAACACTCAGCTAAACTCTTTGCTTATTTAGAAATCTCTGCCTGTAAATAACCAAGAGTAGAAATAACCAAGAAACTCAGACTGGTCATAGCCAATTTACTCAGCTTTACATAAGTGAGACAAAACTCTAGCTATTAATAATTCAAAGATTGCGTTTTTTCAGCTGTCATTGAAAAAAAAAAGAAAAAAAGAAAAAAGTTGTGTTTTCTACAACAGTCCATGTACCATGTACCACCCTATTTCCCTTTAATTATTATTATGAGAATTATTATGGTCTTATTGGCCCGCTTTTCCTTCAGAACGCTCTTGAAGACTCAGCTCGCCTAAACGGTCCTGTCCTAACAGAACTTTTGCCTCCTCTCTCCTCCTCTCCTCTTTACTCCCTGCATCTGTTAAATGACTAAAATGTAATTGTTTTGTTTATTGGATCTCAAAAATGTATTAAATAGTTGATCTTCATGTCACCTCCAGAACTTCTCTGACGACTCCGCTGCTGTCGGCCTCATCACTGATGGGGACGATACAGAGTACAGAGGACTTATTCAGGACTTTGTGGACTGGAGCCTGCGGAACAACCTCCGGATCAATGCCAATAAAACCAAGGAGCTGGTGGTGGATCTCCTCAGGCGTAACAACGTCCCGCCTGCACCGGTGAACATCCTGGGAACGGATGTTGACGTGGTGGAGTCCTACAAGTACCTGGGTGTTCACTTAAACAATAACCTGGACTGGACACACAACACAGACGCCCTTGTCAAGAAGGGCAATAGCAGACTGTTCCTGCTCAGGAGGCTGAAGTCTTTTGGAGTGCAGGGACCACTCCTCGGAGGACTCGGTGGAGGTGGTGGGAAACGGGAGGTTGATGGCTAAGCTGTCATCCATGTTGAACAACACATCCCACCCCCTACAGGACACCCTGACAGCACTGGGCAGCTCCTTCAGTGAGTGGCTGCTCCACCCTCGCTGTGTGAAGGAGAGGTATTGCAGATATTTCCTGCCGGCTGCTGTCAGACTGCACAATAAAATTAATGCCTGCTAGCACAATCTGAATATTACATATTCTGATATGTATATTGTATTCACCCTCTGTACTATGTACAGGTATACAGGGCCGAGTATCCATTTATCTGGATTACTGTAAATATACATCCTCTTTGTGTATGTATATATATATATTTATATAATCATGGCTGCACAAGAACAGGCCCTGAGCACCAGACAAGACCCCAGGTGCAGACTGTGTGGAGATGCCCCTGAGACAGTCCAGCACATCACAGCAGGGTGCAAGATGCTGGCAGGCAACGCATTCATGGAGCGGCATAACCAGGTGGCTGGCATAATGTACAGGAACATCTGCACTGAGTATGGGCTGGAGGTCCCAGAGATCAGGTGGGAGACAGCTCTGAAAGTGGTGGAGAACGAGCAGGCCAAGATCCTGTGGGACTTCCAGATCCAGACTGACAAGATGGTGGTGGCCAACCAGCCTGACATAGTGGTGGTGGATAAACACCAGAAGACAGTGGTGGTGATAGATGTAGCAATCCTGAGTGATAGCAAGAAGGAACATGAGAAGCTGGAGAAGTACCAAGGGCTGAAGGAGGAGATGGAGAGAATGTGGGGCATGAAGGCAACAGTGGTCCCAGTGGTGATCGGGACACTAGGGGCAGTAACACCCAAGATGAGTAGATGCTCCAACAGATACCAGGAACCACACCAGAGATCTCTGTCCAGAAGAGCGCAGTCCTAGGAACAGCTAAGATCCTGCGCAGAACCCTCAGACTCCCAGGCCTCTGGTAGAGGACCCGAGTCTGAAGGAAGGAGGCACCGCCCAGGAGGGCGAGGAAGAGATTTTTATTATTATTATTATTTTTTTATATTTGTATATTCCGAATTCTATTCTATTCTATTTTATTTTTATCTTAATTGTCTCTGTGTGCTCTTGCTGTTGTTGCGCTGTAAATTTCCCTGTGTGGGACAATAAAGGACCTGAATCTGAATCTGAATTAGGTGAAAAATTGCAAATGCAAAAGGTGACATATCTAAATTTCTGGAACAAAGGCTTTAAGGAAATTTACTTTCTAAATTTACCTTGACTAAAATCTCTCAAATTTTATAACACTAAAACATTCGCATCAAGGCGTCTAAATAAATTGTTCAAACTGAAATAACTTCCAGCTGGAAAGAACATTTAACAGACAAACCACATGTACAGTCATTGTTCTATTGATATTTTCTTGAGCTGGCGGATTTTACATCACCAGCAGTTCACCTTGGTCACCTGCCTTCAGGCAGCATGAACATGATATGGGCCCTGCTACAGCATTTGCACGCGGGTTCATGTGATTAAACCCACACCATGCACAGAAGTGATCACACCCCCATGTTGATGAACAATTCTGTTCCTTAGCAACTGGGCCCCTCTGTGCAGGATCTGTGTGTTTCCTGTGAGTCTGCGTGGGAATCCATCGGGTGCGCCACTTCCCTCCCACAGTCCACAGACATGCAGTTCAGCCTGGGGTGATCACTTGAAATTACCCTTGTGTATAAATGTGAGTGTGAGTAGGTGGTCTGATAGGATGGGCTGTGTGTGTGTGTGTGTGTGTGTGTGTGGTGTGTGTGTGTGTGTGTGTGTGTGTGTGTGTGTGTGTGATTTTTGCAAGTGGAGGCATAAACTTCACTCACATTCTGAATTAAATGGTTTATTTTTCTGGTTTTCGAACACATGTCTTCTTAAAATGTAACAAAGTACATTTATTCAAGTACTCTTTCCTGAGTGCTTCTGATCTCTGCTACTTTACACTCATTAAATATTGGGTGAATATGAAATCTGTCTCGTCCAGGCCTAGCAGGATTTTCAGAGGGGCTGTACTCTTAAAGGGAGTCTTTAGAATTGTTCTCCTGTCTGATAACCAACCATATGAACATGCCAAGTTGAGCTCATGATCCAGATGCTCGGTTGGTTGATTGATCAGTATCACCTGTCCTGAAACAACTTGTTTGTTTCCTGTTCTCTCTTTAATAGTCGCTCCATCTGCTTGTCCTGTACTGTTTGTACTGTTGTTGATGCCACCTTCTTTTGTCTTGAGCTTGAAGGCTTTACTACTCTTGGTAGGCTGCTATAGGTCCCACTCTTTCTCCCTCCTGCTACTATCAATTATCTTAACAGCAGCCGGGAGCCTCCTGTAAGCATGTTGCTCTATTTTCTGACAGCAAACCTTTCTGCTGTTACTTTATGACCTCTTGGAGCATTATCACGCTGCACTGGTAATCTCTATTCTACTCCAGGCTTTGCTCTGCTGTCCAATTTGTATCTTAGACATTTTCTGGTGACAATGAAGTATTTTTATGGTCGTGCTGATGTCATCACATCTCTGTTTGTCCCTCATCTCCTGGGGCAGAGCTTACAGGAAAATGAATTATACAACACAAAGGACAGGGTGGATGTTTTGCAGTCAATGTGAGGCCAATTTGCCTGGACAGGACTTGGCTGGTGCTTCCAAATAACTTTACAACTGCAGGGATGGGCTGCCAGCATCTTTTAACAATAATGTTTTCCTACTTTCTTTCCATCTTGTTAATTATTTACAATGTCTTGACGGTTGTGGGGTCATGTGACATTTCAAGCTTTCCCTGATTGGCATAAAGGCCCCCAAAAAACATGGCGGGGAATCATCATTATTCATATTCAAAGCTCTGTGGTCGTATAAGCGCACGCCATGTGAATACACTGGTGAGGCTTAAATCATTCATTGATTTAAGTGAACAGCTCAGGCAGAAATACATTAGACAGGCAGCACTTGTGCATGCAGCTGAAGGCCTTGAGCTTCCCACAGGGACGGTCAGGAGGAGCCAATTATATTGCACTTCCTTGTTTGTTTGAGCAGAACACCTAAATACACCAGTTGTGTCAGATTTTATCAATATTGGAATGAATAACTAGTTAATAGCCATGTCTCTTGCCTTTGTAATGACCCATAATATCACGACAAATTAAATCATATTTAATTATATATTTTATTTCAAAACTGAACTTAAAAATAATCAGCTAAACACAAGTCCATGCCATGGTTGGAGTAGTAATTTTTCCCTTGATAAGGTATTTTATTGAAATAACAGCAAGTTATAGACAGATTTTCTGTAATTGTTTTGCCTGAAATCAAAACTTTTATTCTGAAGGACACGAATATGTGCTTTTATTTAATAGAGTCTGCTGCCGGCGGATATGACGTGTTTCTGTCACGCTTAGCTTTGATTCAGATAAAACTTTCGCTTTACTCTGCAACTTTAATGGCAACCTTTTTCGGAGAGGTTTTGTCGGTTTTTTCTCGGGCTGTTGAGGAAGATGAAGATGATCTCAGTGATAACGAAGAAGATGAACAAATCCGAAGAGAACTGGAAGAAAAGAGGTAAAAAAAAGAAGCACGGATAGCAACGAAGACAGCCAGGATTACTAAAACGTGGGCTATTTAATTAAATGCTATAGGTTCTAACTTTGTTTATCCTCATCTTGATCTTTAATTGTAGCGGTAACGTCACGCCACGCATTGGTGTATTGATGCTTGCTGGGGCTTTTGCGTTAGCTAGCTAACGTGACACATGATAATAAGCTTTAAAGTCAATCTGGTAACGTGTAATTGCACGAGTCACTATTTTTTTTAGTAATAAAACACAAATCATAATAGTAAAAGGTATTTTCTTATTTACTTTTTAAATTAAAGTAGAAAAGCTGGGTAATTTTAATTCTAATCGCGTTTTATTTGGTTCTACGGCGATCCTCAGTGCCCAAACTTCATTGGTTTTAATGTGCGCAATTTTAAAACGAGGAAGTTCCTACTATAAACCTCAGGATAGATTTAAAAAAAAAAAAAAAGCTTATAATGTTTCTATACAAAATTGATAGTATTGTAGTACTAAACTACTGGCCAAATGTACGACATACTTTGAAATTTTAAAAATTCAGTCACGAGTACACATGAAGAGAGTGAATACTACAGCAAATGCACACTACAGTACTTGCAAGGATGGACGTTTATTAATGAGATAAAATAAATGTCATCCTAAATAAGTGATCTGCATTAAATTTTAATTTTCTTAATTTAGTGTAAATTATATGTATGTGTGTATGCCTGTATGTATATATGTTTATACCACAACAAATCAGTTTATAGCTACTATGCTAAGTATGTGTATGAATGCATTAGCATAAAATATTGTTCCACATTATTTTAGTATTTCAATTGCCATATTCCATATTTATACAATTGTAACTCTTGGCCTTCTTCATTAGGGTCGTGCATCTGCACTGGAACCCCGAAGTAACCGAGTGTCTGAAATCTGGAAACAAATTAAAGTGTTCAGACTTCATCCTCGCTGTGGGACCCAATGCTGCTCGTAAGTTGCTCCAGGCTGAGCCAGCTTCCTCCACAGTCACCTTGTTTGTTTGTTTTTGTTTTCTTTCAGCTGTTCACAAGTATCAAAAATTGAAAGATCTCATTAGGTTTTTTAACAACAGTGTTTTTACCAGCATCAAATATTATACTTTACCCACAATAAGTAAAATAAATATTGAGAATCATAACATCCCAGCCAAATGTATGCACCAGCACTCTGGTGTCAGGCAACCTATTTTGAGCACTGAAAAGCAATAAATACAATAGACATGTTCTTAACCGTCCACCCAGGGTTTTTGTCTGTGCACGCTCTCACCTCTGCAAACTGGGACACAGTTGGACATTCATCATTGTGGAATGAGAGGAACCAGACTACCACTGGACAAACATCTGTGGAGCCAGCATGCGTTTTCCACAGACAGAAGGACAACCCCTCCGTGAGTGACACAGAATGGTGATATACAGGACTGCAGTAATCTCCAGGTCAAGGATGGTCATTCTGAGTGTATCATTTCATAAAACTTTAGTGAGTGGTAAAACAGCAGTGAAAGTATCTCTCGTTCTTAGGCAGTCAGTGAAGGTGATATTCTAGTTATAAACTCATCCATCCTATCATCAGAACAGTCAAACCTATATGAACACTTCTTTAATGAGCCTTTTCTTTTCTGTGCAGGTTTTGATTTGTCAGGTGACTTGCTACATTGCCGAAGACCAGCTCTTTCAGTGGACAGAAAAGGTAGATTATATAAAAAATCAAATGAATATTTGTTCAAGTTGTTTGATGTGATATTGTGCACTTTAATATGAGCTGACAGTGGATCCAATTCTACCTTGCTGGCTGACTTTACTCCTTGGTCTGATGCAGGTATTTGACTGTCTGCAGCACAGACAACTTAACGTCACTGTGCTGTCAGACAGCTCTGTGGCTGAATACAAGGCAGCAGACTATCTGCACTGTAGCTCTGCTCCCTTCCTACGTTCTCTTCATAGCAGCACTTACAATGGAAAGTCTGTCTGCCCGTCACTGGAGCAGCCCAATATATTCACGGGTCTTCCAGCTGCCGGTAATGATTGTGCATGTAAGAATTTCTCTAATGCATACATCAAAACTAGCTTTGTGACATGTCCTTTGTGTTATTTTTGTTAGTATTGAGCCACTGTGAGGTGCACCGTATTCCTGCAGTTGTTTACCAGTGTTACAGCGACGTCCTTGGTGCAGACTCTGTGACCATGGAGACATACAACCCTGTGCTCACAAGTCTTGGCAAGTCCATACAGGTGAGCAGCTTTTAATATCTATGAAAACTTTAGAAAGGTCAGCGCAGCCATAAAAATGATGCTCTGCTCACAAAGTTCGTCAAGCTTTATTTAAAGTGTATGCAGGAAATTGGATCTTGGGTTTTCAACCACAGAGAGGCTTGAAATGTACTTTTAAGCCCTTGCCAAAATGGCTTAGAAAATGCTGATGAAGCAAATAGTAGTGGCATCTTTATATATGTAAGGTCTCTGGTTGTACCCAATGTATTTACATTTGTTTTTGAGTCTTGGCCAATGATTCTGTAGCAGAAGCCAGTTGGCAACAGAGCAAAATTTATACTACATATGATCCAAAATTGAGCAGTATATTCACCTTTCTCCTTTCATGCAGGCTGGTAAGAAGGAATAAAGAAGAACTTAAAATTTCTGCAAGATCTTCTAACTTCCAACATTTTAATCTCCTGGGTTTTTATTTTCAGTTGGACCCAGCTCCCAGCACGGATGTCCTGCGCAAGTTTTCCAGAACCTCCAACATTCAGAGTAATCTTTATATCTGAACATTCCCATCTTGCATGCAGTGCAGGATAATTAGTATTTCACTCTGGTAAAATATTAACATTTTTAAAATAAATAAGATTTAAAAAAATATACAAATGGCATGAGTTTTTTTTGTCTGCAGCCAGTCTGGTAAATTCTACTTTCCCTGAAACTTTGGCTATTTTATAGTAACTAATTCCATCCCGTCCTTCCCTCTTCTTCGACATTTCTTCCAGGTAAATCCTGAAGCGCGCTGCCCCCCCCCCCAAAAAAAACCTCACCTGGGAAGTGAGGAGATATCTTGATTAGATGCCTGTGCCACCTCATCTGGCTCTCTTATGAGGCAGAGGAGCAGTAGTTCTCCTTTGAGTTCCTCCTCGGTGATTACGCTTCTTTCCCATTTCTAAAGGAGAGCCCGCACACCTAGCAAAGGCATCTCAATTACCAATGTTCTTGTTCTCAGTCATTACTCTTAGTTGGACTATAGTTGGGCTATAGTTAGATTAGTTCCTGTTTTACCAACTTCGCACCAATAAATCTGCATTGCTGCGATGCTGCACGGATCTGCCTGTCCATCTCCCACATTCTTCCCTCACTCGTGATCAAGACCCCAAGATACTCGGGCTGAATCTAATTTCTACCAACCAGCTGCTACACCAGCAAAAGCAACAAGTCAGCATGTCAATAGCAATAGTTGCCATTGTTCTGCTCTTATTTGCTGTAAATTTTCCATCAGTGTAATTATTTTTATTTACAGATTAATACCTTGTAATAAAGAACAATGGTAATGGTAGATCAGTCTGTAGGGGACTGGCCTGAGAAGCGGAGGGTTCTCTGTTAAAGTCCCAGTGTGGATAAACCTTGGGAGGTGTTCTGGTAGCAGGGAGGCAGTGCCTTCAAAGCTCTGCTGAGGTACCCGTGAGCAAGATACTAAACCCCAAATACTTTCATAGGCCCGTGGATGAGTTTGCGGTGAGGCTGGTATTTCACATTTAAGTTCCCTAAATATCGAGTTAAGCCAAAAGTGTAATCTTGAGCATTGACCATTTTTAGTCGAATTATACCATGTGTATTGTTTGGCATTGGGATTCTCATCCTCCAACAGTCAATTAAATTTCCTTTAGAAATACATTCAGTGAATTTGTGCCCAAGGAAAACAATCTATCCAGGTCAGGGACTAAATTACATTGTCAGTTGTATAGGTCACGTTTTGATATAAATAAAGACAGGTGGATCCAGTCAAAAAATATCAGCAAACATGCGCATGCGCAGAAGTGACCTTCCGGTCCAGCACTGATATGCGCATGCGCAGAAGTGGTGTAGCAAATGGCAATTCAAAACAGCTATTTCGTTCCGTGATTTTTTTCCCCAAATATTAGCTAAATTAGCTCTTATAATAGTATCACGGCAACAAAATCGCCATTACTTCATATCTTATATTATATCACCGAGAAGATCAGGCAAACGCTTTCTTAATAAACTTGGTTGACGTTACAATGAATCTGAGGCGACATTTAACTCCGACAATTGGCTGGTGCAAATCATCCTCAGGTGGAAAACAGGAACACAGGTCTTCCAGATCCACTAAGGTGCTCGCCGAGAGGAACCAGGCGGTGGTACCGGTGGGAGCCTGGGTGGAGGTTGAGCATGATTTTCTGGAGAATCCCGCTGTGAGTGTTGGGCGGCAGCAATGTTTCCTCTGTCGCCAGGGTGTTCTGAAGGAGTCCGTTAATAAGAATTTGAGTAAAAATGTGCCCCTATATTAGGAGTGTAGTATTTAAGGTTGCATATCAATGTGGGAAAAAAAGTTGTTGACTGTTTTGTGTAAGGAAGAGTAATTGAGAAAATATGGTATTGGAGATTTTTCTATCTCAGTGAGTGAGTACTGGACTTTCATGTTTCTTTTTCAAGTCAAAGTGTTTCTAAAATAGTTGCAACATAATTGAGTTCATTATTCTGCGAATACCTTGCCATTAAACCCCCCTGTATAAAATCATTGTTTCCATGGTGTAGGATGCTGCTTTGCTGGCTGAGGAGATCCAGACTGAAAGGATGAGAGAAACTGAAGAGAACCTTCGACGGTTTCAACGAAAAGTGCGCCACCGTGTGGCACAACACGCGCAACTCACCAGGAAGAGACATGTAATTGTAGACATAAGTGTTAATCAGTTAAGGACAGTTCTTTTTGGTAAAATTGTCGACAGAAAAGTTCCCTTACAAATTAATTAAATATAAAATCACTCCCTCTAATTTTGTATACCTAAAATTATGGAACTATTAGAAATTGTAAGTCATCAATTACTATTTTTTTCCATTGCCTTAGAACCAAACCCAATTATATTATCTTGATTTTGACCGTTTGTGATAGTGGTTCAACCATGATTAAGCTTTCTCCTTTTTCAAACTGCTAAAATTAAACATATATTATGTTTCAGCTGAATCCAGAGGGCCTAATTCACCATGAACAAGTCTGGACCCAGCACGTTTGGGCTGGTGAGACTCTGCTCTCTGCAGGACATGCTGCTCAACACAGTTTGAATGACATCCAGGAGGTGAGTGTGTATCACATTACATTACATTTAACTAAATATACTTGCGTCTTTTGATTTAATCAGTAAAAGTGTGTTTTTCTTCTTGGTTTAAGTGTGGGTGTGGGGGAGCAGCCTTAAATGATATGGCTTAGATCAGTTATCTACACCTTATTTCTAACAACAAATGTTGTAATAGTATTATTGTTGTTATATTGATATTGTTATATTTGAAAAAGACATAATAACGTGATAAAATTGAGCTGTTATTAATCTAGAAAGTTATTCATCTCCATGGTTTTCCAGTCAGGTGAGGACATGAGACAGGTCAGACTCAGACTGGCTGCATGTCGGGTAACTCCCTGTGAGGAGAAGGCGTCTCAGCCTCCCGGAGAGAAAAGGAACATCGCTTCCAGCAAACACGTGAGTGTCTGTGGCTCACACTTCCTCTTTACAGTAGGCTTCTTTGTTTCGCTGCTGGAGATCAATCAAAATGCTTTACCCCTCTGTATATCACAGAAATCTGCTTCATATATAAATGACGAAGATGAAGAGGGAGGAGAAGATGTTCAATCCTTCACCACTCACCATGACTGTCTTCTCGTTAAGCAGAAGGTTGCTCAACACAGCTCGCATGACAGAAATGACGCTGCTCTATGTGTCTATAATGCACAAGAGAAACTCACCTAATCCAAATAATAATAACAATATGACAAGTTTTAATTTCTTTCTTAAACAGACATTAATTTACTTGTAACTTAAACCTGAAACCTGAAGCCTGATAGTTTAAGTTAATATCTGGTCACATTTTAGTATTAATGAAAATCAGTTATTTGTTGTATATGTTCAACAGAACAGGTCTAAATTTGTAATTTGAGAGATTTAAAGATTTGTCAGATTTGACCTGACAGCTTGAAGGTCACTGTGGTGTCAGGCCTCTCAAGCATGATCTCTCCTTTAAGAATTTTCCTCAGTAAACCAGAGCTGTGATGGAAAGTTTATTATAACATTTATCTCAACTATTTCAGGTAATGAAAAAGAACACCATCCTAACCATTCTCTTATTAATTTTCATTTCCTTGACCAACTAAAGTCTTTGGTCATCCTGGAGAAAACAAACACGTCACACATCATGGGCTGCTGGACTTTATCAAATAAACGTTATGACCTTTAAACTGTTGACAGACTGTAGCAGGGCTCTGTACTGGTTCACTGGACCACATCAGTTGATGATGCTTTTTGTTTCTACAGTGGTGATGAATTTGTGACACTATCATATCTATGTGACACAGATTTCAGGACTGACCTTGAAACGCTGCCTCTTTCTGTTTCAGCTACCTGGACAGACGTGGGACTCAACAGCACAGTCTAAACAGGAGTCTGATCCCAGTTCTCAGTCTTGCATGAGCACAACAAAGATCCTTTGGCCTCTGACTGACCATGAAAAAGAACTGAAAAAACAGGTAGGACCCAAATTGTTCCCAGCCCTATTTGTGGTCACGTGACCTGTTTGTGTCTCTGCAGCGTCAGTCTCATTTCCAGATGCACCGCCGGCTGTGCATGAATGTTGAGAGGAGGCAAGTGAAAGAGAACGAACAGCACAAGAAACATTTGAAAAGGACGGCGAGGTGACCACATAAATTTCTTTTTATCACTTCCTCTCTTTGGTGACAGGTTCCTTATATGCAAATTCCCATTTCAAGTATGAAATAATTTTGTTCTGAGTTGTAATAAAGGATGTTATGTGTTATAATGTATTAGTAACCACTAGGAAGCACAAATAATGTTGATTTTGGTCTTACCTAAAGCATCAAAGCAGAGAAGGAACGACTTCGTCTGGAGGAAGAGAGGAGGTTGGAGAGGGATCTGCAGCTGGGGGCAGAGAGAAAGAAGCTGCAGGAGAGAGAGCAGCTAATTCTGGAGAGATTGAGGCTGGAGGAGGAGGAGAGAGCTGCAGAGCTGCAGAGGAGGAAGCAGGAAAAAGAGAAAGTAGATGCAAGGTAGCTTTGAAATATACTCTTTGGCTCTCTTTTTGCTTTCTGGGTCACTCTCCTGTCTCGTCCAAGAGCTTTCTGACCTTTATCTTCTACTCAACAAATTGTACATTATATGAGATTGCTCAAGAGTGTCTTAAAGCACAAATAATCAAAATTACACAACATACAACACAAACAAACATTTCCATTGCATATTATATAGTGTGTTTTAAAATATATACTTTACCAGAGCTGTGTATATGTTGGTGTTTCGGTGGTTTACACCTGCCTTGGTGTGTTCTATCCTCTGGAGGTTCATCCAGGCTCTAAAGGCTCGGCTGAAGGAGCGACTGTCTCAGGTCCACATAGAGCTCCCCCCTCTCTGCTTCTGTGCTGCTTCTTTCTGGGACACTCACCCTGAAACCTGCGCTAACAACTGTGTCTTCCACAACAACCACAAAGGTAAAGACGGCACATTCAGTCACTGTAGAAGGATAAAAGATGATTAACAGCAGCCTCTCATCTCTTCCACAGCGTACGCTAAAGCGTTGCATTCAACGATGCTGAGTTTTGATTTGCAGTGAAGCAGGAGGACAAACAGGCCTGGCTGAAATGAGCATCTCGCTGCCTGTGAAAGGGACAATCCAGGGATTTTAAACACACCAGATCAGCTTTTTTAGGATGGGATTATTGTGAATTTTCTTCAGTCTGAACTACCTCTGCAGCAGTTATGACAGCTTAAGCGGCAGTGACTTACTGGTCTTCAGCTTCGACTGTGTGCCACAAACAGGTTCCACTCATGCTGAAATGTTCTCCGAAAACCAGATCAAAAAGCTCACTGAAATTATTTTTTAGATAGTCTCAGTTTCATATGGCTCCCAATTACAGATCTCGTTGTCACACATTCAGACCCAAAAGAGGAACCTGTGTTTTTCCGCAGCAGCGTTCTGTCCTGATTATATCTCACACACATTGGGTGTTGAATCACAGCTGAGTCATGTTACGATCTACAGGAGTGTGATGTCTTTCAAAAGCCGGCTCTCATTTAAATATTATTTAAGAGCTGTTGGAGTGGCACCATATTCTGGTGTTGCTCCCTCAACGATAACACTGAATTTTTCAAGGTTTATAAGTTATTTTTCACGAATCTTTGTCAAACATTTGCAGTTCTGTTATAAAACAATTTCCCAAACTCATAAACCTAAATGTTATCTGCTTTATTGAATGTTCTAACAATATACAGTATACATACTATCCAAACACTAAGTTATTGTTGGTTAATTCTGATTATAAAGATATTTAGCTTCATTTCAAAGGAAGTAGCAGTGTGCTTAAAATATCCTGGAAAAACAGCATTTTTGTTGTAGGTGCTTCTAAACTATAAACTCTACCCACCATTCATTTGCATTCATGTTTTTGTGCATAAATAACAAGGTGTGATATTTATACTGGGGCTTCTTAAAGTCATCTTTGTTTTGCATTTTTGTATCCCAACAATTGGTGAAATCCTTGATTTGTTCTTACATAAAAAGCTGGGTTTTTTTGCTCAAAAATGCATTTCCTGTACTTATTAAGAGCATTTTCGCTACTTTTTGACTATGCTGTGCATAAAAACAAATGAACCAACGTATATTTACGGTGGTAAACAAACGTGCTCCACCCTTTTTCAACAAGTGATGCGCAATTATCTGGACATTTAGTCCAAAATGCCCGGCCTCACTCATCAAATTATTATTTGTCCCTGTCCCAGTGTGGCCCCCCGGCAGCACCTCTCAGTTTCAGGGATCAGCTGTTTCTGACCGCTGCTTCCTGTTGCTGTGACGTCACCCAGACGGTCACGTGGAGACCTGGAAGCGCTGGAAAATCTTGGGAATAACTCGTAGTCTAATTATAATACGTTTTTCCTTCCTCCTGCGCGGCAACTTCCGTGCGTGTATGCAGCTCGGCGGAGGCTGGTCGGACCGTCGGATCGCTGATATAAAGTCGCCCACAATGGCTCGGATGTTCACGCGCTGTGTCTCCCAGCAGGAGGCTACCCGCTGGCGGTTTCGATCTTTTAGCAGCTAGCGGTTGTTTTAGTTTAATGCTTCCCTTCTTCAGAGGTTCTCTTTTATTCGCTGCCTTCCTCACGGTACCGTCGGGCGTTTTTGTTTTTTTTCGCTGTCATGCGTTTTTTGGCTCCCGCTGCTCTTAAGCAGTAGCCGGTTATATGTTCCCGTTCCATTGTAATAAGTTAGCTAATAACCTAGCCTTTGTAGTCCGATAATAGGGGAATGTGTCGATCAAGACTCTGAGCGTTTATCAGTTTCCTCCTGATTTTCCCCCCCATAATTACACAAAAAATGAAATCTCCGCTGGCTCCTGGGGTGCGTTTTCTCACGTCGTTTTCACGAGATTCTTGGTAAGTTGGTGGCCTGTTTGTCCTGTTTTCCATCCCTGTTAATAACACCCTTATTACAACCGCAGCCAACTGTTATCACCATTTTGTAAATGATTGGCTTAACCTCACCGATAATCTACACGCTGTTGATTTGAATACTTGTGAGCGATCGTGTTTGTTCCACAGGGCAGAGCTGCAACCTGGAACCGGCTCTGCGACCCCCAACATGGGGCAGATGAACAGTCCCTTTAGCGACTCCTGACACATCATTGACCTTGATCGAATCGATCTCAGTATTCAAGGAATTTCCTTTAAGAAAAGGTGGACTTTATATCTATAACTGCATCTCTGATGTTGGAGAATTGCAAGCTGACAAAAGTCCATCGGCAAAAAAGATAAACCTGTAAATCATTGCATAATTTCTTGTAAGGTTATTTGGCCTGTTTTTAATGCCTGTAGTTCATTTTGAGTGGCGCAATTACTTCATTATAACTTCCTGTAAACTTGTAGCTGAACATAATTTAATGTTAATGTGGTTCTTTTGTCATATCTATTCGTGTCTCTAATGTTCTGAATAGCTGAAAGACTTTTTAAACGGAATTTGTGACGTTCTGCATTTATTTCCTGATAATTAAATTGCACGTCACCTGATTATTTTCTGATATTGTTATATTTCCCAATTAGTGAACAGCCTCCTGAAATCCTTACTTTGAGTGATGGAACATGAAAGCAGGTATCCATTGTTGTGTCCCGCAGGTATCGAGGTTCCATTCTGCTGCTGACCTTCCTCTTCTACACATCCTACCACCTCTCACGGAAGCCCATCAGCATTGTGAAGGTGAATGGAACAGTGTCTGTTGGCTTCCCATGAGCATTTGATGTTGAAAACTGATAATAATTTGTTTTGATTGGTTTTTCTGTATTTGAATGAATACTTCACACTTATTAGAAAATGTTTTCTAGTCTTTTCTAGACCATCTCCTGGGATGGTTCCACTCTGGTGTAGAAACATTAGCATCTTTAAACTGTATCTTTAACTGTGCTTAACTGTGAGTTGTTTCTGTTTTTCCCTGATAATCAGAGTCAACTGCACAGGAACTGCTCTGAACTTATTCCTCCAGCAGGACTGAACATATCTGACAATGAAACCTGGTGTGACTGGGTCCCCTTTGGTACGTTCTGTATCTTAAACCTTTCTAAAAATTGATAGTGTAGCCACAAGTCTAGAAGGAGTTTATTTTATTTTCATGATTAAGCAGAGAAAGGAGGCCGATCTGGACATCAGAACTCCTAGAGATGAATATTTATACAAAATATCAGTCAGCCATATCAGGAACAAATAGTTCTACAAATCTACATAACTGAAATAGTGATTTTCTTTTTGGTGTCTCCTCTGTAGATCAAAGCAATTATAAGACCCTCTTTGGCATTTTGGATAACTGCTTTCTGGTGGCTTATGCTATTGGCATGTTCTTCAGGTATGCTTTTCACATTTTTACCCGGTTGTTTGCTTGTTTCTGGATAATTAAAAAAAGAATGACCTGTTTTAACAGTGGGATCTTTGGCGAGCGTCTCCCTCTGCGCTATTACCTGAGCTTTGGAATGTTAATGAGTGGACTGTTCACTTGTCTGTTTGGCCTGGGCTACTACTGGGAAATCCACTCCTTGCTGTTCTACGCCTTCATCCAGGTAGAGATACACCTTTAAAATGGACTCCTTCAGCATGTCTTTGTCCCCAGGCGTGTGTTGTTTTAAAACAAGTTGCATCTTGTGCAGAAAAGACTCTAACGTCTCATCTTTGCAGCAATTTTACTGTTTTTAAAAGGAAATATGCTGTAAATTCAGATATTTTCGGTCTGGACAGTCACAAAACCGATCCTAAATCCTGAACAATAAAGGATTATCAGTGAAGGTCTAAGACAAGAAGAGTGAGATAAGAGTGATACAACAAAGTAGGTCAATGTGAAAACCATTATGTTGGCCGGCTGCCAGACCTTTTAGTTGAATTCAATGTTAGAAAGTATCAATAACAGAGCAGTACAGTGACAACCCAGAGCCTTTGAGGAGACCTTGAGTGGTATTTTCAGGAGGCTGTTATGTACTTCAAACCCACATTCTTCAGCTCATATTCACCTTTTACCAAACCAAAGATTAAAAACAGAAGTTCAAGTGTCAGCAGCATCAAGCAAACCTCTGTGGTCTTCGCAAATGTTCTCATTATCTTGTATGAACTTGTCTCAGCTGTAGCACAGCAGCAACATCCCATCAATAGTGTTATCGCCGCGTGTCGTCCAACTTTAGAAATTGCACTGCATCAGCAATACGAGGCCCTCACATGGATTTCGATCGGCAGTGAAAGTTGTTTGTCAGATTGACTTTTTCATCGTGGCAGGAGTTGCTGGTTCTAAATCCACAGCAGTGTAGAGCAGGCTGAGGCTCGGAGAGGTGATGGGAAACAGTCTCCCACCCACTTTGACAGACCAGGATTTTTTTTTTTTGCAGACAGAAATTGCAGAGACCAGATAAACTATTGCTGATTCACCAGCAACAGCAGCAAAATTCAATGTTTCACTTCTGTTTTATCCCGTAGGCCAGTAAGAAGTGCAGATCCACCCTGAGAAACCAGTCATACCCACTAGGTTACATCACTGTAGATTTGTTCTGTGGGGATGAATAGAGTTTTATAAAACATCTGTATATCCTGTAATTTAAAATTGATAAATAAACCACAAGTATTTGCTTAAAAATGCAAAAAACAGGGCTCATTGAACAGGTTTTCCATCACAGTCTTTGTTCCACCTCCTTCCTTCTGAGATCTCACACTAATTTAGTCAGACTTTCCTCAAGCATCACATGACTCACAGCTGGATCACAAGACTGCGTGACTGGATCTGGGATTATATAGAATTGATTGTGTGGGAATTATTTAGGAATGTCCAGAGTCAATGTGCACAGCTCTGGGTCTCACCACCCTTTCATGGTCTTAGGTGGTGTTTTGGTAACGCCGGCTCTCTCTCTGTTCCTTCTGTTTGCACTTTTCCTGCAGGTCATGAACGGGCTGATGCAGACCACTGGTTGGCCAGCAGTGGTGGCTTGTGTTGGCAACTGGTTTGGAAAGGGGAAGTGAGTAGCTCATGGTGCAGGAATAGATTATTTTTGTTATTGGTCGTCTAATGCATCTCATACTGGTTACACGAGGGTTTGATTCATGTCAGCCATGTGACCAAAGAACAAACTGTAAACATGAAACACAGACACACGCACCCACTGAATATTTGTGTTTGATGTAGATGGCTAGGACACTTTTATTTTGAGTATTTCAATAAGAAATTGTTTGACTGTCTAATAGTCTATGTAGTTTGCATTAGTCTGTCTCCTGCCTATCAGCCAGGCTCAGAACACATGACACTGGTATGCTCATCTCATCATGAGACAGACTTATACAACACGCTTTAATCCATAAATCTGCAGCTGTTCTTAAACCTTTATAATCAATACAAGCTGCTTCTGCGGCAGAAAAGACTCACTTACCCGACTCTTTTTCTAAAATTTCTAGAACTTGCGTTGTTTTTAAAGCAACAGACATGAAGCAAAAGATAATGAATTTCCTCCAACTGCTCAGTAGGGTTATAGCACGTACGTGATGGCCCTTCTGTCCGTGTGTGTCTGCTTAGGCGCGGGTTCATCATGGGCGTTTGGAACTCCCACACCTCAGTGGGAAACATCTTAGGATCGCTAATTGCAGGAGTTTACGTCTCCTCCGCCTGGGGGATGTCCTTCATCGTTCCTGGACTAATCATTGCTGCCACTGGGGTCATCTGCTTCTTCTTCCTGGTTGAAAGTAGGTAAAATGTCAACGTTTCAGTCACAACAGTTGATCAAGCCTCGAACAGCTGCTGAAGAGTAGTTTGTTGATGGTGTTAGGTTGGACCATCTTGTTCAATTCCAGCTCATATAAACTCTAGTTTGGTCTTGTGGATGTTCCTCCTTAATATAAAGTTGTCTTTTACTTCTCAGTTCTGTAACTTTTGCTGGTTCTCTTGTTTCCTGTCTGTCCTTCAGAACCCGAGGATGTCAACTGCTCTCCTCCTCAGCACGTGAGTAAAGCAGTCATTTGTTTTCTTGGTTACACCTGTTAAAAAGGCTGCTCAAAATCATGAAGTTTTATTTTATAGAGTGATCACAAGCATGGTGAGACGGAACCTCTTTTGCAGAACCTGCGCAGTAATGAAGGAATGATTAACGGCTCTGTCACCACTGAGTCTGCGGAGGTGATTGAGGAGCACGCTGAAGCCATCAGTTTTGTTGGAGCACTCTGTATACCTGTGAGTGAAATCATCATAAACCCATTAATTGTATGATCTATGGTGAGACAGAATTATAATAATACTTTTGACTTGGTCTGTTGGAACAAAGACAAAATGTGAGCGTCATTAGGTAATGCACATTTGATTCATGTTTTCACACATTTAGAGAATCTTATAACTCATCAAAGGCAAACTATTTAACAGACATTCATTGTAAGAAATACCAGAATGAGGAATGTTGATTGTGATTAATTAATGCCCCAAGGAATGTAGGTTTATAAAACCTCTTTAGTGCCATCTAGCGACTATAGCGGGAATTTCACTTTAAAAGCTCATCAGTGTTTTGCACCATTATAAACAGTGTAGTTTTTAAACTCCAGGAAAGCATGTGTAGTATTGTGCATGGACAGTCAGCAAATATCTGGTCATGTCTTATTAACATAATAGACCCTGTAATATTGTAACATCCAACCTAGCTGCAAACAAGGAGCTAACACTTCGCAAACACCAGGATGTTATGGTTCTGAGTCATATGGAGTGCTGAATTGCCCGACAGAAACGGTGTGTGATGTCTCTCACAGGGAGTGGTCGAGTTCTCCCTCTGCCTGCTCTTCGCTAAGCTGGTCAGCTACACATTCCTGTACTGGCTTCCTCTTTACATCTCAAATATTGGTCAGTCTTCACACATGCAGACAAAGCATCACACTTGAGATGCTGATACAGATACTTTAAGACTCCTCTTGTTTCCCATTAACAGTACATTTCGACGCAAAAGATGCAGGAGATCTTTCAACACTGTTTGATGTAGGTGGAATTGTCGGTAAGTTTGAGGCATCAGCTGGTCAGATTTTATTTTAGAATCCCCTTTCAGTCTAGTTCTAGTTCAGTAGATTTAAAAATACAGCACATTGAGCTGATTCGCAGTTCTATTGGTTGTATTCTGCACTATACTTATTATCTGTAGTCTGCAGCAGACTCTACTATCTGTCTAACGCCATCTGGGCTCCACAGAACAGCATCTTTCGCATATTTTGCGAGTTCAGTTGTAAGTTTGAAGTGATAAATAGCTACAAATTAATTGTGTTCTAATCTGTAAACTGAAACTTTGTAGAAGTTAAGGTTTAATTTGGTAAAACGCTGCCCTCCAGCGGATTGGAGGCTTCACTGTTTTTTCCTTGGTCAGCACAATTAATCTGTCAGTTTCCATTGCCCATAATATTTATCTCTGAAATTAAAATATTGACCTTTATCAATTAACATCCTTCAGTGATTGTTTTAATGATTGTGAATGCGTCCTGTTTATATAGGAGGCATCCTGGCAGGCCTTGTTTCGGACTACACTGGCGGGAGAGCAACAACCTGCTGTGTCATGTTACTTTTTGCGGCCCCTATGGTGAGCTGTGGGCCACGTTAAAAAATGTTTTCTTTGGTTCTGACATGCTGATTACTGTGACCAGTCTCAATTATACACATTTTATACTTCAAAACCAGAAATATAATGCGAATTAAAATAAATTATTGCTAAACGTTCCAGCTTTTCCTCTATAATTACATTGGACATAGGAGCCTCGGGACTACAATAGGTAAGACTTATTCATTTATATGTATTGTTCCTATTTAAAGGAGGAAAAAAGATGATTTTGAAACTAACCTCTAAATTGATTTAATCTTGAAGAAGCTGTATTTATTTTCATTAAGGATTGTTTTTCATGAACCCTTTGTCCCACATGCAGGTATGCTGCTGTTGTGTGGAGGTCTTGTAAATGGACCATACGCCCTCATCACCACTGCTGTGTCTGCTGACCTGGTAAGAACAGAATCCTCCTGGGAAGCCAGTGGGTGCAGATTAAAGCGCATTCTATCACTTTACACCAACAGGGAACACACGAGAGCCTCCGCGGTAACTCCAGAGCATTGTCAACGGTGACGGCCATTATTGACGGGACTGGTTCAATTGGTGTGTATGGAACATCTGAAATTGATTTGTTTTGCTTTCATAACTCACAAAAGAACCATTCAGCTAAAAAAACACTGATATGCCAAATTACAGTTGTACCAGAAATGGACAATCTGTAATTAATATAAGTAGCGATAGAGGGTGCTGTTCGTCACTACGCGTGAGAAAGAAAATAGACCTCTCATATTTATTTTTGTTTTGTTTTAGAACTAAAGTGATTAATTTGTTTGATGTTTAAAAGGTTAATAAAAGCATTTAAAACTGTGAGGTTAGAGATTTGTAGTGTAAACATGCCTCTGTTCACTGAGGTTGATGCCTTTGCTGCAGGGGCTGCGTTGGGGCCTCTCTTTGCTGGTTTGATCTCCCCATCTGGCTGGAACAATGTTTTCTACATGCTCATTTCTGCTGACATCTTAGCCTGCCTGGTCAGACACTACTTTATTAGACTTTATTAACCATCAGCCTTACCATCGACGGCGGCCTCACCGAGTTAAAGATTCAACTCATTGTTTTGTTTTTGTCCAGTTTCTGTCCAGGCTTGTCTTCAAAGAGGTTCAGGGTTGGTGCAGAAGCTGTGTCCCCCAAAGCAGAGGGTAAGCATCACCTGTTGTAGGTTGTAATCCGGACGTAAAAAAATCTTTACCCTGATTTTTAAAATGATGGTTTCTTTCCCCCCCACAGGTTCAGAGAGTTTTGAAACTAGCAATCACACAAAAAAATGGGAATCAGTTCGACAGGTGACCTCATTGTACAGAAGACAAGCTTCAGTTTCAGCTGAATGGAAACAAGATTTATGGAACTATATGATAATTGTCTTCTTATTGTAAAAATGATTGTTCGAGATCATGCTTTTTTTATGACTAATCTCCATATTCTCTTTTAGTATTCTTTTATCATTAAAGTGTATATACAGTCCATTTTCCCAGATCTTGTTGTTGTCTGTTTCTCAAGTCTTCTTGGTTGATGTTTGTGAATATGAAATTCATGAATGTTCAATGTCCCAACAGTAAATACAAAAATATGCAGTTTAGCCTCCTGGCTAATGCTAACAACCTGAAAAGACATCGATGACATGTTATTTTATTAAAGAAAATATGGGGTAAATTATTACTGTACACAAAGATATTTCGACAGTTGTGAATGCAAATAAATTAATATATATTCTTAAACCACGTGCAAGATTTTCATGCCTACAGTAATGAGATCTGTCGGGGTCAAGGGTCAAGGTCTATGAATTTTTCTGTGAAATCTTTTAACTTTTATTTTTGGTGATGAAGGGGACAAATTCATGCTGTCATTACAATTGAATAGTAAAGAACTGCATTATGACAGGTTCTTTATATAAAATGCATTTTCATGGATGTAATTTTTAATAAGCAAAAGTACTTTAGTATTTATCAGCAAATTCTACATAAAGACATCAGAATTATTCACCATCTGGAAATTCCTAAATATTTGCTGCTAAAAAGAATATTTTTCAACATTTAAACTTTTGGACAAACTCTCAGATTGAGTTTGAAATCTTTAAGGTGAGTGAATAACAATATAGTTGAACCATTTCAATGAATTCCACCTTAAAGAAACATTTTCCTGTCTTTAATCTTCGCAAGCCAGCAATAACACGCTTTTAATTACAAAGACCAGAAATTGAATAATTTCTTTATTTAATAAAGTACCTGCTGTAGTAGCATGAGATGACATCATTTTAAGTCCCTTTGGATAATGTTTTTATCACTGCAAAACAAGTCTCCAAACGAGCATACAACATAAATCAGTCACACGTTAAATTATCTTTTAAAACCTACCAAAACAGCTATTGATAATAAAAAATATGAGTATTATAATGAGAGGTCTTGGGGGGAGATTTAGAACATAAGTGACAAAATAAAGAGCAGAAACTCCACAATCACATCGAGGATAAAGAGAAGGTTTGCAGATCTTGTGTATATGTAAAGGACATATTTTAATGGCATTTGTTGACACAATGTCCTTTACTGAGACAAAACTAGACTTCTTTTATTTTTTTATTTTTTTTACATTTTTTAAATAAATGCAAACATTATGCAGTAAATACAGATGAACAATTGACCTGAAACTTGCCAGGTAATGTTTAATGTTCTCTCACTACACTGACTAACCAGAAAAAAAGTTTCGCTTTATTTAAAAACCAATCTTGTTATCTTTTTGCTTTTGCTTAAAAATGACTTCCAGTGAGTAAAAGGTCTTCATGGGTCAAAAACAGTTACAATCAGTCACATTAAACTTTCAATGTCACATGAAAAACACCATTTTTTGGAGGTGACACAGAGCCAAAGTATGTTTGAGCCCCCCCGGTGCCCCCCCCCCCTCCCATCCCACCCAACCCACTATGAACCAGGGAAGGGAAGTCAAGGACTGAAAATATCCAAAATCAAAGTCAAAAGTGTGTCCCTATTGTAAAGAAATGGTCTATTTTTTATTTGTTTTTAGCTTTTAGCATTTTTTTTAGTTTTTCAGGAGAAATGTCAGACTGTTCCAACAACACAAGCAGACAGGATGTAAACAAACCCTGCAGCCACTCAAAGCCGACTTTAGGAGAGGAAATAAAAGTGGGTTTAAAATGATTAACCAAAGTGTTCACAGTTTACGGACAGGCTGAGTTTAATGTAGACATACTTACCACAAAGTTATCATACACATTGAGGCATAGCTGGTTTTGCAACCTAATTAAATTATCTCAATAATAAGCACAAGCTGTTCAAAGCGAAGGTCAAAGCTTATGTACAGTCATGAAGCGGCAGGAGGAGAGGTTTATACCTTCTGCTGTTACACCCACAGGCCATTCCTGTGACACAAATCTCACTAAACTACAGACATGAAGATATACAATAATAACAAGGTGGGAGAGTGTAAAGGAAGTGGGGTGTCATACATAAAACAGGTCTGCTTTAATGGCTAGAAAGTGCTACTGAATGAGACCAAAGGTCTGAGCCTGAATCCTTCACAATTCAAAGAGGTTTTTTGGGTTTTATCAGGTAAATTATATAATAAAAAGGAAAAGTTCCATCACATCACACTTCAGCTGTTTTTCTTTCCTATCCCATTTTATCATATTTGCCTTCTGTGTGCGTGTGGATTCTTCATTTTTTTCAGATGATATTTCACAAAGTAAAGAGTCACATGCAAATCCAGCAGCTGGAGGCTGTTGACAGGCGCTCAGATAATTTCAGCTGCTCTGCAGTCTTCGAAAGGTTTGGCCCCTTCCATAAAGCTGCACAAACACAAATATTTGGACCCCTCGCAAAAATATGTAAAATAAAAAACTTCCTCCGATACAGTTTGTTTGAGGTCTCAGTGATGATATGCAGCAGAGTTCCACGTGCGATACCAGGACCTGAAGGACAATATTGTTGTTACTAAAGACAAACATCACGGAACTTTTATTTTAAGACGTTAACTGAAACTGAAGATATGCAAAGTATGATGGCTGTAATGTCCCTCTGTGCTTAGATTTGGAAATGATGCAAATAGAGACACACTTACCCCGCTGTGTTGTAGGAGGCTGGGTTGATCTGAGACGTTAAAGAGGAGGAGATAGCCGATAGGGTGTTGGGCGAAGCTTCACGACTGATGTTGTTCGGAGAGGAACTGGAAGAAACTGAAAGGAAACGGTAAAAAGATTAGATTAGATTAGATTAAATTAGATTAGATTAGATTCAACTTTATTGTCATTACACATGTCACAAGTACAAGGCAACGAAATGCAGTTGCCAGGTGTCACTCATGCTTCCCTGCAACGGGAATTCAGAGGAAACTGCTGTTGAAAGGTTGGGGTTGAGAGGGATCGTGACTCACCTCCACCTGGAGCCATCGGGCTGTATGGTCGCGATGCCGAGGCCTGAAACAAAGAGGACATGAAGCCAAACTCGCACTAGAACTGCAGAATTTATGTGTGAGTTCATCTGCAGCACATTCAAAACTTGTAAAATCACAATCCGATTCTGGATGAGCTCTGATGACGAATCAAATCATCAAATGATGAAGAGGAAACAAGTCTGCAAGGGCGATGCCGGAGTCAGCTCACCATCCTGGAGTTGTAGTTGTGGGATTTGACCGACAGACTGGTCACTGGGCAGTAGATCCTCTTCTCCTTCTGACGCCGATTACAGAACCAAACTCGAACCACCTCCTTTTCCATGGAGAGCTGCTCAGAGATGAGCGTGATCTCCTCAGAGTTGGGTTTCGGGTTCTGGAAAACAAAACGGTTGTAGTCTAAGTTGCATTTATGTATCTTTAAAATTGAGAATGTTGTGATAAATAGAGTCTTAAGCATCCAAGTGTATGACAGTCAGGTACAGTTCTTCAGGATTATTTCCTGTCATCACTGTATTAGACCGCCAGTGATGAACTGTTAGCATGCTAATGTTTACTTTCTAGCAGATAGAATAGGAATCACCATTCTATTCATATGAATAATTTAAATCATAACCTCTAGCTTTGAATTTGTAAATTAATATCCTAAAGTCCTCTGAAATCCTCCGTTTTTTTTGGACACCACTATCAATACAATTGTTTAACTTTTTCCTAAGGGGACAATTTGTTTTTGAATAATGAGAATTTTTGCCTGCAGTTGTTGGTGCATTATTGTAAAGTGGGTATCGGCACACACTCACACACACACACACACACACATACACACACACACACACACACACACCAATACACCGCCTGCCAACACAGCAGTATTAATATTAAGAATAGAGAGTCTTGAACCTACATCAAGGAATCGTTTCTCCAGCGTCAGCTTGATGTTCGTCTCAATACTCGTCCTCTTTTTCCGTTTGCGCCCGTAGCCCTCAATGAGAGGCGGCATTGTGGTCGGGTTGCTCATGGAGTCAGACGGTGAGTTTTCTAATGTGACATCAAGGGAGAAATCAGCAGGAGGAGAGCGGCTGCCTCAGAAGCAGCACCACCCTACTCACCTGCATCACTCAGCCATTTCTCCAGCAGAGGTTTGAGCTTGCACATGTTCTTGAAACTGAGGTTGAGCGCTTCGAATCGAGAGATCGTCGTCTGGCTGAAGTCATTCCCGTATAGTTTCCCCATGGCAAGGCCCACATCTCCCTGCAGAAACACACCGTAAACACATGGATAGGTTCTTGGCTAACCCTGCAGGGTGTCTTTTAGCTTTGCAATGAATGAATGCTCCTCCTAATTGGTCATTGGCTTGTGTGCTTTGTCACCTGGGTGAATCCCAGTTTGATGCGCCTTTGCTTGAATGCTTTAGCGAACTGCTCCAGCTCTTCCAGATCGCTGGGCTCCTCTTGAGGTGGTACTGACATGTGCTTGGGCATCTGCAGGTGGGACATGTCCATGTGGTTCTCCATAGGTGGTCCGGCCAGACCATTTCGACTCATAGCCTGAACCATGCAAGAATATAAAAATGATTCATTATTTATTATTATAAATTAGTCCAACATGCAATTTTTAAATGCAATTTTGGCAAATTTCTTATTGGTGAGGTTTCTACAATGTGCTTTTAGTTAATTGTCTCATTTTTTAACCATTAAAAAATGTAAACTTTCTAATCTTTAGCGACCGCCGAAGTAGCAAAGGAGAAAGACATGACCTTGGCTTCATCCTTTCACTCAGGGGCCTATAAAAGGTGATCTAATAGAAGGTCAGAAAGTACCTGTGGGGTCAGAGCCAGGCCAGGCTGGTGCTGATGAAGGAGTCCAGATTGACTCTGGCCAGGAATGGAGAGCAAATTCTGCTGTAGAAGAGCTGTATATAAAAACAAATGTGTGTTTTCATTAGATAATTCAGTCTGAATAAAGATTCCTGGTGTAAAGACACTTTGGTGAGACCCAGAGGGACACATAGAAACTTCTTTAAGGACCATAGAGCAACATAAAATGAATTAAAGAGACTTAAAATCCCCTCGTAAAAAACTCTATAAATTCAAATTTACAACATCTATAACATACACGTTGCTTTTTCCTACAGCTGCAAGGCGCCTTGTGTGGATTCCCATTAAAATCTTTTGCACATGTTTGTTTTTAAGTGAACTGAAACTACTAGATGTTGAAAATGCCTTTGACTTTTAAATGTTTTTCTCTCGTCTACCCAGTCTGACGTCAGCGCAGACAGAAAAACCTGATTAGGCATATCTTCAATGTCAGACCGAAACGGGGAAGCCTCATTTGAAACAGTCTCTCGTGAATATTCCAGACTAGACCCGTCCCAATACTAATGAGCCGCCATTTCAGCAGAGTTTGAGCGGACCTTGGTGGCTGCTGGGGCTCTGGGAGAGCAAGAACGGGGAGGGAGACGACAGGTGAGATGGCGGCATCAGAACCAGCTGCTGCATGGTGTGGAGAGAGCTGAGCTCCTGGAACCACAAACACAAACATGGTTAGTTCTGGACCGTCCAGGACCAGCTACAACTACAGAAGTATCCATTTCACATGGCCCACCGATTCTGAATCCATAATGTTTTTTAAACTTAACTTTTGAGTGGTTTTTTTTTTTTTTTTGCTGCTAAATCTAAAATATTAAAATAGAAATAGCCAAACCGATGTTTTGTTTTGGTTAAACAAAACCCAAAACATCTAATCATTTACTCATATGTATGTTTGTTTTTCTCATTTATGAAATTAAATCCATTTTGAGTCCCTAATTTGGGTCCCATTAGTTTGGCTCAGGGAAAGAAAATGCAGTTTTTTAGAGTTGAAGCGAGAGCTCGGCCCTGCGTCAGCAGCTTACGACCACTTTGATTTGTGCTCAGCTCTTGCGGTCATTTAAGAAAGTCTGCGTTAGTGTTTTACCCCGGTCAGCTGACCTCCAGGCATGGGTGCGCTTTGTGTCATGTGACATGTCTTCAGGGAGGCGCTGGAGTGATGCGAGTCGTGGATGTCCTCTGTCTTTATCTACAAAAGCAGGCGGTTATTGCTCCTGCTTCTGATGAAGGCATGAAAGTACACGTTTGCCCATATTGTCAGTAGTGCATAATTTTTAGGAATGGGAGAGCGTGTACACACACACACACACACACACACACACACACACACACACACACACACTCACGCATTTACAGACTTATTTGCACTCCAGGACCAGTTTAGTCACTAAACACGACACAAAGGCTGATAGACTCCCTCGCTTCCCTTGGGTGAGCCATTATTCAAATACCGCCTCCCTCCTCCTCCTCTTCCTCCATCAGACACACACACACACAGACACACACACCGCCCCCCCAACCCCCGAGAGCTTTGTCACTTCCTAAAAGCACAAGCACTAGGCGAGATGTCGGCCCATGCCAGAGTGAATGTTTGGACAAGTATCTAAATAGCCAGTGGCTGTTTGAGGAGTTTCCTGGAGATGGCAGCCTTTGTTGACATCATCAGGGAGAGCAGGTAGTTTATCCCCAGGATGTTAGCCATTTAAAAGTCAGTTGAATCTTTTGTCCCAGGTTAAGTTTTAGTGGCATGCACATGCCTGCAGGGTGTTTGTATTTCACTTTCCAACTGAGCTCCACAGTCTTCTTTTTTTTTTTGACAGACTTGAGGTTATCTTATGAAAACCTACGGAATTGATGCCCCTTGTTTCGGCGCCGTTGTTGCACCTCAGATGTTATCCCAAAAACATTTATCTAAACACACACTGGCATTTACATGTGGATACGTGTGAATGAAAATACACACTCAAGAAGAAAATGAGCATTACTCTGCGCTAAAAATAGTACCAAACTATAGTGCTGCAGATGAACCAACAACCCTCTGAGCAGCATCATGATCATTATTTCCTCATTTGTGTCTGTAAAGATTGTTGCTGTAACTGCAGAAAAGAAACTGCAGCAGTCAGTAAGAGACCCTGGACTCCTCCATCGTGCACATTCCTGCAGCTGCGACAACAACAACGTAATTTCCCACAGTCCAAATGTGCTGCAAACTTTTGGAAACCCCCATTTAGTAGAAACGTGGCTTCAGACAGAATGACGAAGATGATCAGATGAGATCAGATCCTGTTGGATTCGTCATGTTTATAGGAATAAAGGGTTACTTTAAATTCCCTGATCTGACTTGCATTTCCATCTCAGGGTGTGTAGAAGGTACAGTCACCATGTCCCAGTAAACCCAGTGACTACACTGGTCATGCAAAGCTGATGATTCTCTCGACCAATCAGATTGCAACATGTCTAACATTTTTTGGAATTAGGTCACACATGAAGGTCATAAGGTCACTACTTACATGTCGATTGAAGTCAATTCCGTTATGACCTAAACACCAGAAGAGAGAAATTAGAAAGGTTTCAGAGGGTTGCTGTGACCCCCCAGCTATGATGAACACAATGAATCAAGTGAAGTTACGCCTCTTTCAGATTCACCTTTCATTAACGTTTAGACTAGGTCTTCATCTTGAGGATTTTTAAGATAAAAACGTATATAAAAGAGGAAAGTTCACAAAATATTAACAGCATTTTATATAATATCTAATATAATATATAATATCACTCATCATAAAACTGCACAAGATTCCACTGAACATGTCAGAAAACCAAAGGTTTCAGGCAACAGCCGTCACAAAACATTGGACACAGCTGCATTTTTACAAACCATAACTTCACCAAAACACAGAAAGGTTAGTGTGCTGCAGACACATTGAAGACAGAATGTTTGAAATAAGTCTGTTTGTTCCCAGGAGGGCAGTTTGACAGCAGCATCATTCAGTGCTGCACACATGGGAGGAGGAGGAGAGCTCAGAGATGTGCAGGATAAGATCCTGAAATTTGAATGTCAAATCAAGCTCTTCTGTGTGTGTGTTTGTGTGTGTGTGTGTGTGTGTGTGTGTGCGTGTGTGTGGAGAAAGAGAGAGAGAGAACAACACAATGAGCAACTAGAATCACACCATGCAAATACTCCCAATATAACACAATAACACATAGACACACACACACGCACAAGCACACACACACACACACACACACACACACACAGATACACACACACGTACACACACATGCCCGCACACCTTCTCCAACCCTCCCAACACAACCAGCTTCATGGCCATACTTCCAGTATGGAAATGACCAAGACATGCAAATCAACTCTGAGGGCAGGAAGCCTGAGCTCAGGCTACACCCCCCTACACACACACACACACACATATAAGTTACAGAAAGAAAAAGTTACGACATAATTTTAACCAGATGTTTTTCCCTGAGGTAAACATCCACCCAAAAATAATGAAATATTGCCTGCTTAAGTTGTGAATGATCTCAACAATCTATTCAGCTCAAATTGGCTGTTCCCTTTTTTATATGTATATCATCATATCATGTTTTACCCAGTTAAGATACTCTTTCATTTTTTTAAATGTCATTTTCTTCACCTCTTTATCCCTGTCAGGTTCATGGGGAGCATGCGTGGCCCCTGGATGAGTGGCCAGTTCATCACAGTGCAATATGTGAGCTATTGTGCGTTTAGGTACCTTGCTTAAGAGTACCCCGGCATTGCTATGAAGATATTCTGGCACCTTCCCCTACTACCAGAACACCTACCATGGTTTAGATGCACCAGACACACACACAGACACACACAGACGCACAGACACACACACACACACGCAGACAGGCAGACACAGACACAGACACATACACAGACACATACACAGACACATACACAGACACATAGACACAGACACACAGACACACACAGACACAGACACATACACACAGACAAACACAGATACAGACACAGACACACACGTTCAGGCGTTTGGTGTGTGGGAGGAACCGGGCGGACGGACAGATGTCCACGCTGCCACCTCGCTGTCGCACCTGAAGCTGAATTTCTCCTGACCAGTATGTTTCACTGGTGAGGTCGTTGCCGCCCCCAGTCTGAGGGTGGTTGCTGACTTGAAATATAAACACCTTTAAGTGGTAAAGGTGCAGCATGAATATTCCTGTTCACCATTTAGATCCTTAAATCTGGCCTCTGTTTGCCTTCAAGTGCAACACGTAAAGCTCAAAAACAGCCCACGTGTGTTTTAATGTGTTCCAGGATGTTTGTTGCCATGGATGAAAATCCTTTTTTTGGCAAAATACTCTCTAAGCTATACTCACTGCTGTTTATTAGTGTTTAGGGGGAGAATAAAATGTTCTGGGAATATAACTTCTTAGACAGAGAAACATGTTATGCAAAGCAGCTGCTGTTTTTGAGACTTTTCATTTTTTTTAGAACTGGCAGCAGTAATATAACCAATCCCAGAAATATAGTCTGATAAGGAATTCTCCAGCTTCCTGTTCTATGTTAAGTTTATCATATAGACAACAACAAGTGCTTGGCTATTTAAGAGAATGTCGATGTCACAAGGCTCAGTTACTGGGGGAATACATGAAACGGTCAACAGGAGCTTGGAAAATGGACCCTGCATGTTTGGCAGCCAGACAAGAATAGTTCCCCAATCAGGCTGGGAATGCCACCATTTTAGGAGAGCTCAATGTGGTATATATGCTGTCTGAATTTTCCCTTTGTCGAGGCACTTTTCTGACGTACACCTGTTCTGGAGTTTTGCTGTCTCCATATTGTGCAATATAAACTTACTTCCCGATCAGTGTTTTGTGGCTTTTCATTTAAAAACGTATCCAGAGTGCTTTTTGGACAAACTTTTCCATAACATGTCTTAGGTATTAAACATCACAAAGGGAGAAAAAAATCAGTCCATATTTGAGTTTCCATGAGTGGTCTACAACCTGAAGAGCCCTTTTCCTCATATAGACAAAGATATCCTTCCTGCTCTTGTTAAACTGTAAATGAGGACTAAGACCAGCAAGATGTGAGAACAATGTAACTCTCTCTGAGACAGAAATTAAACTGCTAATTAAGAGAGACTCAACCTCTCTGAGGAGGGAACTAAAACATGCTCACTTTAACGTTGCAGTTTAATAATCACCTATCTAATTTCTCATTAAAATAAGGCCAAAACAACAAAATTTCCTGTCTTCTGTGAGCAATGACGTGTCAACACACTGAGTGGCTATGCAATGAAAATAGTGTTGTGGTTTCTTGTTAATGTAACTAAACATCCCTATTTGTTCTTTCTCAGTAGACAGGACAAATAAAACCAAAGCTATCTCTGTGCAGCAGCTAACAGGAGAATTAAGAATTATTCAAGCTGTTATGTAGAATCGACCTTGTTTCTGGACCAAACGTTGTCCATCTGATGTACTTGTGAGAGCAAAAGTGAGGAATTTAGTGCTGTCACTTCTCTCACACAACAATGATCAACAGAAAAGTTCCACTTTTCTCTTTTGTTGCTTCCTGCTTTTGCTCCGTCGCTGGTTGCTTTCCTGAACTCTGAAGCAGCCCAACATTTTACAGCAAACAGCCTCAGGGGCATCCTGGTATGGTAACCAACTGCCACATTCTCTCTCTCTCTCTCTCTCTCTCTCTCTCTCTCTCTCTCACTCTCTCTCTCTCTCACTCACTCACACACACACACACACACACACACACAAACACGCGCGCGTGTCTCCTTGCAATTTTCTTGTTCACATTTTAATTGAGTTTAATTAGTAAGCAGTTTGGTTTACTAAAATAATCCATATGTTCAACAGGTGTCAGAGCTGTGAAAATAGACATTTAGTCTCAAGGTATTTTTTTAAAATCTGGCAACTGGTAGCAGTTCATTCAAGACATTGTTGGGAAAAAAACCCTGCTAATAAACTCATCTCCAACACTTTCTCATAAAATCCAGAAACTCAACCAAACCTACTATAATAAATGTGGGAAAATGAATACTTTGACAGGTGAAACTGTTGTCTAAAATCTAAAGAAACTCTCCTTTTGGACACCCAGCACAAGCAGAATCAACAGTTTTACGAACTTGCCTCTGTTGAGCCGTTGGTTAGTTTTCTGTGTGTAGAGACGGTTTTGACAGCATTCATACGCATAGTTAAAAGGAGAATTATCCTTACCTGCCTGTTCAGCTTGAGCATCTGACTGCTCCACCGTGTCTGCGCTCATCTTAATATCTGTAATGATAAATATAGCTGATTTTCCTAAAGTATTGTAACTTTCACCAGGACAATGATGCACTCAGGCCACCCAGGAAAATGATCTTGAGTTTATTCTAATTTGCCCTCCCCTTCACACCACCACTAACTGTACACTCTCTTCTCTGAGCCCTAGTTGTAATATTCATAAGTCAGTCAGATGAACTCCCTGCGGTCTGAACTCCTGAAGTCCATCCTGTGATATAAGATTATAAAAGCCAGTTATAAAAGCCAGTGTAAGAGTCACTCACCTCAGGAGATTCACTCTTGGATCTGTCTCAAACTGCTGAGCTAAAAAGTTTAAGGAATCTGCAGCTACTTATCAGCATTTTCCCAAGTGGAGAAACGTTCACCTCTTCAGTATATCCTGCACTGCCTGATAGGCTTATTTGCATATGCCTCAGTGCGTCCTATCCAGCTTCAGACTGTTTGCATAAAACAACAATGAGGTTACTGCAAATTACAGCATGAATTGTGATGGGGGAGTAAAGCATCGTATGACATCTCCTCTGGCTGCCTTCAAAATTAAAATCATCCACTAAGAGGATCAAATTTAACACAGATGCAATGTTAGATTACCCAACATCAGGAGTTGACATAAATTAAACTCAAAAACCATATTTTGAAGTTGTTAGACTTGAAAAACATTTAAAATAAATAAAATAAATCTCAAGGCCACCAAATTAGGCAAAAACAATTTCAATGCTGAATATGGATGAGAAAAATAATAATAATAATTTGAGGCACAAATCCCCCCACCCCCCCAGACAGTCTTCGTATGATCACAAATTGTAGTTTTATTCAGTTTATAAACAGATATAAATGAATTAAACTTGTGATTATTCAAGCACATATAACCTTGTGTAGATATTTGAGATATATTAGATAACAATGTATGAGGCCAAAGTACAGTTTAACAGATTACTGTATAATTGAGTTGTAGATAAAATAAATTCCCATCTCTACAAGGGATTTATGAATATTCCTGTCCAGGTCACTCAGCTGCCTGTGCTCTGGCAAAATTTGCAAATAGCAGCTTCTTTGTAATGTGGTCTCGCCTCTCACTTGGCAGCAGTCATTTTTCTTCTTTTTAAACTCTGACAAAGTGGTGAGAAGGCTGGAAAAGGAGTAAAACACGTCAGATCCAACAATGCAGCATACTAAATTATTTGAGATTGCGTGTGTAACCACATAAAAAGATTAAGATTGGATAATTTTTTTTTACAGAAATCATAATACAAATTTAGCAGGTAAAACCCCTAAAATTTAAAATCACATCTGCTCTAATAGTGGACCTGGGTCTGATTCCCAAATTAGGGATTTTCAGAAACCCATTAAATGTCCACCAAAAAGGCATATTAATCTTATTTTTCTTTTTTCTTCATGCATTGTTGTATTGTTGTTAAACCCTGTTTTCATGTTAACATTTTGCCTTTTCTACAGTTTTGTGCCTTGCACCCTGGATCAAAAACACACACTACCCAAAGACATACTACCAAGCACAGAATTAGCGTTATAAGTTGTGACATGATTGTGAAAACATCTATTCATTTGAATACTACTATTCCTCATTGAATACTAAAAATATGACAGGAAGTTGCAGGTATGGCAGGTCCGCATGCACAATGACATTTGAGTAAAGTTCTTTGTAATAGTGTCCCTCAATTATGTAAAATCTACCAAGAAATTAATTAATATTTATAGTTTTCTTTTATTATTATTTAATTAATTAATTATTATTCTTCTGAGCCGCTTTATTGCAATCGAGGGCATAATGGGCCAATCCACGAGATGGCGGTAATACGTCTCAATCTCTCAGACAGACCAGGAGAAAATAAATCAAGAGAAGAAGAAACGGAGCTATTTGATTGGTGGATAGAGCGACTTCTTTAGAGCAAATGCAGCTGCTACTTCATTAATTTGATGCTTAACCTTTTTTTTTTTTGTTGAGACACAAACGTTCTGCGCTAATTAGAGCATTATAGCTTGACATATATAAATATTAAAACACTGATAGATGAGCGCTGACACCTCCCGTGGGCTATTGTAAATAATGTAGCTTCGCGGCGTTTTAGCCGTTTGTCAGGTGTGTCAGACGAAGACGAGTGTCTGCAGAGGTAAAAGCCGTGCAGCAAATTAACCATTCTGTAGAACATCTTTTCTTTTTATGTCGTTGACGTCCGTGTGCTAATTATTGTTATCTAAGACGCTCTCCATCATATGTAGCTATTGTTCCGTTTTGCCCCCGGGGGTTGGTTGTTATCTAGTAACTGTTGGGCCTTTAATTTTGACGCTACTGTTGTTACAGAGAAAGCTAGAAAACTGCTCAAGTTGTATTATCTGGGGTGCAATTCGACAAATATAAATGCCAGTTATACACGTTTATTCTTAAGGTAACAGCTTTATCCAATACAACCCCCTTTGCAATCCCAGGAAAATGTTTAAAACGACTACAAAAATAGAAATGGTGCATTCACAAAACAAGAAATGGGACAATGAAATAAAAGTCCTTTTTGGCAAGATGTGAGCATTTAAGTTCTGCATAATAACCATGACTTCTATGTTTCTCATCAAAAGACATCTATTCTGAGATGAAAACCCAGGTCAAGATAAATGATGGATACCCTAGAATAGTATAAAATGACCCACTCTGTGAAGCAATTGCCTAGAAAAACACTTTATTTTGAAAAAGCTTGGACATTCAGTATAAGTAGACATTTTTAGGGTCAGTTAGAAATAATAGATTTTTCCAGTTCTCTTCTCCAAGCCGGATGTGAAATGCAAGCAAACATACAGACGTCTTGTATCTTCTTGGATTGTTAATTCAACATTTGTCTTTCTTTTTTAGACCTCTGGCTACTGCTGCTGATTATATTCTGGATAACAAACTCAAACTGGCTGAAATGGATGAACAAAGTGTTGAGGTACTGACAGCAGTACAGTTGGTGAAGGGTCAAAGGCTGATCTTTCACCAACTGAGTGTTACTGAGTTCTCTGCTGATGAAAGCAGGGCCGTTGTGCTTGCAGCAAAATTTAAGTTTAATGAGGCTGTGGAATATTGAACTGGGCAAAAAGGTTAACTGATAAGAGGTGACAACATACACTTAAGTTCAAGTTTGCCTTTGTTCATAGGCAAAGACACACAGAAGTCTGAAGAATATTACTACATTAGCATGTTTTTTTAGGTTTGTAAATCATCATTGTTTGAGGATGTTCATGTTTGTGCAGTGCAACAGTGGCCCAAATTGTGCTATTATATAAAATTAAAAGTCATCAGGTCATCTTCCGTTCCTGTGCAGAGTATTGCTGAGGTGTTTCGCTGCTTCATCTGCATGGAGAAACTGAGGGATGCCCGTCTTTGCCCTCACTGTTCGAAGCTTTGCTGCTTCAGCTGCATAAGAGTGAGTCTCCCTATTAGGCAGGGATGATATTGTTCAGATACTGTAAATAAAATGCTGTCTGTCTGTCTGTCTTTCTTTGACAGCGTTGGTTGACAGAGCAGAGGGCCCAGTGTCCACACTGTCGGTAAGTACACGCAAACGAATATCTAGCTTTAATTCTACAAGCTATTCGGCGTTCATTAATTTAATTTGAAAATATATCCAGCGGAGTAGTTACTTGTCAGTGAGAGTGTCGATGAATGTTTAGCAGGTTTCTGTCCTTTTTTTCTGTGTGCAGAGTGTATTGTATGTAGCATTAACGTAATGTTGCCGTCAATATTCAGGGCACCGCTGCAGCTGAGGGAGCTGGTTAACTGTCGATGGGCTGAAGAAGTCACCCAGCAGCTGGACACCCTGCAGCTCTGCAGTCTCACCAAGCATGAGGACAATGACAAAGACAAGTGAGGACCTGCTCCTGCTCTATTTTGTTGATTTCTCTTGTTTTGTTCAACACAGTGTCGCTGCTGAAGTTCAGGAGAGTTTTTGCTGTGCTGCTGGACAGGCATACATACACCGAGGTGGCGGTTCCATGTTGCTCTAAAGGAAATGGGCTGTATTTGTGGTTTTTAAAAACGGCATTTAAAGACAGTTCCAAAAGCTCTGCCAACATGTAGGACAACCACCAGAATACAGGAACGTGAGCTTTTGCTCCCACTGTGTCAAACAAATGTTCTCAATGGAAAAACCTTAGTTAAGGTTCGCTGAAAGGCTGCATGACCTTGAATGGAATTTCACTTGGGTTACTGTTGTGGTCCATCGCAGATGTGAGACCCACCATGAGAAGCTGAGTGTTTTCTGCTGGACATGTAAGAAGTGCATCTGTCACCAGTGTGCTCTTTGGGGCGGCATGGTAACGTCTCTCTTCAGGTTTTTCATGAATATTGGTTAGAACTGAATTTAGTAATAAGGAATTTGAAATAGCCTCTTTTTGAGATGTGTTGAACAGAAATATACTCTTCATATCTTGGCTCGACATAAACGAATATATTTGGTGTTTTGTGTATCCAGCATGGAGGACATACTTTCAAGCCTTTGGTGGAGATCTATGAGCAGCACGTGACCAAAGTGAAGGAGGAGGTCGCTAAGTTGCGTCGACGCCTAATGGAGCTCATCAGTCTGGTGCAGGAAGTGGTGAGGACTGCGTGCTGTGTTCATGAAACGCATATTTTAAATGACCACAGCCATAATTTGTTCTGTTTACATTCATCAAAGTATAACATCCTTCTCATTTAGATGTCTCCAAACGTTCTTGGAGGGCCACTTTCGTGCTAAATACCCGCAAACTCGGTTGAGTTCAACATTACATGATAATTTAGGAAACTTTTCTTCCTCTGCAAACATGAAGCTCTGTTTTTGAGCCATATGCTAAAATATTAATGGTATTTTATAAAATGTGCCTCTATCCTGTTTTTGAGGCAGCTGATATTCTTTTATCTTTGTTACATTTACACATGAACAAAAAAACATTTGTTGTTACCAACCGGGTTCAGCAACAAGTAGTTAAACACATAAATAAACTAAAATAAAACTATACTACACCCAAGTCATCAAATTCGAGGCAGGTAAGACTTTACCCTAAGAGAGAAGTATATTTCTGCAGAACTAGTAAGGCCGCAGCCGTGTGTAAACATCTCTGCCGTGGGGGGGCATTAATGAGTTGGAGCCTCTCGCCAGCCTCTGGGAAGAAGCTATGGATCAGCCTCATACTGGAGGGGGGCAGCTCCAGCAGTTTGTTGCTGCCTGGGTGGGTGATGTCCTTCACGAGGTGTTTCACGCTGCTGCTGTTTTCTGAGCAGTTTGCTCCGCTCTGTGACAAGAGGGTGAAGATACGCTTGAGCTACGTTGTCATTCCTTCTGTGTTATTATCCATTGTTTGTACACTCCCCAGTAGTCACAATGCCCCCGCACTGTCACGCGCTACTATTGTTGTGGCAGATTGTTTCATTGTCCAGCATGGGCCTTTAGAACATTTTTGTTATCAGTTCAGCTCTAAGATCCTTCCAGATGGAAGAAATTGTGTTGAACCATTACACTTCTTTACACTTTATATGGCCAAAATGCTTCAATAGACACAGGACATCAAAGTAATACTGAAATTATATTTATTAGATTTGAAACTAAAGTATTGAAACTATGACATCCACTAGATGGCACTGACGAGCCTCTTCCTGCTGCAGTGATGTGTTGGTTCATCTGGTGTGTGTTATGTCATGTTTCAGGAGAGAAATGTGGAGGCCGTCAGGGGTGCGAAGGACGAGAGGGTCAGAGAGATTCGAAACGCCGTGGAAATGATGATCGCTCGTCTGGACAACCAGCTGAAGAACAAACTCATCACACTCATGGGTAAAATCCACCACTGCATCACTTTCACGGTTTAATGGGGTTAAACAATTTTTCACTCTGCTGCCTTTGTTTTAATACTCTTTTTCCATCTAAGTTTGTGTTTTCTTTGGAAACTGATGTTTCCTCTTTCTCTCAAGTGCCAGCAACACTCTAAATAGTGACGATAAATCATTGAAGATGTAGCAAACTTCAATCGATAAAAATCACTCTGGTGTTTAAGATACTTTATGACGCAGGAATTCTTTAATTACTAGAGTAAACACCTTTTTTTGGTAATATCCCTAGTTTTTAATGTCTTGTTCATAAGTGGAATTCCTAAAGGTCATCTAATGTCTGACAGCTTTGTGAAACATCCTGCATCTGGAAATGCATTGGACAGATGAGTTTTCTCTCAAATTTAAGAGCCTGAACTAAAAATACACACATAGATTGGTCTTTTATATATCTATTTGTAATATTGGGTATGAAAAATTTATCTGGCCTAAGTGGTTGGATGCACTTAGAACCCACATGCTGCACAAACATCCACTTCAGGGCTGATATTCAGTACAAGTAATCTGAAAATAGAAATGTTCTTCTCACCAGGCCAGAAAACGTCCTTGACCCAGGAAACGGAGCTACTGGAATCTCTCCTGCAGGAAGTGGAGCATCAGGTTGGTGAACCTAAATTAGTCTTGAGTCAATACTTCTCTGGTGATGTTCTCATATTCGCCACTTGTAAAAGTGTTAATTGTATTTTTTTCATAAAAAGACATGGTAATTGCTTTATTTAGGCAAATACAATTTGATATTTCGGTAATTTGTTGTGTCTGACGGGTTTTTTGTGTTGTGTTGGTGTAAAACAGCTTCACTCCTGCAGCAAGAGTGAACTGATTTCAAAGAGTCCGGAGATCCTGCTCATGTTCCAGCAGGTCCATCGGAAACCCATGCAGTCGTTTGTTACCACACCAGTCCCACCAGACTTCACCAGGTAACCACAGCTCATTATGTAAAAGCATTATTTCGACCTCCAGATTTCAAACAATGAGCAATGCAAGTTGACCATCGTCTGTGAAGGCCGTGAAGGTCACTGATGACCTCTGGCTTAAGACTTTATACCACATGCTTGAAAGATTGCCTGATGCATAGATTTGCTCATAATGTATATTAGTTTAAGGCTGTCTGTATGGATGGAGCAGTAGCTACAAGCTGCTCACTAGCTAAAGACCAGTTTGTTTCCATGTGTGAAACCAGTCCTCTTTATGATCTCAGTGAACTGGTTCCAGCTTACGACTCCAGCACATTTGTTCTGGTCAACTTCAGGTAATTTCTTTTTTAGTTACTTTTCAAGTTCAGTAACACCTTTTTGAGTGAACTGTCCTCTCAAAGGATTGCTTAATTGAATGAACAATTATTGGTTTTAATCTTTTCATTGAAGCTGTGACAGCAGTTTTTAGAGTGTGTCTCCACGTGTGTGTTTGCAGCACTCTACGCCAACGGGCTGACCCAGTATATAGTCCTCCTCTACAAATATCTGGGCTGTGCTGGAGGCTCAAAGTTTACCCGGTGAGTTTAATTTACCAATGTGTTCAAGGCTGTCCACTTGCAGCTAAACTAATTGTGTTTTACTTTTTTCTAGGATGGGAATGGGGTGGTACGGGGGAACTACCTGTCTGTCTTCCTGGAATTGTCTGCAGGTCTCCCTGAAACATCAAAGTATAAGATTGTTTTTTTCCGTTTTGTTTTTTGCTCAAAGTTAGAGAAGTCTGATTTCAGTGTCCAAAAGCCATATTTATTAAATGCACCCACTTATCTGTTAGTCAAGTATTATAAACATTTCCACTGTTATCTCCTCACATATTAAACATCATGTAACCCTCGTCCTCAGTTGTCGACTCGCCTGTTGTTGTTTATCTGATGTTGTTCTTCTGGTTCAGGTATGAATACCGTGTGGAGATGGTCCATCAAGCCTCCAGCGATCCTACAAAGAACATCATTCGGGAGTTTGCCTCTGACTTTGAAGTTGGCGAATGTTGGGGTTACAACCGCTTCTTCAGATTGGACCTTTTGGCCAGTGAAGGTTACTTGAACATGCAGACTGACACGCTGGTTCTCCGGTGCGTTGACACAGATCAACATTGTTGTACATCCTCATCCACAAAAGTCAATGTAGAGTCTTGAGTTAAATAGCATTTCTCATGTTTATGTGCAGCTACCAGGTGCGCTCCCCTACTTTTTTCCAGAAGTGCAGAGATCAGTACTGGTACATCAGCCAGCTGGAGTCGGCCCAGAGTGGCTACATCCAGCAGATCAACAACCTGAAAGAGGTACTGTGTGCATTTAGGTTGCTCTATAGCAAGATGTGATCAGTGTTCTGAACCTTTTTGTATCACTGATTTCAGAGGTTGGCCATAGAGCTCTTTCGCCGTCAGACATCGCGGAGCTCCTCGCCTCCTGACCTGAAGCTGGCTGCAGGAAACACTTCCTCAGAAAGAGATCCTCGCACGATGAAGTGTGATGACGACAGCCAGACCACGATGAGCAACACTAAAAAAGGCGAAGAAGAAGAAAGGACGCAACTGGATGACTCTAATGTAAGACTGGCCATCTAGAGGTTTATGTCAGTTCTGTCACTGCAGAGCCTGTAGAGGGGCCTGGTGTGCTCTCCTGGAATATCAGTTTCATATTGATTGACAGGGAAAAAGCAAATGTTGGCTGATTCAACAGATTGATGTATGAATTTCTGTGATTGGGTCATCACTTTTTGTTCAGGAACTGTCTGATGGTGATTTGGACTGTCTGACGGAGGAGGAAGTGAACCCGCTGGATGGCAGCAGCACATCAGGCAGCTCCACTGCAACCAGTAACACAGAGGAGAACGACATTGATGAGGAGACGATGTGAGCAGAGCTGCAGCATAGCTAATCATCATTTTCAGTCTTTACAGTAGTCTGGGTGGCCTATGGTATTCCCATATCTTCACATAGGTCTGGAGAGAATGATGTAGACTTCATTGGCAACCTGGAGACAGAAGAGGGAGAGCTTCTTGATGACCTGGCTGGGGCAACAGGTAAATCAAGCATACCCCCAACTTAGTTTCCATGATTTCCATTAGAAATGTACCTAGAAAATAATAGTAAATTCTAACAAATTAAAAAAGCTTGGCTGCACTCAGTCAGGTGACTTCACTACACCACACTAGGGTGTTTGCACTACTACTAGTGATCTAGTGGTGGGCCGCAGCAGCCCCTTCAGCATGTTTCAGTGTGTTGGTGTTGAAAGGCATGAAGAGGATGAGTCAGTTTTGGTGTGCTGATATAGAAACACTTGGTGTCTGTATGTGTGGGGGGTTTGTGTGTGTGTTTGTGTGTGTATTCACTGTGGAAGCCAGAAAAATGGTTCTTTGCCCTATTTGCTTTTTGGTCCAAGAGACATTTGGTATTCTGAAGAAAATATTAGGCTGACTCAAACAAAAAACTTCTTCAGGTGGATCCAGTATTCGTTGTTTACATCGCAGCGCTGGAAGCGGCGCGGCCGGTGGCGCTATCGGTCCCAGTAACAGCAGCCTTCTCGATATTGACCCGGTCATCCTGATCCAGTTGCTCGACCTGAAGGAGCGTAGCAGTGTGGAGTCTCTGTGGGGTCTTCAGCCTCGGCCCCCCGTTTCTCTGCTGCATGGCCAAGGTATGTTGACACCTGCACCAACCTAAACAATAACCTGGACTGGACACACAACACAGAAACCCTTGTCAAGAAGGGCAATAGCAGACTGTTCCTGCTCAGGAGACTGAGGTCTTTTGGAGTGCAGGGACCACTCCTGAGGACTTTCTATGACTCTGTGGTGGGATCAGCCATCTTTTATGGGATAGCCTGCTGGTCCAGCAGCATCCCAGACAGGGACAGTTGGAGGATGGACAGACTGGTAAGGAGGGCCAGCTCTGTCCTGGGATGTCCCCTGGACTCAGTGGAGGTGGTGGGAAACGGAGGTTGATGGCTAAGCTGTCATCCATGTTGAACAACACATCCCACCCCCTACAGGACACCCTGACAGCACTGGGCAGCTCCTTCAGTGAGTGGCTGCTCCACCCTCGCTGTGTGAAGGAGAGGTATCAAACATCTTTCCTGCCGGCTGCTGTCAGACTGCACAACAAACATAATGGCCGCTAGTCTGCAGACTAGTGGACATTAATAAATGTCTAAATTGTATATTGTATACACTCTCTGTACTATGTACAGGGATACAAAAGGCTGATTATCCATTTATCTTGGATTGTGTATATACACAGTGTGTGTATATATATATATATATATATATATACATATATATACACACTGTATAGATCTTTTTTATATATTTTCTATTACTATTTCATTTTTTTTCTCTGCATGTTTTTGCTGCTGCTGTGCTGTAACTTTCCCTGTTGTGGGGCAAATAAAGGAATCTGAATATAAACAGCTCATAGTAAATCTATGCAGCAGATTTAAATATCCTCAAATAGAGAGAGGCCCATTCTCTGTGAAATCAAGCTTTGTCTTTTCAGCTTTGTCTTCTCAATTTTCCCCAGCCCACTCACACTCTCGAAAAGAGCGAGAGCGGCGGCCTCAAGTGGTGAGGCGGTCTGTTCCGGACTCGGGGGTGTTAATCCGCCTCAAAGCTCAGATGGCTGAAGTCCGCAGCAAGATGTCCACTGTAAAAAGTCAAGTGATGGAGGTCCGGGGGCCTGATGAGCCCAGGCCGGGCCCATCACGGGGCTTCGCTGTGGGGGAGGTACCCTCTCATCATGCCGATTCAGAGCTGTCAGCTTGTCATAAGCCCAGCGAGCTGGACCTGCTGGGGAGAGCAGCTACAGCTCGGTCCAGGCCCTGCTGCCCCGGTGAGCACTCCTTCACTCTGGACACACTGGGGTCTTTATTCACCCTCAGCTGCCCTTCTAGTTGACACCATCTGAGGCCTGTCACTAACAGGCTCCGTCCCCATTCAACACACTACCTGATCATTAATAACTCTCTTTGAACGAAATGATTAAATAATTTACCCTCCTAGGGAATTACTCCTGGTCCCTCGGATATTCGGGGCCATCTTCTATTTGGCTTGATGTGTCTGGAGTGACTGACAAATATACAGTTTGTAATATTTGACTGTAGTTTCAGACTTTAACGGGAATTTCTGTGTTCAGCCAGGAAATCTTTGTCCCCCGTCCTGGACAGCAGTGGTTCTGTGGTTAAGAAGCGACGGAATCCAGAAGAGATGGAGAAGGAGCTTAGAGGAGATGTGACCACAGAGCTCAGTCTCCCTCTGAAAGAGGGAAGAGGAGGAGATGGTCAGTCATTTTGCTGTTCTTGTACCTCCTGTGACTCGGCTAATTGTATTAGATTGAAAGTTTTCTCGTCATAATTAAAATAATTTTAAAATGTGGAGTACTTGAGGGTTCCAGTTTGAAATCACCCATATTGTTGCTAACGGTTAGTTAGGTTTGTTGTTTTTGTAAAACACTCTTGCCTCATCTCTGCTTCAGCAATTTTGAAGGCCGACAGCACGCAGCTCCAACTTTTATCTCTTGGGAGTTCCTCGTCAGAACAGGCCTCCACCTCCAGTCAGCAGGTCCCTGTTGACCAGCCATCCTATGGAGCTTCGGGATCCAGGGAGAGCATCTTCTCCCTGGCGGGACCGGGCTACGTGACACCCAGGCAGAACTGCAGCAGTCGCTCGCTTGGGTGCGTCTCAGATTAAAACTGTATGTTTTTGCCTCTCTGCTTCCACTCACGTGCACTTTCTTCCTGTCGCAGGGCGGCCATGTTGGACTGTGAATCTGATAACTCTGGAAACTCCCATCAGTCTTTGCTGGAAGGAGCTTCTGTGCAGGCACAAATAATTGAAGGTGAGTTTATTCAGTGCACCCAACTGCGCTATGAAAGCTCGTTTGCTACTTTAATTGTAATTGAAAGGAATAAATGAGCTAATTCATCATCTCTTGACATTAGACCCGTCGCCATCTGTCCTGGTGGCAGCAACAAGCAGTGACAGTGACAGTGATGATGAAGCTCTGCGCAGCAACAACTCTCGCTATGATAACCAGACTCCCCCATGCACAGGTAAGACCCCTCTCACACCCATCTGAGGGGCAAATGGTTAAACTGAAGATTGATTCGTCCTATAAATGTTGAGCCCAGGTCAACGTGGGGAAATGGCTCTTTTTAATCTTTTTCATTAATGAATATATTTTACTTTGCATGATTTACAAGTTATTTGATAAAGGAAGGACGAAATCTGCTCAATGTGCTTCACGGATAACAGTGACAACAAATCTCTGACAGATATTTGGGACATGTATTTTAAGCCTGATGATAAAGTTCAGAAACAGCAGGTGAGTTTTTCTCCTTTTCGTTCTTGCAGGGGAGCAGCTCCTGTCTGACGACATGAGTCTGCCAGCCGACAGGTGATTCCCATCCGGATTCTGAAAGGCTGCCACATGGTCAGAGGTGTAACTGAGGCTGAGTCTGTGGACGAGGTCAAGGAAATGTGTGTCTGCTCAGAAGACCATCAGCCAAACATTCCCCGTTTACACATTTTCTCACTTTCTCTGCGTAAACTGCTCTTGCAAATCTAATTTAACACAAAGCTGAACTGTACATACTCTTTTATATCAGCTTGCTTGCTCTGTAAGTCAGCCTTGTTCTGGGCTCTCCTTTTTCACAGCGACTCACATTTCTTCATTTAGCTCCCAGAATTGGTGCTAAAATTTCTCTTCAGCCATCTTCAGTGCGGCTTGTTGCATGGAATCCGCTGTGTTGATATATAGGAGCTTTTCTTCTCAATATCTTCTTTCCCCTCTGTGGATCGTCTTCTGAAACTGTTCTTGCATGCAAACTTGGTTGCACATTGCAGATATCATTCTGGTCATTTGTCCAAACAGGTCTGGATATAGAGCTACCTCATTGCACTTAATGCACCACAAAACAGGAATTCAGCCATTGTTCTGTTAATAAAAAACCCAGTTATCTCAGCCAAGAGACTGGTAATGATGAGTAAAATAAACAGGCTCACCTGTGGAGATGCTGTTAACAAATCTTTCTGCTCTAGTTTAAAAAGAAAAAAACTTGTTCACAACAGCAATCTCTCCGCTGATTGGGTGACGATCTCACCATTCTTCAGCAGCTTTCAGTGTCTGGCCGGTGTGCTTGTCCACACACAATTTGTCAGCAGTTCCTCGAGTTTCAAGACCGGAGAAATTGTTGTCATATTTGGAATCCTAAGCAGCGGATTTGTGTTTGGCACTTTTCCTTTTGGTGTGTTTTATGGATGGAGTCTCATCACTGGGAGAAAAAAAGATGTTATATTATATTTGCTACTTGAAAACCAACGATTTGATCTTGGTCTGATGTTTGCACGTGATTCATAGATGACCCCGAAGAGTGATGTTGTAGGAATCTCAATTCTAGTGTGTTTAAATAATTGTCTGATTTTACACAAGATCATTCAATAGTAATGTGATTTAGCAAACTGTCCCTCTCACTGTCGTCATGGCGACCAGCTTTCCTTTTTTTTAATCTCAACGGGGAGTTTTTACTAATCTGTTAATGTCGTTGATTTTTCTTTGACTGAATCAGCTGAAATTTGGACGCTGCTTTGTTTCGTTTGAGAATCGACATTCCTTAATTAGCATTTTTAATCTTTTGTTGGGTCTACTTGACTTTTGGATCAATGAATCATTTTACATTTAAATGTGTTCTTTTGTTAATATTTAATTTTACAATGGGTAATTTCACTGTGCATGTCTGAACGTGCACGGTGATGGAGGCACGCGTTGGGCTCGGCCAGAGTCTGGCTGACTTAAATTTGTGCTTGTGTCAAAAAGCTGCTTTTATTTTAAGTGTTGATGCACTGTCATTATTTGATGTCACGGTTACTTCTAGAATAAATAATCCTGAAAACATTCCCCCGTTTTTTGTCTTGATTCATTCTGATGAAGATTCAAGGAAAATTGTCCTCATTGACTTGTCCAACATGAGTTTTAGTGAAGCTGCAGATCAGCTGCCATAATGGTATGAAAAGAAAATTAAAAATCATAAATTTTGTATTCATGTTTTTTCCTAATTGTATCTTCCACATCAACTTCAGAGGAACTTTTCAGTTATCTGTAATTAGGTAAGCAACTCCAATCACATGTGCTATTTTTTAAGTATTGTAAACTGACATTTAATCAGAAATGTGGCAGATTGAGGACCCAAGTAAATATTGTTCATCAGTAAGTTTCAGTGCATCAAAATGGACAAAACATTTTTAAATGTTTAATCTACAGATCATCCGGTCAGGACTGGTTCTGATAAGATCAGTTAGCATATGTGAATATTGTGGTATTAAAGCACCAGACTGGTGAGAAATGTTCATATTTTGACTCCTGAGGCTGCCACTGGGAACTTGTCAGTTTATGTTGAAGCTTGTGTCCATTTGTCCTTCACTGTGACCTTCATCTCCTCTCAGGCAGGAAGAGCCCCGCTCAAGGATCCATCTTGGGTGTTTCTTCTGGTCTCACAGTTCCACCAGCCTGTAGACCAGTCAGATGGTCCTCCCCTCCGGCTGCTTGAAGCCATATTATGAAATAAACGTGACGGGATGATCTTTTTATAGAAAAACTAGAGCACTGCTCAATTTTTGCAAAGCTGTTTGTCACCGTTGCCGACCGAGCAGCAGTTCCAGCATCGCCGCTCAGCCCGAGTGACGTCTGACACTTCTCACCCCTTCACGACCGTTTCCACTTCTCCCAAACCCTGTTTTCATACCTGGTCAGTGATCCAACCTTTGCTCTCCATTTCCAGCCAAACTCCAGTCAAACCAGTTTCTTCAGAAAGTTCATCTATTTAAGCATCTGTTAATGCTTCTGCTCTTCAGCCCAACTCTCCTCCTCTGCTCACTTTCTTCAACAACCGTAAATAAAAGCCAACAGTCGAGGGGTTTGGTATCATCTTTATATACATGATAATTAGTCACCAGTTACCATACACATATTTATATACTACAAGAACACAGATAATACAGGTACTCAAGTGTATTTTCCTTTTAACCTAACCTGCATGTCAGCAGAGGAGCCAGTCGTGGGGTTTGTCTTCCAACCCGGACCCATCGCAGCTTTTTCCAGCCACAAACATTTTCTTTAAAAAGTCCTACAGAAGGAAAGGTTCACACCGTTTCCCCTTGAACAATATTTGTCCTAGAACTCCTCCCAGCAGGTGCAACAAATGTGGATTTCCTCAGAGGGCGGATTAAGAGTCATAACCCGCCGTCTGAGGAGAAAGAAACAGCAGAATCTGCAAACTTCCAAGAGCTTCTGAGTGGACTTGGCAGAAGACAAACCCTCAGAGAGCTTTTTTTTTTTTATTTTAAAAAAAGCAACGTTATTATTGCTTACAGAGAGAAAAAAAAGCTGTTTGTGTACATCGACACAGTGCAGATTCACAGAGGGCCCTACTGAGGTGGTGATTTCATCATGGGGAGGGGAACGTCACACTTGGAGACCTTCGGGAGGGGGGGGGGTGAAGATGTGGGCCTGTTAAGCTTAGATAGAAGAATTTTCACAAAGGCTCGATGGCTTTAAACACTTGTGGGTGAAGGTTGGTTACTGCATTAACTCACTGAATGTTGGTGAATGGAGACGATGGGGAGCTGAGTGCCATCCAGAATGTTGAATGCTGGGGGGGGGGGGACTACCGATGGTACAGGAAGTACCAAATACGGGTTCTTAGCTTCTAACATGATTGCAGTAGTTCTCTGAAGATAATCGGCTTCAGAATCGTACAGATTTGACACCATCTCCTCTCGTTGGAAACTTCCGATTTTGTTTTACAGATGTAACAGGGACGTCTGAGATTGAAGCCTCTTTAACTTCTTTATTGCCCCATGAAAACTCTCCTACACTGTACTTCCTTTGGCCTGATCTTAGTTTCCACGGAGACTTCACACAACACCAGGCCCATTTGATCCAACTGCCAAAGTTCAGCTCTGACAAACCTACAAACTAGTGGTACAATCTGGTTGGCAAAATGTTTTGTTAAGGCTGGTGCAGTTTGAAAATATTGAATTGGAGCTTTGGATTGGAAACTATGTATTTTAAAGCTGCTTGTCAGCATCTTTGTATGTTTTCCCCCCAGATTTCTCACACTGGTCCAGTTTGTGTTTGATCCTCCATTTCAGTCCAGTGGTGGGAGATTTGGTTGAGTCCAACATGTTTAAGGTCAGATAAGGTCGTGCTGGAGCCAATGGTTTCTTAATCGGGATTATTTTATCTATACTCCCCCAGCTCTCCTCTCATCCACTCACAGGTGGAATGTACAAACACGTCTGTGCCTGAAAGTGTCTGAGTTCCTGTTTCCTTTTCTTCAGGGGATATTCCACAGAGAGCGTTGGAGTTTGTTTAGCGTCTCGACAGCAACGTTCCTCATAGATGCCACCTCTGGGAACAGAAACCGGCTCCCGGTGACCCACTTCAGCGAGTCTCTGAGGAGGTTCTGGGACAGGAGGTACATTCTGCTCCACTGACAGCGTGACACTCTTCATTACTGAGTCCGCAGGGGTGTCACGGCAACCATGACATGATGGAGGCAGAGCTAAACTCAGATCAAAACAATAAGAGGCAAACAAACCCCACTGGATGTAATTGATTAAGATTCAACAATAACAAATTTATCATCCATCTATATAAACAAGTGTGCCATAAACTCTGCCCTTAAAGAGGAATCGTCAGGTGAAAGGCTGTAGGGTGACACCACTTGGCAAAAAACAAAAATTAATTTGTGATAATGAGTCTGATTATATTTGCTAGTAATTATAATACTGTACATTTGTGTCCAAGTATATTCTCTTAATTGATTCAAAATGTTTTTTGTACATTAGTCAATGGTTTTCAAAGTTCAAATAAAAAAGCTGATAAAACAATAGAGTTGGGTTTGCTGTGATAGAGTATAGAACTATCCAAATAGTGCGGAGCTAATGTTGATTAAATACATAAGTGGGATCGATACTACAATATCGGCTGTTGCCTCGGCAACGGTGATCAAACGTGTTAATCTGCTGCTGGTCACTATTCTTATTTTGGGGAGGGTGGACTGGCACAAGAACTGACCCAAACTTTGAAAGTGGAAATGTTTTATCTTCTAGATTATATTAGATATTATATTATATTATCTAGATTTCTGCATTCTCCAAAAATGTGTTTTCATATAAGGTGCTGCATAAATCAGTAAATACATAATATATTAAATACAGTTTTGATTACAATAGAATATTTGGTGTTGGACAAATGGGATCAATAACTGGCTTTCTTAGTGAAGGCTTATGAAAACAAATAAAAATGGGGAGTTGAGCTGAGGGGGTTGGCTTTACTGGATTACAGTGGGTGGGGGGGTATAATATCAAGAGTGCACGTGTGCTGTGTTGTAGTGTCAAGTCCACACCAACACGATAAGATTAAAAATATATTCTCCAGGAAAATATTCCAAATCTGAGGCTATTGCAGTACAAGCAGTTAGCTTAGCATAAAAACTAGAGTGGAAGGCAAATGTCAAAGTGGGCAAATGGTAGTTTAGACTTTCTGTCACCCAACAGTATTGCGATGTGTTCCTGTTTTATTTTGATGACTTTGACTAAATGATTGTTTTTCCAGATCCATTTCAGTTGAAATTAGCCTCAGAGGTGCACAAAGACCTTTTGAGGTAGGAAATTATTTGGATGAGGGAACATGATGTGAACTGGGAGCTGTCGAGCTGTGCTTCCACCGTGATCTGTTTCTATCTAATGCATTCTTAGATTGTTATAAACATCACCCGACACGCATTAGTCTGTTTATCGTGCTGATGTGATACTGGAGCTATTTGATTAGCCTTTAGCATCATCTCGTGGTGAAGTGGACCGTCCCACTGGGTGGGGACAAATCGACTTCACGTTACTGAACACCACGGATTAACTGATATTTTGCAGTTGTGTAATTAATTGTAATTTTGCCACTGTGTGAGTCTGGGACTTCACTTTGTACTGTAACTAGGCTTTAGTAAAATAAGCAAAAGGCACGTGTTCTGTTGCTCACAATAACTCTGGCCCAGAATTTGAAGGTTTTGCACATCTGTTTCATGTGAAGAGAAAATAAATACACTTGTGGTTTTTCCTGGTTTAACTAAATATCATTCCTGCAGTTTACCAACATCTGGACCACATAAAGCATTTATTCAGTTAAGCAACTGCTAATCTTATATAATCCTGTGTTAAATGCTTTTATCTGTGGACAAATTGTGGCTGATAATGGCAAGTTCACCAACTGGATGGGAGGGGATTGAGCGGCCTCTTCTTCGGCCCGATGAGGAGGGCAATGAGGCAAAGAGTGCCATTAGGGCTTAATGTAATGCTCAGCCGCTCGGCGTAAAAAGGCGATATGCATCACCTCAACCTGGATTTATACCGAGCTACGTCTAATGGAAGGAAGAGGATGACAAAGTGGAGCGGACGCATGACCTCTTTCGCTGTGCTGGTGTCTGGTACATCTCTTGGATGCATAGAAAAGGGTGTAAGAGAATGGGCTCCGTTTATTCCGATTTTTTTAAGCCAATCACAGATTACGGCAAATTTGTCAAGAGAATATAAACCATCAGTGTCGGAGACGTGACAGCAGTAGAATTTAAACGAACCTGTCTACAGAGACTAAACATTCGTGTGATTCCTGATTGAGGGTTCTTTTTTGACTCGTTGGGGGGTCTTTTGACTATCAACCAGCAGTGTCGGCATTTACGTCCATCCAGGTCATGTGACCAGCAGCTTACATTTAAAGCAGCAGCTTTGGTGATGTGGACAACTGAGAGGACACATTTTTGCACTCGTCCACTGTTTGTATGTGATAGACCAGCGTTTGGAAACATGAGGACCGACGACGCCACTCGTCCAACAAAGTCCCAATAATCACTGCTGGGGCCATAACTAGCCTATGATCAAAGAAAAGATGAGCAGTTGAAGGCAGAGCTGGAGGGTGTGTGTGGGGGGGGTGGGGGTGAGGGCGGGGTTGACTGAATGAGATGCGTGGGCTGGGGTCACCTCCTCAGATGGTGGAATCGTGACACAGGTGAGGCACTGCCACACCGGGCCTCTGGTTGGAGTCACGCTCGTGCTGTGGTGCCAAGTGGTCAAATGGCAACAGGCCCAGCAGTTGCTTGGATGTACCCGGCCACCTCCGACCCCAACGGCGACGACAGTAACCACGCCTAAGACCCTGTGTCACCGACTGACCTAAGAGCATGGCTGTCAGGGGCCACTGTGGGTCCGTGATGCTGGGGTGCTGAAAAGGAATACAAGACCTGCGCCTGAGGCGGCGTTCTCGTTTAATACGAGCGGTGGTGAACAGATCAGGGCTAAAATTAGAACATGGCTGCCAAGAACGCTGGGTCAGAGAGATGCGGCCCTCCAGCGTGGGCCCTAAACTGAGGCTGGTTCTGTCTGTCAACGAGTCCTTTCGGTCTTCGTAGCCGAGGTCAGCGGGAGCCGAGCACTGCTGCAGGGGCCACCCTCCGCGGCTTTTACCCCCGATATCCGCTGTGCTTCCCCCCTCGCCGCCGCCACGCTCTGCCCTGACCGTCTCATCTTCCTGCTCCTCTTCCTCCTCCTCTTCCTGTTCCGCCTCCTCAACTTCCACCACCTCCTCCTCCTCGACCTCTCCCTCCACCACGGCCTCGTCTTCATCATCTGCGCCGGTGGGGAGCGGGGAGCGTGGGTCCCGTAGAAAGACCACAATAACGGTGATGTTGTCACTGGAACCTGCATCACGGGCTGAGGCCACCAGCTTGTGGGCCACCATTGTTGTGTCTCCACTGTTCTCCTGGAGGTGGTCGCTGACCACTCGCACTGCCTCATCTGGAATCACGGTGTCCCAGAAGCCATCGCAGGCCAGAATCAGATAGTCTTCTGAGCCGTCCAATGGGAAGACGTTATGATCTGCGTCGCCACAGATGTAGGGTTTGTGCTCAGAGTCGCCTGTGAAAATAGGTTTGTGTGTAAGAGCCAGAACGTTGTGTTTAACCTCAATGACTTGTGTTACCTATCGCTCTGGATACGGAGAGGCTGCCATTAACCCTCCATGTGCCGAACCAGATTACACAACCTCCCAAAGCCTCGATCCGCTGCTTCTCATCCTACACACACACACACACACACACACACACCACACACACACACACACACACACACACACACGTACATGAACAGCTATAATGATGTCTGTTAAACTGTGTCACACATTTTTGCATTCTGTAGACAAGCACCAATATTCAGAAGCTTTTGAACATGTTACCTCTCTGTCTGGCTTGTGTGGTTTCATCAGCTCCACAACCTGTCCTCTCCGGACCAGGATGACCTGGGAGTCTCCCAGCCAGGCGACGTACAACGTCCGACCCCGCAGGAAGGTCACCACACCCGTTGTGCCACAGCGCAGGTGCTGGGGATGCATTTGAAACAAATATTCATGAAGCCGAGGTAGAGAGGGCTATGTAACTGCGTGGTGTTCGGGGACGTTCGAATATGCTGTATTTACCTCTCGCCTGGCCTTTTTCACAAAGCCCTCGTCGGTAAGCTTGAATGCCCTGCAGAGGGCCTCACTGGGGTCGTGGCTGAAGGATTCCTGCCGTACAAGATTCACATGGAGGTGGTTGGCGGCATAAATGGCGGCGTCCACGCCACCGTGACCATCAAACACGGCAAAATAGGCCTGTTCGTCCTGATCCTGCCGGATGACACCAGTCACATGACCAACCCTCATGAACAGGTATTTCTTCAGACTTGTATATGCAGAAAAAAAACTTTTGCTTTTACCCTTGATGGGGTTTTTTAAAAATCGGAATATCAATGAATACTTGCCGAGAAAAGCTCTGAATCATCCAGTCTGCCCTAAATTCTGCCGTGTGGCCGTCATATCTACCTGAAGATTGAAGAGTGTGTTGAAGTCAGGGATGATGACGTGTTTGTCCTCCATCTTCCGCCTCATGTTCTTGATGGCGTGGATCGATGTTTCATAGTATGGCTGTGGTCGGCGGCGGAAGGGCAACTCTTTCATCCACAGGCAGCATATCTCAAAGAGCCTGTTGAACACCAGCCGGGCCAGCTTCACCGACTCCAACTCTAACACACACAAACACACAGGTTTCTTTAACTTACTCTGTGGTACAACTCAGTCTGTATACCCCTGTCTACCTCTATTTTCCCCTCCCACTACCCTACCTCTACCCAAACTACCCCTACCATCCCCTCTATAGCTGGTACTTTTAGAATAAGGCTAAGGTAGCAACCTGATTCATTTTATTCTACTAGAAAAATAAGCTTTTATTTAATTAATAAATTATATTTTAAAAATTCTGATAATTTGGATTTAAAAAAAAAAATTGATATCAAGTATAACTATTCAGAAATAAATGGAAAACATTGTTTTCTGCCAAAAAAGGTGTAAATAATGCTTTTATTGGTGCCTATCAATAAAAACGTATCAATAAAAAATGTAAAAATGTTTGGTATGAAAGACTCCTCAAACTTGAGCGTTCGTGGATTCTTTGTTTTTTAATGATCCTCACATCTTAATTAAATGAGCAATGTCGTGACTACTGGCTTTTCTGAGTCCACCTGCCGCCCTCTAGTGGTCAAATACGGTTTAACGCAGTTTTGTCAAGAAGAAATGGGTCAAAACCCTGGTGGTTATACGTCTGCATGTGTGTGTTGGATGATGTGTGTCTGCGAAAAAAAGACCTAATTTGAGAGGGGGGGGGGGGGGGGGGGCTCGAGGATCCCTGAGGACTCACGTGGTATTGGGTCAGCTCCATCTTCTACAGTCTTATTGAGGTGGTGGATGGAGAGATCGGTCTGAAGGATGCTGTCAGCTGTGGCTCTGGCCAAGGCTGCAGCCAGGGAGCACGGGCAGTTACTGCGGGAAGGGGGGACAGACACAGTTATGAATGGGTCAGGGTCACAAAAATCCTCTGTAAATGTCAACAGGCTTCTGAGACACAGTGACAGCATCATATGGAGCTGCAGAGCAAATGAAAGGCAACAGGAAGGTTATTTCTATGGGTGAGAGGAGGTCGGGAGACTCATATGAACACAGGAGGGCAACATAGATGCAGGTAACCATGGAAACGCATCACAATCTTACGTGTTTAGATCTAACATAATATTATGATAATTGGACTCTTTTCTCAGGTTCAGTGAAGAATCAGATTTGAATTTGTGAAACTGATCAGCTGTCAGCTCAGATCGATAAAGTCAGTAAGTTTAAAAACATTTTCTGCTTCCATGACTTGCACATCAAATATCATTTTAAAAGTTAACCTTTAAAGTCACAAACTGAAAAAAACAAAAGCGGAAAAACAAGTATAAAAGAGGAAACTGGAATGAATCACGCTCGTGTACTTGCCGGATGATGCATTCAAGGGACGTTAGTGAGGTCTGTTCTCCCGGACTCACCTGAAGTTTAACATCACCACACAACTGCCTAAATGCTCTAATATTAAACTTTACCATGAGCTCGCTACAGAAGTAATAAAAAAAACCTTTCACACACAATCCTGCAACACAGCAGATCAATACAAACAAGCAAGATGATCAAGATTCAGATCCCACGCAGCAAAAAAGAGCTTTGGCCAACAAAATCCACCAAATTTGATACAACCCCACCAAACACTTTAAAACTCCAGATCATGTGACTTTGTAGGGAGACACTGATCTTTTCAGCCATCTGGGCCCAGCGTGCTGCTCGCCTCCCCTCCAGATTACCTAATCAACAGGCTACAAACGTCAAACAGTGATAATGTGCATGCTCATTTGTGGACGTTTGCAGTGGTTCTCCACTCATTTAATCCCAAAACCCCTCCACGTGGCAGAGCGTGGAGAAGAGGTGCCGTTTACTTTTATGTCCACACATTTGTCCCCTGAATGCAACACTCAACACAACCACCGCTGCGTCTTGCTGGTTTAATTAATTTGGCAACGTAAGTGAATCCTCTAAAGAGACACTCGAGGTTGCTTGTTCGGACTGATAACTGCTTGGCTAAATTAATCTAAATGAATTAGCTCCGACCAGCTGAGAAGATAGCAGGGAGACATTTCTAATCAAACGCTAGCTCGACAGTTTTAGGACCTCTGGAGCTCTTCCGTTGAACAGCACCTGTGCAGTCAGTGACCGCTTGAGCCTGTCTGGTCCTTTATTAACGTGCAAAATACATTTGTTAAAACTGTAAAATACAAACAGAGCTCCTCATTGTTTCTATTTTGCTTTCATCAACCGTCTCAGCGACTAAAGAGACAAAAACGTATAATCAGGAAAACAAATTCATTATGGCCGCATAATAACAATAAAGACATTCTAAAAGGTAAAAGGATCTTTTTGGCCTCACACCTGTTCCTCATTAGCGTTACTATTATTATTATTATATGGACTGGTAAAAAGCTGATCTCCATATGAACGGATCTACACTTCCTGTCTGCTCTTCATCTGCCAGCTGGTTTCTTGTTCTGATGTGACTAAAGGATAAACTCTCGTCTGGGCCAGACCACAATATACTGGAGTTTTTCCTAGTTAGCTGGAATTTTCAGCATCAAAAACCAGGTTATCCGGAACGGAGACACCATCGTTCACGCTGTAATCCCCCCTCCGTTTTCACCAGGTCCTGATTTTGCTTCCAAACTAGGTCAAGGGCTGGAAACATCCAAGCAGTTTAAGGATGTTCCCACATGGACGCAGCCATGAGACATGTCCCTGTAAAACCACGAGCCAATAACCAGCTACCAGTTGTGCTGGTTGTTGTGGCGATTGGCAGCATCGACCATGAACTGCTCTGATTTTGGACAGAAAAACTTTGGCCAGGCTACATGATGACAGAAACATCAACAATGTTGACATAAATTCAGATAAATTAATTTCCCCGTGACGCCGTTAAGGGATGGATGGAAACTGATTATGATGCACAGACCTATAATAACAATAATAAAATAAAGGCAGAACATCATTCTTTTCACACCATCCTTTGCAGGTTTGTATTATGTTAAGGATATGTTATGGATCGCAGCAGCATTTCAGACTCCAGCTGGTAACAACTGTGTTTCCGGCAGAATAAACATTGAACACACAGAAAATCAAAGCTAAACCAAAGAGAAAATTAGGCACATCCTTGTTTTTTTGTAGGGTGGAACCGGTAAATATTTGACGACTGAGCATCAGCGCCCCGGTTTGTGTCCTCTCCTCCGTGTTTCCATTCATAGAAGCATTTCCCTCCTTCTCCCACTAGTTCCACCACTGGCTGCCCTGTGGGGGAGGATGCTGAGAACAGCAGCTCCGATTGGCTGTGGTTCACACTGGAGAACGCGGCAGGCAGCCAATGAGGGCCCGCGACTGCTCGTGCATCACAGTGAGGTCATGTGGAGCGGAGGAGGATTAAAGAGGAGCTTAATCTCAGTTCACACCATCACGCTGGCAACAACCCACTGGATAAAAACCAGCACTGGTACAAACTGGTCACAATAGTCAGAGTTCTACCCTGTGACGTGCTTTGATGCTTTCCATCTCTCTTTCTTCTGAAAATCTGAGAAAAGGAAACAAGTTCCACTGGATGTGCACTAAAAGTTCAAGCAGATCTTTGATAAAAAACGAGGTGGGGTCGATCACAGGAAGTGTCATATGCAGCCGACTTCCCCTGTCGTGGTCCCACTGTCACCAGGGTAACCTTTGTGAAAGGCAGACTGAGTGTTTGTGTGCGAAATACAACTGGATGGTAAACAGAAGTGTTGAGATGTTCTGCACCAATGTGAAGCATTCATTTCCCAGAGTGCATTTAGCTTTCATCCATTAAAGATGTGGAGAATATAAAAGATAAATAAAAACGGTTCAGCTAGTGTGATCTAATCGACTTTAACCTGCCACCACCTGCTTTGCAATTTCCCTTCATACTTCCTGCAAATTTATGGAAGCCAGGAAACAATTTAATGGATTAGAGTTATGAAAAAGACAGATTGGGGTTGTGTGATTACGGGAGTGACTGAGGCGGACGTTCAGAGCAAACCTGCCCGATAGTTCGTCATCGCCTACGATCACAAAGTTCCTCGCACAGGTAAATCTGGGATGCGTTAGAAAATTTCTTCTAATTCCACAATCCAAAATCCCCAAATTCAAACGGTAGCCGGACTGGACCATCATGAGTGCCTGTTACTGTTAACAAGCCGTGAATTTTATTTCAGATTCAGGCCATCTGGGATAAAATGTGTCGCTACTTCCTCCAACTGCACAAAGAGGAAGCCAAACTTTCCCAGGACGCTGGCGCTGCCGCCTGATCGGTGACGTCATCCCCAGCCGGTGTGTATGACCATCCCCTCCTCTTTCTGTCATCTGTGGACGCAGGTTCTGATGCCGCCGTCATGGCTGGTGCGCTTGGCGGCCGTCTCCCACCGCAGCCACTCAGGGAGCTCTGGGAGATGCTGAATCTGGAGATTGTGCGCGGTAGCAGATGACTCATGCATGCAGCCATATTCTCGTTTATTTATTTATTTGTTTTTTTCTTTTTACACCATTGCTTCCTGCACGGTTTCCTCCAGAATTAGCCCCATACGGTGCAACAAGGTTGTTTCCATGGCAACAGAGAAGCAAGTGACTGACAGTCAATGGTGTCACCCGTCCTCCTGCCAAGCGCTCAGAACTCTCTCCCACCTTTTTATTCTAAATATTGAGGCTTTTCTGAGCCAAGCGGAGGTGAGAGGGTAGATCCACTGGAACACTTCCAGCCTTTCCGTTTGTTTGGCTCATAAAAACGTGTTACCGTCTCTGCCTCTACGGAGCTAATGAAGAAAACTCGGCGCGCACACGTGTGTGTAACGTACCGTTACGTGAACGCAGTATTCTCAACAGGGCAACTCCGGATTACATAACGCGCTAGCAGCCCCTAAATCACATCTCTGCACTGCTTTTCCCTTAAGATGGATTTCAAGTGGCTCTGATGAATTCATCTGTCTCCTAACGCACACGCACACACACACACCATGTGGCATTGTAGTCTGTTGCTCAGATTTCTGGCATCCAATGGCGAGTGACAGAAATCCATCGCCATCGTTCTTCCTCTTCCATTCAATCTTTCTGCGCCTTCACATGCAAAATCTAAAGGCCAATTGATTATTTGTAGGTCGGGTAGACAAAAAGCTTTCATCCAGGTTTATGGGTGATTACTGTTAACAGCTGATGACTTTTATGATTTCAATTACTTTACTATAATCCTATTTTTAAACCTGCCAGGTTTCTAATTTGGATGGAATAAGCTCTCAAATTAGCAGATTTCCTTCGCCACCTCTGCAGGACTTTGACAACAAGGTCTGTTTTTTCTACTGGCCTGACTCATTATGAAGTGGATGCATCTGTGTGAATTATTGATTATTACCCACCTTATCGTAAATCAGGTCTGTGCTTTGAATGTTCCACTGCCTTTCAAACCAAACTCAAGTATTTCCTGGGTGCTCTGTGAATTATATAACATTAGATCTGACCACGACACTCCAGCTCTTCCAGTCTGTGTGCAGGCATCTAAATTTCACTGACATCCAGCTATAATTGAGTCTCTGAACAGAACACTGAACGGCTACAAGAGACACAGCACACCACAGAATGTGACGATGTGTTTCACCCGCGTCTGAAACACTTATACTCTGATGACAATGGTGCATCACATTGTCCCAAGAAGCTTGACTGAATCCAGAATCTGACAAAAGCTAGAAAAAGTCTTAACAGGAAGAAACCTCGAGCAGGACCCAGCTCTTGCAGGGAGGACAAAAACAAAAGCATCAAGAACCCACCCAAAACTGGTTTATTGGGGAAAAGAAATTATTTGAAGACTGACTCAGCGCTCCTGCGTACAGGAAACAGTTAAAGGTGCAGATCACGTTGGACCAACAGCAGATGTCAACGGTTGGCTCTCAGCACTTCTACCTCCTCAGTCCGCTCCACCTCTGGATGACAGAGCTGCGCTGACGTAACACGCTACACCTCACACAGGGTGGAAGTGACAGAGCAACTGTGACGGTGGGCGTCACGGGCTGCTGCCCACGTTTAAGCTGCCCTGTTATGACGCGCACGGTGTGTGCGGCAGAGAGGCGTGTATAATCCGCCATAAAACTTGAAAAGCCTCCACGGACCGAATAAAGGAGCCAGCGCTAACAGTTAAAGCTTCAACAAGACATGATGGGAGCTTGAGAGATGACACGCGGCAGGTGAAGCGAGGCATAAAGATGCGCACATGTCGCGTCGGTATGGGAGCGAATGCTTACGTGCCGGAGCTACATGCAGTCAGTTTCACAGCCTCTGCCGACAGTCTGAGGAGTTTGCGTGTAACACCCGCTAAGGTTTTTGAGCAGACTGCAGAGAACCTGGAGGCTGAATTACATAATCTACCAGCTGGATTATTACTGGACTGGTAAGCGTCTACTGGGAGCTCCATTCTCTCCTGACCTGAAGGTCACATCAATAACACTCATTAGATTTAAACATATCCACTCCTCAACCAGTTTAACGACCTAAAAAGCTAAATGACGTATCCTCCTTCCTATAATTAATGTGACTATATGGGTTTAAATGGATTTAAAGAGGTTTTAGTGTGACAGAGTATTTGTCTAAAAATACGGTCATTTAAGGTCATTCCAGCAACCTTTAGCAGCCACACGGGGAACAGACCCGAAACTGTCAACAGTCTATATCGGAATATCTCTGCAGAAGGTAGAGTATATTTTAACTATTATTATGGGTTGTTCTGGTGATTCATTGCAGGACTGGCTGAGAGTTGTTTTTACTCCAGGCAGACAACCATGAAATATTTACCCTGATGAAGAACAAGTGCAGGACTGTTGTTTTTGACCTTGGTCCTGGGTGCATTATTTCCATTGGATGCTCAGGCAGATCCGGCTAAATTAGTGACTACGAGCCTATTGGAGTTGGAGTCTAGGCTCAGGGCACCAGCACCTCTCTCCTCTCCTCACTTCAAGGTCAGACAGGTAGGATTGTGGGTTATAAACTGCTTTGCATTCAGCTCAGGAACTGCAAAGCTGCAGTGTGTAACACCAGCCTGCAGGCTCTTTGGGGTCACAGCAGGCTGAAATGCTTCTACACAAGTAGATCCATAATGCCGTAGGAGGCAAAAGGAGGACACTGCACACTTTTGAAGGTCACTGCACTTCCAAAAATGGGGCCTCTCCAGAGCTGACATTAATTAAAGAGCCTGTTTTAGAGACATCAGAGCGAGACTCTTGATTCTTCAGTTTCTCAGTCCTGCCAATGCTTTTCCCCGAGCTAAACATACTAAACAAATATTTTCGCATGGACAGCACATGATGTAAAAATCCCCGTCAGCAGAGAAGGATGATACATCTAGAACAAAACACTGGTGCTTCTGTTTGCAGACGTTTTGTGTGTTTGATCTTTGCATGTTTATCCCTATTTGCATAGTTTGTCTTCCTCGAAAAACCAGTGTGGCCAACAGACTCGTGACGGTGGCGTCCCAGAACACGCTGGATTACAGGAGGTTCAAGCACGTCCACCTTTACCGACACAAACAGGAAGGAACTCCTAATGATGTGTTAAACTGCATTTGCTGTATCTTTTAAAGTGAAAGCTCTCTTGTGTTTTAATCCATTAGGACCTGATGAAGCATTGGATCACATAAGCTGCACTCATCAGAAGTTCTATTTTATGCCTGACTTTGATTTTAACCATTGTTGTGATGAGGCCAACCTCTCATTCACTGGATCCCATTAAGGTCCACTTATTCCAGCTGAGTCACTTTTCTATGGCTCAATATTAATTTAGCTCCAAAAAGAAAAAACACTAATGGATGGTTTTCATTTTAAACTATCCAAACAGATACAACAGAACCATTCCTCACTGTCCAAACAAAGGGCCTATGTTACCCATAATGCAGTTTAATGGCAGACACATCAGACATCCCAGCAGGTTAGCAAGAGACGTAGTCTCCAGCCACGAGGTGGGCAGCAACAGATAACGACTACCTGAGCCATCCATATTTATATTTAGTGTAGTTTGTCATCATACTGAAGAAGGAAAAGAAAGTGATACAGATCTAAATCTCATCTTGTTCAGTTTTGGTGCCATGGAACAAAGCTGCTAACTTCCTAATTCTGCCTGCTATAAATGGTATCTGGTTGCTGTTCGAATCCACTGCGGGGATCGCCAGTGGTGGTGGTGGTGGTGATGGCAGGTGGGGCAATAACCACAACTGCCCTCTGTGGTAATCCCAGCGAGACGCTCTGATTAAGGGATTACCACTGCGACTAATTTCAAAGGCTGGGACAGTCCAGGCGACAGCCAGGGGGGCAAAAGGGGAGAGGAAGCCGGTCAATGGCTGGAGTGAGAGAAAAGCTGCCAAAGCAAGGATAGGACTGGATGGAGCCAAGCGCCAGTGATAAAGATAAACAAACTCATGATGTGTCCATACCGAGCCAGAGACGAGACGTCTAAAAGCCACAGAAAAGCCCCAACAGCCTTTCAGAGGGGCTCTAGAAAGCCACCCAGTCACTTCCCAGAAGCCTCAGGATGTTCCTCTCTGGAGAGGGACCAAATCTCTTACTTCATGGTGCTCTGATTAAACAGTGAAAGGGCAGCAGACAGACAGATGGCAGCGTAGAAAACTGGGACTTAAAAAAAGAAAGAAATCAATGCACATGCCATTTGAGCCAGGTGTTGCATCACCTGTAAGTTAAGGCTGAGGTGCTAACAAAGATGCTGCATCACAGGGAGGGGCAGCAATCACAGGAGTGATGCCAGATGCAAGTTTTAGCCTCACCAAATACAATCAGGGCGGCGGCAAAACTGGTTCAGCTCAAAAGGGGGTCACTTCTTTCTGAGACGGTACATGTGGGACCTCACCGATAGCTCTAAAGTGACAATTCATCCAGCATTTGCTCGAAAAACAATTATCTCTGGAGTGCAGCTTTATTCTGAAACGCTGGAACATTTATTCCTCCATTAGTCATAATCCATTTCAAAAGCGTCACGGTAACTCTAATAATATTTCATTACCGTGATTACAATTTCCATGTCCAGAGAGCATTTATTTTTCAGTGGATGCATTTAGAAAATCAAAGTTATGTGTTTTAGCAGAAAATTAGCCAGATTTCCTGCTTGGCATCTGCGGGTCACTGAAGTGACCTGAATCTGACTGGATCACGAGTTTCACTGTGAAACTTTAATAATTGCTTAGGTCAAAATGTGCTCATTTATTGTTAGAATGTCTTTGTTTTTTGCAGATTGCTCCCCAAATGAAACGGCCACCGGCTCCGAAATACAGCAGCTACATGAGAATACAGCCGCTGGAGTGTGGGAGTGATGAGAGTTGGTAAGTGTGGGCAGCTGGACGTTAATGCGGCCTCACACTTCTGCATTGCCAGTATTTCCTCCCTCATCCTACTTCTGCTGGATGGCCTGAGGGAAGTCCTGATTACTGAAGCCCCTGAGGGGTTCGCTTGTTCCAAACTAAGTAAACTCAACCTTGAACAAGAGGATTGGACTATTAAATGTTTAAAAATGTCAGCTTAGAGAGTGGCTTTAAGTGTGTAAATCACTGTGGTGGCTGGCTGCACCAACTTACACAACTGTTAGCTTGATTTTAATGGCAACAGCAGGTATAAGAGAAAAACAACACCCAAACAAGTCAAAAATACAGTTAAGTAGAACTTAAGATTGTGATCGAGTAATCTGATTGATTTCTCATCAGAATCTAAAAGAAAGAAATACAGTAACTGTAACAAAAAGGTCACATTTTAATTCTATTAAATTACCATTTTTAAAAAAGCCTCTTTGATTATCAATGTTTCAAAAACTATAGTATGTTGGGGGAAAGACTGTTGCTTTAAAGAAACACTCATCAAAATATCAGAAAACACCAGCTACCCTCCAGCTTTAGTCTGTGCTCATCCTTCGATAAATCTGTCACCAGCAGCTCCTGTTTCACCACCTACTCTTCTAATTGTTTGTGTGTGTGTGCGCGTGCGCATGTGTGTGCGAGAGGAAGTCAGATCTGCCCCCTACATCTTTACAGCTGCAGGAGACATTTCTGTTTAATGAGGTCTGGACCCCCCTACAGTATATCCAAGTGTGTGCTCTTCTATGCTACATTACCAGAATATGTATTTTGCCAAGAACGTGGGGACATTTTCACTGGACCTCACATCTTTCGAGGGCTGTGTGAGGGTTGAGACTCTGTTAAGATGAGAATTGGATTTAGGTTGAGGTTAGAATGGGGGAAGTCAGTGTGAGTCCTCACAAAGATAGAAGTACATTATTATCTTCATATCTTGCTCTCTTTTCATCAGCAGGCAGTTTGTTCCAGTGAAAACAAACCAAAAGACCTCCTGTGGAGCATCAAGCAGAGCTCAGTGTAACATGACACATGAGTCCATTTGGCTCTTGGTCCCATTATTCAAGTCTTGTGATTGAAATAATTGAGCATTTTCATCGGCGGCTAAAGGAGAACAGCAACACGTTGATTGGCAAGCCTGGCGAACAGCACAGCTATGAATCATCATTTCTGTTCTGTTGAAACTGAGAAGTTTCCTGTAAGTTCTGACCTGCTCAAATAGAGCCATCATCGCTGCACTTCTGTCTGCAACACGAAGTTGTGTGTGTTTGTCTTGAGCAGCAAGTAAACCCTCAACACTCAAGTCAGCGTTCAGGGGCATCAACTCGCTCTTCAGAAGTGATTCCCAGCTGCCTGGAGAGCAAAAACCAAACTAGCATAATTTCAGCACGTACAACACACACACACACGCACACACACACACACGCGCGCTACTTCCACAACACTTTAGTCCCTGTAGAACACCAAGTGTTCCACCCGCCCCCCATTAACACACACAGAGGGGATCTCTCGTCTTGCAGAAGTCTATTATTAGCTGTTCAACCCAGAGACAAACTAATGACACGTTGGGATGAATCACCAGAGCTGCTGCCTCCAACTATCATTACACTCAGCGGCTGCAGCAGACAGCCGTGTAGGATGCTCGGCCACCTCACCAACTCACGCACACACTCAGCCGAGCCGTCAGTCTGCTTCAAGGACTGCAGGAAAAGTTCTTGTCTGTTAGGAAACCAAGGCGTCGCCATCGTCAACGTCCGGGCTTTACGCCGTCCCTGGCAACCATCTGGTACAAGGTCAGCTAAAGCAACATCGGGTCAATTGTTGGTCCTGTGAGAACATTCCTGAGAGAATCTTCCTGTGTATTTATGAAATTCCTCCAGTCTGTTGCCAATTTGTGTGTCTGTCCTGGGGATGATTTGTACAAATCCTAACCTGTTGGGTGATCATCTAACTCCAGTATTCAGGTTAACAAAGTAATTAGAAAATAATTACATCAAATGATTTCATTAAACTGCCTTTCTGCTATTGTCTCTACAGAGGCTGTGGAGCACCATTATAACACTTTTCAAGGGCGCCTGGGTTGTTGTTACTATGACAACTGATGTGTATGACGCAACCTTGATGTCAGTAAATACTGACTGTAGACCAGTCTGCTGTATATGTTGAGAGCTTTAAGCATCAGCCACAACTGTTAATGGGGGCATGAGTGATAGATTAACCTGAGCCTCAGCTGCAGGACTGATCCTGGCACAGCTCATTACGCACTTCAAACTCAACAGCACTGAAATCTGTGGCCACGATGACAATAAATCCCTGTTTTTACAGGTTCATTTGTGTTTGAGTAATCAAGTAGAGCTCAAGCTGTGGTTAAAAAACAACCAGCCATACTGGGTCAGACTTTTAACGTCAGCTTTGCTATCAGATCCCATTGTTTAGCTATTTGAGATCATAAAACCTGGAAGAAACTCCAGCTGAGCCTGTGCATCATTCCCAGACCTTCCAGTAGAAAACCAGTAGAGCCAACTTCTGGTCCGATCTCTAAACAAAGTCAGACCATCCTGAAGCGAGACACCGGCTAATGGTTCGGTGAAGAGCCGCAGTCATTTTGGCTGATAATTGTTTCCACAGAGCCAAACTGGGCAGACATTTAAACGGAACTAGAGCAGCCGGCCAAACACCGTCATTAAGAATCACAAGCACCATCAAACTGCTTCTCTTTGGAGAGTTTCCACTGAAAATTAACATGTCCATTTTATTTCAAACTAAAACCTTGTAGTCATCAGGGAGACAAAAACAAAAAACTTGTTTCTTTAATTAAAGAAAGGGGAAATTAAATATACTCTGATTTAAGTAATTAAAAAAGGCAAAAAACTCATTTCCATCATACGACAGCTAGAGTAGTCTGATGTTATGGAGTTAGAATATTTCCTAATTAGATATGTTGGCACGCTGCATTTCCTCTAAACACTGTTTGAAGAAGTTTGACAGAAAATGGGAAATTCCAGTGCAAGTAGCACATAAGATTTTTACCAGTAAAAAGAGGATGTGGCTTCTATTTGAAATGTTCATGTTTCTGCAACTGTCTGAAGGTAGAAGACAAAATAAAACTGCCTTTACTGAAGATAATAATAACAACAATCGGAGCAACTTCAGCTCCAGAGAGTATTAGAAAGGAAGAACATCAGCTGCTGGGAGGTTCAGCAAATTGTATCGTCAGTCAGGTCCCTGTTCAGCAGCAGAGTGGGAGGAAGAATCCAGTCGGGTCGTGACTGGATGCGCTCCAGCTCGCTGGCACAGAGCGTCAGACACTCTTCTGGAATAACCAGATTACACTAAAGTTACTGTATCTGCCCACAAAAGCTGGACACTATGAGTAGATATGTGAACTCAGGAAACAGGAAACACAAATGCAGCAGTAGTGGTGGGAGATTATTTCACACTTTCCAGAGAAGTTAATCATTGGATCACTGAGAAAAACTGATCACTTCAGGGGATTTGAAGCAGAACTGGTAGCAAATTAGCTCTTCAATTACAGATTGGAGGTTGTTATCTAGCATTTGACAGTAGAATAGTTGAATAGTAGAAAGTGCAATTTGAAGACAGCAATTTAGATGTAAGTGGATGTTAGATTTTGTTCTGGAGCTGACAAAAGGTGAACGCCTCCTCATTTAATATTTAACAGCTGCTGCAGCTCTACGAAGGAACGCCACAAAAAAAAAAAAAAGCTGTCGGGAGGAATATACTAAATCAGCTGTTCAACAAATAATGTATGTGTGTGTTAGAAGGTTTGGAATTAGTTGGAAGGTGGAGAGGATTGAATGCTCAAGGCCCCCACAGTCACCAGTCAACCCTGGACTCTGGGGTAAAGTCCCTAGAAATGTGTAGATCCGGATCAGCTTTAGGAGGGTTTATTCAGAAGAGTTTGAAAAGAGAAACACCTGACAGCTCTGCTGTCTGCATGTGATCCATCCTGTCACCTGCAGATGCTCCCCGTCTCTGCTGGATGGACATAATGTGCCCAAACAGTCTGCCTGCACACTGGCTGGTGAAAGCCTCTCTCTTAAGCAGCCCCCTCACCGCTCCATGCCCTACATGAGTCCTTCTACCCTTTTCTTCCCAGCACAGTTTCTGCACCTATTTTGGAACCCAAAACCAGGCCATGCAGCAGAGCTCCCTTTTTCTCCAGATTGTCCAACACTCCATCAGATCATAGGCAGGCAGATTATGAATATGGAAAATGGGTGTTCATGTCATATCAAACCACAAAAACAGCTGTAAAGTGTATGATGTACGCAGGTCGACTGATTTGGAGAGTTACCATTGAATAAACCAACATTACGGACTAGTTTATGTTGGTTTTTTTTTCCTCAGCCCATTCTACAGACGTGAAGCTAATAACGTAAGCGGCGAGGTTATTTTTAGCCTACAGAAAGACGTGAAGAGCAGCGATGGCGGTGTCCTCTCCCTCCTACACCATGCTGACGTCGCGACGTTACGCAAATCCTGGGGTTCACCTCTTGCAGACCCCCTGTTTTTGTCACCGTTGGCGTCATTTTTGGCAGCAAAAAGGAGCGAAACGCAAATTGCGTGGGAGATAAGTAACCCGCAGCGGCAGCAAGGTTAGATTAGGGCTTTGTTTTAAGCGTTAATGCCGTCTGATGTTTCCTTGAAAAACGCTCGGAAACTTGGCGTTGGACACACCCAGCAGGTAGCTGCGAGCCATGCCGGGCTCTGTGATGAGGACCCGGCCGCAGTTCTGCACAATTGAACTGACCCATGAGGCTGGACAACACGCTGACATTTACACCGCCTGCCCCGCCGAGTAACTGACAAACATTAAAGACAAATAAAAGGGTTGAGGAAAAGTGTTCACTTAACTATTTGTAGAGGTGCTGGAGACACAGGTCAAGGCATTCCCCCTCCACCTCGTCCTCCGTCACCAGGTCCGACAATGGGCGCATCGGCACCGGGTCGCTCTCCTGCAGAGGCATTCTCATCTCCCGGTGGAAGAGCTCCAGGAACCGGCGGAAGGTTTTCTCCTCTGCTGCAGAACCAGCCATCATTTCTCATTCCTGGACAGACAGAGACAGCTCCGACGGTCACAACAGCAACTTGCCGAGTTACGGGGGGATAGTGTCAGCGGACCACACTGACGGAGCTAGCGGAGCTGTTGGAGCGCTGCCGGGCTACAGCGGTGCCGGAAGAGCGAGCTCGTTGACTGGGAGACCAGACGGGGTAAGCGGGATGGTGGTGATGTCTTACGGCTGCACGACCGGAGCTGGACTGATCCCCATTCACAGCTGAGCGAGAGCGCGCCTCGCCTTATCGGAGGATTTCAGGCGATCAAAGGGCGGTGACGTCACGGGGAGCGCGCACGCTTCAGGGACGTCCTCTGAAGACTAAACCAAATTCAGCAATGGAATGTAAATACCTTTTCCTTATTTTAGTTGTACGGTTACAAAGTCTGGATGCATTGTTTTAAACTCTCACTTCAAATGTTTCACGAAATAAGAACTTCAAATGGGAACAGAATTTTAATGTGGGGATTTGGGGGTGTTGTTAAAGGCGTCATTTAGTAGTAATCACAATTATAATTCCTTCCATCCTAGCTTTCAAGCACATGGGTTCGCCCATAAGGGTTGTGTTCTGCTCAAGGTTTGTTCCTGTTAAAAGAGAGTTGTTTATCTTTAGTTTTTTGTTTGTTTTTTGGGGGTGTTCAGACTATTGTTATTGTCGCAATTTAGGCTATGCCTGGGGAAAATGTAAAAAGGTGACATTATTGTTCATATTTACAGTATGTCAGTAATGGTTTATTAAAATGGGACTCGTGATGGAGTTATTGTTAAAGAAAGTACGTAAATGTTGCGTAAGTGTTATATTGTACTGAATAAAGTATATTGTCCTTTCTGACTCCTGAAAAGCATTTTCTGGTAGTCTATGAATACTGTTCCCCTTTGTTATATTCAGGAACCCATAAGGCTATTTTTTTACTTGAACCTGGACCTTGGATTTCTTCATTATGGATATCTACAAAAAATCTATCTACAAAATTAAATCAAGAACAAATGAGTAAACTGAAAAACGATGTTGTTCCTATCCGGACGTTTAGCTTTAAGAACCCGGAAATATGACCGGAAATGTGTGCGTCGTTGTTTTCATTCCTCCAGAATTCGTCATGAAGGGAGCGAACATGTCTTTTGCTGTCAGTATCGGTTCTTTGCTTCGGACAGAGACCCAGGATGATACTACTCACCGGGATGATGATATATGTGTTGTGGGTGTTTTCGGTAAAAGCAACATGCAGTCTGCTGCAGCCAAAGAGTCTCTTATTAACATTCTGGCGGACAAACACGTATTCTCGCTGTTTAGCGAAGCAGACGACGGTGGCGCCCCGGAGAGTCAAATACAGGCATTTTATAACCAGGAGAGTCGGGTACTATATCTATTACTTTCCTCCGTTTGCGACAGTCGACAACTACTGCGGGCCTGTCAGTCTCTAAGTGCGGGCATCGTCCACTCCGACGCGCACGACTTCTGGAAAGGTTTGGAGAGGCAACAATGCCTCCACTTGCTCTACATGTTCTCTGTGTGCCACGTTCTCCTCCTTGTCCACCCAAATCAGACATTTGACGTCTCTTACGACCGGCTCTTCAGGGCCCTTGACGCCCTGCGACAGAAAGTTTTGCCTCTGATCCGAGCTGCCATCAAAGACTGTCCGGTGTCCAAAGAGTGGAAGGTGAACTGTCGGCCCTGTCCGCCTCGCCTGCTCTTCGTGTTCCACATGAACGGATCACTGAAGGTATTCACCTACCAGTAGGACCTTTTCCTATTGACAAACAGCGGGTCAAACAGGCAACTAAAAAATATGCAGAACTGAATATTAAGATGGCGAATGTTTTTCTTTTGACTTGATAAATAGTACATGAATACTTTTGCCAGAAACTGTACATTTAAAGGGATTCAAAAATAGTTCAAAGTATTGTCAGTCCCAATAAGCAGCTTGTCTTTTAAATTTGTTACCTTTTCCTTATTTTTATTACTGATAGGTGTCTGGAAATGGTTCCGACTCTGCAGGAAACCCTGACAAGGCCAAAAAGCACTCTCCCAGGAGAAGGCTTCAACATGCCCTGGAGGACCAAATATACCGCATTTTTCGTAAAAGCAGGGTCCTGACCAACCAAAGCAGTAACTGCTTGTTTACCGTGCCTGCCAACCAAGCATTTGTGTACGTGATACCAACGGCAGATGAAGATCCTGTGGGGGTTTTACTTGGTCAGCTGCGTTCCAACTGCACCCTGTACGAGCAGGACTCTACCATGACAGTGTCTGGGCCAAGGCGCTACCAGCAGATGAGACGTTCAACTCGACAAGTCAGCTTCAGTGGGGACTCGGGTACCATGTTGATGGGCAGTCAGCTGTTAGACTGCAGCCTGAAGGAGTTCCTTTGGCAACACATAGATCTGGTTCTCACAAAAAAGGGGTTTGATGACAGTGTTGGCCGCAACCCGCAGCCTTCACACTTTGAGCTGCCATCCTACTCCAAATGGGTCCAGGTGGCCTCCAGACTCCACCAAGTACTAATCAGCAACACAGAAGAAGAGCTGGCAGAGTTGGCCACAAAAGTGCAAGGTCAGCTAAAAGTGTTGGAGGGATTCCTCGAGGCTGACACCAAATTCTCAGAGAACAGGTGCCAGAAAGCTTTGCCACTGGCTCACAGTGCCTACCAGTCCAACCTGCCTCATAACTACACCACAACCGTGCACAAAAACCAGCTGGCCCAGGCACTGCGGGTGTACAGCCAGCATGCTCGTGGTGTGGCTTTCCAGCGCTATGCTCTGCAGCTTCATGAGGACTGCTACAAATTCTGGAGCAATGGCCACCAGCTGTGTGAGGAACGAAGCCTGACTGACCAACATTGTGTCCACAAGTTCCACCTGCTGCCTCAATCAGGTGAGTACAGCCTTCATCATGCTGGATTTGAATGCATGGATTTCCTTTTTTCTTGTTGTACAATACAGTAAATAATTTGAGAAATGTGCCATTAATTTGGGCAGGAGAGAAGCCCGACATGGACCATAACCCTCCCATTATGAACCACAACAGCAGGGGGCGCTCCACCAGCTCCTGCAACTGTGGCAAGAAACAGGCTCCTCGTGACGACCCTTTTGACATCAAGGCTGCCAATTATGATTTCTACCAGGTCAGAATGAACCAATGTGCTTAGCTGGCAAAAATAGTGTTTCCTAATGTTGGTAAATGAATCTCACAACGTTGCCCCACTGCTTCCCCTGGCTCAGATCTAGTCCTCATTTGTCCAGGTCGGTCATAACAGTTTTCTCCTCCCGAATAGATCCTGGAGGAGAAATGCTGTGAGAAACTGGAGAGGATAGAGTTTCCAGTGTTCCAGCCCAGCACTCCCGACCCAGCCCCAGCCACCAACCAAGACCAGTGTCATCCGTGCGAGGCTTCAGGCTCCGGTGATGCAGAGCGGCAAAAGGAGCCCAGCACGGCTCAAAGCCACACACCAGGAGAGCCAAGCCTCAGCCTGGCTCTCAGCCTAGGCCACTCCACAGACAGCCTGGGGGCCTATGAGGAAGGGGATGGCACTGAAGCGCAAGTTCAGCAAAAGAGGCCGAGCCTTGTGGACCGCCAGCCCTCCACTGTGGAGTACCTGCCAGGTATGATGCACTCTGGCTGTCCCAAGGGCCTTCTTCCCAAGTTCTCCAGCTGGTCACTGGTCAAACTGGGTCCAGCCAAGTCCTACAACTGTCACACTGGCCTGGAACAGCCAAGTTTCCTCCCTGGCTCCTCCTTCCTTTTGCCTTGGGACATAGTGATTCGCTCTCGCTCAGAAGAGGACGCGGGACTGATGGATAGTTTGGATGGAGGCACGTCCTCGTGGCCTGCCCCCAACAAAACCCTGATGGGAAAGCGAGGTAGCACCGGAGGGCTTGGCCGGAATCGAAGGAGGGATGACATGGCCCGGGTCTTTGTGGGCTTCGAGTATGAAGACAGCAGAGGAAGACGCTTCATTAGCTCAGGGCCTGATAAAATCGTCAAGGTTCTGGGGCCAGGCGGCACCAAAGATCCTGCCACCAAGGTGTTGAATGCCGACATGCCACTTTACATCCCCTCCCCTTCTCAGGGCCGTGGCCTGAAGCCCCACTTTGCCCAGTTGCTTCGTTTGTTTGTTGTGGTGCCGGATGCCCCCCTGGAGGTTACGCTCAACCCACAGGTAAACACGCCTCATGAATATGAATATTTAAAGATTTACAGTGGTGTGGCGGCTAAAACATCACTGAGCAGACGTGTAGAAATTTGTGCATTTGCATTTTACCTTAAAATCTTTTTACTCTGGTTTGTTTAAGGACCCTTAGGAAACGAGTTATTACTCATTGATTTATTGAGCCGAGTCAGCTTAAATCGATCAATAACCGTGGGATTTATTCTTTAAATGCACTGACTGAGCCGTTCTTGCGCCCTGTTAATTACACTGACCTTCCGTTTTGACATGAACGGATGAGCAAATGTTTGGTTTTACTAAAACTGCATCTCCATTTTCAGGTCCAGCCTGGTCCTCCTCCCTGTCCACTCTTCCATCCTGAACAGACAGATATCATGTTGCCACCTGATAGTTTTTGGGTCCTGCGCTTCCCTTATTCCTACTCAACAGATCACGGCCCCTGTTACCCCCCCAAAGAGAACCAGCCACTCAACAACTACAAGGTGCTGCGAGGGATCTTGAAGGCCACCACTGCCATCCCTCCACCATAGCAGTAGCTGCACGCCTGCTGGGAACCAGGCTTCTTTACACCTCCTGCTACAGGATGAGTAAAGTTTCCCACCCTCATCGGGCAGTGACGGCACCATATTTTCTCCTGAGAGGAGCATAGTGGCAGTGTTGGATGTGATGAGAGAGGCTGGGAAAGAGGCAAACATCTCCCTCACATTCTTAATGGGACTCTTGATCAAGTGGTCAGACTGAGCTGTGTTGGAGGTAAAAGACATAATGTAGGAGTGACAAAGTGAAAATGGTTTTAAAACATATAGCCACCGGTGCAGCAGCATAGTTGTCCCCAGCAGTGGCTCCATGACTTTCTGTTACTACCTATCAAGCATGGTGTGATCAGAGTTTCAATAAACAGTTTTGTTTCACATTGAGAGTTTCAGCTTCAGATGTGACATCATAGTCAGATAAAAAATAATCCATTGAGTAAAAAGCTGTCACTGTGTTGCTGGTGATATAAGTGATGTTTATCATCGATGGGGGAAAAATGATTTAATGAAAATAAAGACTGAGCTATCAAATAGGATGATTTTGTTAACTTCCAAATGAACGCGTTTCGCTTCTTGTCCACTAGAGGGGGCTAATTTCTACCCGTGGGTCGATGGGCGACACAATTAATGCCTTTGGGAGGTTCCTTCAGGGAAATTAAGGAATAAAGTAACGACACAGCTAATTATCGCGCCCGAGGACCTTCAAGCTAACCCTACTGCAATTGTTAAATGATGAGCTTTCATTATTTCACGGTAAAAGCTTTATTCAAACCAACAGATACTTTTAAAATTTGTTTTACTCCCTGGTCTATGTCCATTATGTAAAGTTATTATTTTATGATTTATTTTGTTGTTTTATTACAATTGAATAAAGTCTAATCCAACTTTTCGTCTTAAGGTTGGTGATAACATCTTTTACTGCTGGACACAGAGTCAATCATTCATAGTTTATACACACACACACACACACACACACAGTCTCCAGGAATGTGGAAAGTAAGAATTAGGTTAATACCAAAGCTGAGGACTGTTGTTCAAGGTCAGAAAGTTAAATAAGCTCCGTTAGGACAAAAAGAAACAAACAAACATAAAGACTCAAAAATGTGTTTCTGTCACCAGTCAAACGTTAATATAAATGTATTCGGACTGTCATCTCATGTAGCCCGTCCAGTTGTTCGTCCTTCATGAAAGCCTTGGACACTTGAGCAGTAAATCTGGGCATGTGTGTAAAGCAACAACAGCCATAAAAGGAACACAACAAAGCTCAAGTGCTGCTGTTCCCACCTGCTGACAGGTAAAATGAGGCGGGGGAACAAGAGCCAGCCTACAAGCAGATCCAAGCTCCTGGCTCAACTCACTACTGTCAACGTTCCACTCTCACAGGCTGGAACAATAGAAGACACTGAACTGGATGTTCTGTCCCAGAATCAGATGACAGAACACCCAGACAACCAAAGGAAGAACACCTGAGACCGTGAGTAGAACTGGAACAGAATTGGTCTTTTCATTTTACTAGCCTTCTATAAGTTAGCTTGCTGCAAATCTTTAACTAGTATTAACTTGCAGTTTCTGCCATTGCTTAAACAGAAGTGAAGTGCGGCTACGGTGTACGATTAACCCGAAGGATTTAACTTTTAGACATTACAACCAAATTTGAGGTCTTTCTCAGAATCTATACAATTCTTAAACATGAAAATATTTTTTAAAATAATTAAAATACTGTATTCAGGTAGACTATTTAGGGTTAAATAATCGCAGTATTGTACTAGTCTGGTTTAAACGGTTTTAGGATAATAAGGCCTACTTGTAATTTTACTCTTTTTTTAAAGAATTTTAGCTGAATTCTTAATGCAATGATCATTGAGAACATTCATTAATGTCAGCACACATTTTCATGTCTTTAAAGCTCGGACAGAACATTCAGACATGGTGCAACATGATGGAAATGGTGATTTTTTTTCAGTTTTACCTGTTTGTTTTTTTAGTTTTTACTGTTACTGCAGTCAGCCACCAGGTGGTTCAGCTTTGCTTCAGCGGCTGTTTCATGTCATCCATCTTCATATAAACATGTGATTGCGTGATGAACAGGTAGTTAAATAAACAGGAGCTGTTAAGAAATAAAGTTTTCAGCTCTGAAATCAGTTTTGCTCAAAACATTTCCACAATGAAGTTTGTAGCTGCTCTACCGGCAGTTACCGGCACACCATAATACTGGAAAACCAAGTAAGACAGCTCATATCATATTCCACCAACCTCTGTTGTCAAAAGGTGGAGTCAAAGAAGAGAAACCAGGAAGGTTCCAGCTTTGACTCCAGCTCGGGCCTCCTGGGTCTCTGGTTAATTCTGGTTTCCTAAGAACATGTTGTGTGGAAAGACCTTTTGACTATATCAAGATTATGATGTCAGTCCAGCATCCTCTGTTTTTGTCTTTTTTTTGACAGTTTCTGATCCATTTTGAGACCCACCTCTCTATTTAATTGACCAAGAACATCATGGTCAGGTCCACGGCTGAGCGGAGGATCGTGTCCAAAGACGGCCACAACAATGTGCGAATCGACAACGTGGAAGGCATGGTCAAGTTGTACCTGCATGACATCTGGACCACCGTGGTGGACATGAAGTGGCGCTACAAACTTACTCTTTTCGCCTCCACCTTTGTCATGACTTGGTTTATCTTTGGCGTCATCTTCTACTTCATCGGCATGGGCAACGGAGACTTTGAGGCTGGTTTGAATTCCACCCACACGCCCTGTGTGATGAACGTAGGGACGCTCACTGGAGCCTTCCTCTTCTCCCTGGAGTCCCAGACCACCATCGGCTATGGTTTTCGCTACATCTCAGAGGAGTGTCCACTGGCCATCTTCACTCTGGTGGCACAGCTCGTCATCACAGGCCTCGCTGAGATCTTCGTCACCGGTGCCTTCCTCGCCAAACTGGCTCGGCCCAAGAAGCGATCGGAGACCATCAAGTTCAGCCAGGTGGCGGTGATCTGTCGACGCCAGGGTAAGCTGTGTCTGATGGTGAGGGTGGCCAACATGAGGAAGAGTCTCCTGATCCAGTGCCAGGTAACAGGGAAGCTCCTCCACCCCAACGTTACACAGGAAGGTGAGAAGACCCTGGTCAACCAAAGCCCTGTGGATTTTTACATGGACTCCAGCGGCGACTGCCCTTTCCTCATCCTCCCGCTCACCTTCTACCACGTCCTGGATGAGCACAGCCCGCTGGCAGGTCTGAACGCTGAAAACCTGCGCAGGCGTGATTTTGAGCTGCTGGTCACCCTCAATGCCACCATGGAGTCCACCGCAGCCACGTGCCAGAGTCGCACCTCTTACATCCCTCAGGAGATCCTCTGGGGATACGAGTTCAAGCCGGTGCTGTTCAGCACCACGGGGGGTCGCTACGTGGCGGATTTCAACTTCTTTGATAAGGTGCAGTTGAGCAGCAACGCCGGCTTTCATAGTAATGACCAAGAGAAGCTAAAATTGGAGGAGGACTATAAGAAAGAGTAGAAGAAATGCAGCGCTGTTGGGAGTTTAAGGCCTGACACTCGTTTGCTGATGTCTGACGTCAATTTCAAGTTGATCTACATGTGGAACCATATCATTTCATTTTCCTTTTTATTAGTGAATTACTAAACTGACGTATTCATGTTATAGTTTCATTGTTGGTCTCACACATTTTACAACATTTCTAACTGAAGGATGAAGGCCCATTTTCTTACTTGAAAAAAGTTTCTAAAGTTTGGAACTAGCTTATATCGAGCATCTACGTTAAGATTAAACAAACATTAGTTGAACCCTGATTGTGTTAACCGAGCAATGTCAAACAGATGAAATATGTGGATATTGGATATAATACAGGATTAAAGGCTGTATAAATGTGTTTGAAGGATAAAACCGGTTCCGTTTCATGGTCTCATGTTTTGAGCTTCTGTTGTAGCAACAATGAAGATGAGCAAACAGCTGCTGGAGCTGCAGGCAACTGTATCGGGTCAAAACAGCCTTTCACTCCAAAACACAAGTGAACTTTTTCTGCCAGAAACTTCTTTGTTATCAGAGACAAATTATGGGTTTTAGACAAATATCAGTCCTCGTGCTGGACCTCCCTGATTTCCTGAGTTTCATACCAAATGGGTTACTTTTTCATCTGTTGCCAGAAATGACTAAGATTGTCAACTGAAGGACTTAGACACATCTGGCACACACATCCTTTCCTGGCCAAACCAAACTCTAAACACCCAAGTATACAATTTTAAATAAACTTCAGACTTTTACTACAACATGCAGCCAGCAACCTGTGTCACCTGTCAGATTTACGGGTGCTTGATTATTTGTACAGCGGGAAAAAGGTTATTACGATATTTTGTGTAAAAGTGGTAAATATATGTCAGGTGAAACTGACTGTATTGTGTAGGAGGCCGCCCTCAGCTTCACTCTTCAGCTACATGGTTAACGTGACTTTTGCACCCACTGTCTTAAAAAACAAGCAAATGATGCTTTGATTCCAAGAATGATTCACCTTGTCTTGACACAACTTTGACAAATGGAGACACAGACAATGTTTCAGATATTTAATGTGTACTACTGAGTCTTTTACTGAGTGTGCAATAATAATAAAGAATATCACTGGTCTAATTTTCAGCTTCAACAAGCAGCTCACATTTTACAACTTACGCACATATAGATCAACTAAACGGTGGACTTAAACACACCAGTACATCAGTGTCACCTCTCACGTCAGGCAATAGACACACTTGTATGTTACCTGTCAATCAACAGAAATTCAACAGAAATGTGTTTTCTTTAGTCTGAAATGTACGAGACAACATAAATAGAAGAATAAATATTTTGGTCAGTAGGTGGCGACAGCCAGATCCTAAAATCAGTGAAGGACTGCGAAGGAAATTCTCTCTTTCACTTCCTGTCTCGACTCATCGACTCATCACAGGGGTTCACGTTCTTGTGCGTGTGTGACTACCTGCTTGCTTGTCTTTCTCATCACTACTGTGTCTGTCTGTCAGTGAAAGACTGTCTGTCTCCAGCGTTTGTCAGGTGTGAAGGGCCACAGACTGTCAACAATTGCAGAGGTAAACGGTCGTGGCTCCACACTGAGGTTCAGCAGCTCCAGACGAGAACAATTCAACTGACTGTTCAAGGGCCGAAGAGTTGATGCGGCCGGCTGTTCTGTCAGCTGCAGAGAGACACAAGGTGTATAAAATACTACCACCAACAACATCTCCATCAATTTCTTGACATATCTCTGTATCAATATTTACAGGTATGAGGTGGTTGGACGGCAAGTTAAAGGCCTGAGCGATCGCAATGGCCATCTCATATTTGGTCATCTGCTCTTTAGCTGAAAAATGAAAGATTCCTCTGATAGATGGATCCTGTAAGATAAAGAGAAGTGGTCAGATGTGTGGACTAAGAGATAATGACAGATGGTAGAGACAGAAGAGATGAGAGAGACACTGAGTGATGCAAGAGAAACAGGCAGAGGGTGAGACAAACCAATAATCTGTCAGGTGAATCGGTCAGACAGCCTATTTAGATACCTGTCTCGCTCTCTCTGACAACTTCCTGCAGACGGCTGCCACATCCCGGGTGTCTGTGGGGAACCTCTGCTGACAGTGATCCAGAGTACTGCCCTCGGTAGCCTCCTGGACCCGCAGCCACAGACACGTCACCGCACTTTCAGACACTGTCTCCACCTCTCCAAACAACACGGGCACTCGCAGGACTACCGCCCCTGATACAGAGCATGATATGCGCAACTTGAATGTGAGGAGAGAGAGAGAAAGCTGAGAAACAGACAGGTACCTGGACAGTGTCTGAGTGTCTCTCTCTCTCCCTCCAGTTTGCTGCGTCCATAAACATTAAGAGGATTTGGGGTGTCGTCTTCACCATACGGAGGATTCCTCCCATCAAACACGTAGTCCGTACTGATGTATAGGAAGAAGGCCCCACAAGCAGCTGCACACACGGGCGCACATTTAAATTTGGTTTTAATGGACCATAAACAGCAGTCTGATTAGGCCATCACCCACCTGCCTCCTTTGCAAGTGTGCTCGTGGTGTGCACATTGAGATTTACAGCCGCTTCAGTGTGCCTCTCCACCACATCTGGACGTCTCTCTGCAGCACAGTGGATGATCACATCAGGCTGAAACAGACATGTTTGAAACTAGATATGAGTACTTACTGAATTACATTAACGCATAATACTTCCTGTTCTGGATGTTGTAATTCATACTGTGCAAAATGTTCTCGAACATGCATGGTACCTTATAATCTTGTAGCAGTCCTCTGACAGCTTCCTCATCGGTCAGGTCACAGCGCAGTATTCCAGATCTGGCTCTCCTGAATCCGATTCCAAGAACTGCCCAGCTGTTGTTCTGAAACTCCCTGCAGACGGCTCGACCCAGTAGACCCGTTGCCCCGGTCACCAGAACCTTGGGAGCCTGGTCCATAGTCTCCTCCTGTCCAGTCAAAGTACTACATTAATACTACCAGTACTACTACTAATAGTACAATCGTCTACTTCATCATATAAACCAATCAAACAATCGATTGCTAACATGAAACTAAATCTATGCGTGTCTCAACACTCGGTCGGCGGATCAGACTCGAGCTACAAGTAATATCTGATTGAAAACAACTGTGGAAGAGTTTCCCAGGAACTATTATGTGGTAACACATATTTGATCAATCACGTTATAGAAATAAAAACGTCAACGAAAAGCACATTTCTGTCAACCAATACCAGTTTTAATGAAGCGTAAAAGACTCCCAGAGCCTGCAGTAGATAAACCTCGTCTATGTTGTTACCTATTAGCAGAGTTAGCCTTTAACAGGTGCGACTCTACCTGGACCAGCTGCACTCGGCCTGGACTGAACATAATCCTCAAATCAGCACGACTCATTTCTTCTATATAATGTTGGTCGAATTTATAATCGGTTATGACGGCCGCCTCTAATTTTCTGATACGCAGTTTTTCCGCTGCAGCTCTTCCGCTTCCGACTTCAGACCGATCAGCTGTTGGTCGTAAAGCAGTTGTCGTGGTGTGACAGAGGACGCTAGCCGACGAGCTAAAAGATGATGATTGAGATTAATAGACGAGAGGGAAACGCCGGTAAAGCCTTCAAAACGGGACTGTGCTGTTGGTTGAGCAGGACAACAGATCTCCTCATAAAAATATTCGTCAACAAATGTTTATATTCACCTGCGAACCTCCGAACTCAGACCCAGGCATCTGTACAGAAGAGTAGCTCACAGACGAGCAGACACCAGAACTAAAATAAAACAAGGAGATAGGTATTCGAAAATGAATACACGGTTAAGAGTTGTTTCTCCCTTTCTTCTTCCTGGTCCCGGCCTTGTTCTTCTTCTTCTTTTTTTCTTCTACCTATTCATCTCTGAGACTCTCTTCCGCCACCCCTGGTCAGGAGATGTATTATTTCCCCCAACCATTTACCGGTAGTCTTGCACTGTATGTTTTACGCGGCATTCTCTAGTATCATTTAAATGCTTAAATGCTTGTTAACTTTTCGAGTAAGCTTCAGTATACACTGTCTGAACATGCTGTATTTTGTCGTTGTTTTTCTTTTATTGAAATTGGTGAAGGTTTTAGATAAAGAGAGCAAATGTTATTGAGAATGTATTGTTTAAAATGTTTATATTAAAATATATCACACATTTTGGTTTAGAAAAATTAGAAAATATAGGTCTTTGTTGATGCATCTATGACTGTATAGTTTCCTTCTTGCAGTACATTACTGTTGCAGGTCACTCCGCAGTCCACAGGTGTCTCTCACTCAAGTCCATAATTTCTACAATTTTTCAATGCAGTTAAATGTTGAGTCGGGTGTGAGATTTCAAAACTAACTAACTCAACATATGTGCTGGTTAAACAGACTATAAAATGAATGCAGTTCCTACTAGCTAACAAGCTTGTTTGGCTTGAGAAATTAGAGAGATTTGTAGTTTTTAAAGATGACTGTATAAAGATGCTCTTTGGTGAAACCTTGGATATGAGGCTCTTAATTGGTGTCTTGATTCAAATGATTAGTATTGAATGTTTTGATGTTTAATGACTGATGGTTTAATGTTTGTAGATTCACTTGGAGTGATTTAAAGACAGTATCTGAATTTGTTAACCTCTATATAGTTCTGTCAGGTGGAAACAGCTTATTAGCCCTCAGCAGTAACCAGCAATATTTGAAGGCGTAAAATATTCAGGAGGTATGTTATGCTAGTTATGTTATGTTCTGCTTCCCCTACATAACGAAACTGTGTGCACTCATGCTCTGACACCCAGGGAGGTGGAGGGGTTCAAGTCGCAGCCTCGTCTGTCAGTCACCTCCAAAAATAGTCGGCTGCACTCTGATACTGAGTCTGTCTGTTTACCTCTATGTCTCTTTCGGTGTCTCTCGCCCGCCCTCTCTCTCTTTCTTTAAGCCTGTGCTCTGTCATCAACACTTCCCTGGAGGCTCTTGGGCACCCCAACACCGCGTGCCACTCAGCACAGAACAACGGAACCAGTTGAATTTGAATCACTGGAGCGACTGCAAAGAAAGATTCCCCCGACCTGAACCTGAACCTGGACCCTGAACGTTGGAACCAAAACCAGGATCAGCCTTCAGAGGTGAGCCTCAATCAGATCTCTTAACCAAGAATGTGAAAATCCTACATTCCAATAATTTTCTTTAACTGCATAAGTGCAGAAAAAGTAGGAAACTCCAGCAGGTTGAACAAGTCAGCCATAAATGACTGAAAATCAAAAAGAGGAGAAAACGTGTTTAAGGCCACCTGAACAGTCGTGTTGCCACGACAACAGCCTGTGAGGCATGGATTGTCTCTTTTTAATGATTACTGTTGTCTTTGTTTGATGTGTTACGATGGGAGCTGCAGGTTAAACTCATCTGACGCTGGTTGCGTGTGTTGTCATCCCAGTTCTGCAGATGGTTTTGTTTTCCGTTGCCGAGTTGCCATCAACATTTCCCTCTGTGCTCATTGTGTCAACGGCTCAATTCGCAATTAAATGTTTTTATTTCCTCTTTGAAAGAAGGATTCTACCATATATTTACCAACATCCTTGTTCATCTTATTTGTTTGGAAGATTATGTGATTTTATGTTTCTATTTTCATCTCGAACTAAAGCCGATAAATACAACCGTCTCATTTTCACTGGTCTGTGGGAGGAACTTTAGGAGGAACCTTAGACTAATAGGAGAGGTCTTACTCATTGTGACAGACATAAAAGATGTAGACAGGTGGAACACTGACAGGTGTTGTTACTGTAAACTGCAGAGGATGATGAAGCAACTGGCACGAAAATGTTCACAGGAGATGAGCTGGTGGAGCTGAACATGCATTTACAAGAGAGGCAATGCCAACAACAATGGGCTACATGCAGGAGAAGTTCCAGGAACTATTTATAGCAAGCACACTGATGCTGCCATGAGTCAGTGTGCAATTTCATATTTAACCATATTGATTTTCTTCAGAAACAGAAGCAGTCAAAAACCCAACAAATTAAACCATGAACAGCAAACCAGATGGAGGAGGAGGAAGACGAAACGAGAAGGAGGTCTTCCTCAGTGCTCATCGCTGCCCTGAAGTTGATCTCCTGCCTCATCATGAATCTGAGCCAGGAATCGTCCCTCCAGGTTCTGTGTCAGCTAATGTTAAACAGGCCCAGGTCACCAGCACAGGTCAGTCCGAGTCAAACTACCTGGATGTGTCCTCCACCCCTCACTGTGACGAAGATGAAGATGGAACTATCAGTGACTGGTCGGAAGAAGATCTTTCCCTCCACTTCTCTCCCTCTGTCATCATCTCATCAGATGATGAAGAGTGCACCTTTGAGTGTGTGGATATCACCATGGAAACACTGGTGAGCTGCATGAAAAATGAAACCTCACATTTCGCTTGTGGTTTTTGCTGATCATCATCATCATCATCATCATCATCATCATCATCATCATCATCATCATCATCATCATCATCACTGTCATTCAGGTAAACAGTCAGGAGGGGGAGGGGCCAAAGATGGTCCCAAAAAGACAGATTCAACTGAAGAAGAAAGAGGAAGAAAACTTTGTCAAGGAGAAGAAGTTACAGGTAAGATACCAAACTGTTCATCTGTCCACCCCTGTTTCTCTCTACCCGTCTGTCTGTCTCTCTACCTTTCTGTCTGCCTACCTGTCTGCCTATACAGGTGAGGAGTGACCCTGCTGAGGGCAAAGATGGCAGCAGTGAGTTGTCAGCATACAACACACCCTCACCCAGTACACACCAGCGGCCAGATCTTTTGCTACGTCAGCACAGTATGCCCGCCTCTACCACCAGCGGTGATGCTGACAGCTACAGAGTCTACAGGGGCCTGATTGCAGGGGCCAATCAAGGTAATATCTGTTTTTTGCCTTTTATGTGACAAAAACATTTTATTTGAAATTAATGTCAGATTTATATTACAATTACAATAATAAGATATCAAGAGGAATTTACTTGAGCAATTTTTTATGGACGACTTCCATTTTATCCAAACAACTCATCCACTTAACTGCTTTTTCCCTCTGGGGGTCATGGGGAGGAGAAAACATATGGGTGAAGGCAGGGTTCACCCCTGGGAGGGTTATCAGTTCATCGCAGGGCCCTATGTGAGCATTTGTGGCTTTGGTACTTTGCTCAAGGGTACCCCGGCAGTGCTCTGAAGGTGTTCTGGCACCTTTCCCTGCCACGAAACACCTTCCATGTTTTGGGCAAACCGGGTCTTGAACCCTCCACTTCTCAGCCCAGTCCCCAAAACAACTTATTTGAGCCAAAGGAAAGGAATTTGAAATAAAATGAAAGGTTCAATTCTTACCTAATGTCATTTCCTATTTCTTGTTTTCAGGGTTGCATGTTGGAGCAAACTCAAAGCAGAGACTGCAGAAGTCTTTTTCTTTAGATGAAAGTAAAACAAAGATGGCGTCCTGCATCATTAAGAACGTTCTATCTAAAAAGATGCAGGCAGAGCAGAACCACTCCAAAACCCCTCATGGGAAGATTAAACCCACCATGGTACCCAACCTCCCCCAGCCTGTAGAGCAACCGAGGGTGAGCGAGGGAGCAGGAGGTGAGACAGGTGGGGGTGTAACTAAAGCTCCAATTCATGTGGTAAGAGACATGAGGAGCTTGGTTAAAAACACATACAGCCACACCATGTCTACTTCACATAACAGTAAGCCATTAGGCTTTAAGCTAGTTGGTCAGGGCGGAAGCCCACCCCCCACCTATCAGCAGGCGGTGGGGGTCAAAAGTCACGATCACTCCAAGAATTCTTTAGGAGGAACTGTCAAGCAAGTCACTGCATCTCTCATGCAGTCACAGAAAAGGAATCAGAGCAACAGACCCAATCATCGAATCACACAGCAGAGAAGAGGCAGCGAGCCGATCGTAACCAGGAGTCAACGGGACGATGTCCTCGGCCCTGCTGGGGTAGCTTTGTCCACTATGTCACCCAATCTTAATACCCCATCAAACAGCATTAGTCCAGAGAGAGCTGGCGACGTGAGTCACAAGACACAGCGCTCACTGCCCCCCTCCGAGGTCACCCACCCTCCAGTTTGTCCCTCCGCCTCCAGACACCCTGAAGTGACCCATCCTCTGGTCTCCAGCCAAGAACAGAGCACCATCCTGGGTTTGCCCTCTCAGTTTGTCCCAGGAAACTCTCAGCAGATCTTCCAACCCTGCTTCTACACTCCAGCTGCCCTGCCTCCCTTCGCCCCCACCATGGTTCGTCACATGGGGAAGGTGAGCTACGTGCAAGGTCCTCTGAACTACATCCAAACTCACCTGCAACCCAACCTCCATCTTCTGAGAAAACCTGAAGAGAATCAGAATGATTTGACAGGAAACTACCCTAATCAGCAAGAGCTGCGCTCACCTCACTTGATGACGGAAGACCAGAAGAGTCACAGTAACACAGCAACAACTGCAACGCAGGAGAAACCCCAGCTACAGGCAGAGGAGCAGCCATTTGTAACTGGAGTTCAGGGTTTCCTTGCTGTTAACGGTGCCTCAAATTCTGCTGGATCGACATCTGGGGGACTTTCGAATGTTCCCACACCCAGTCACATGTTAGACCCCAAAACCCCCCTCCAATGCTTCTATGTGGATATACCCCCACAGTCTCAAAGGAAGATGCTTCTGGATCCAGAAACTGGTCAGTATGTACAGGTTTTCCTACCTGCATCCAGTCCCACTTCTAAGTGCAGTGCATTTCCTGTGGGCTTTGGAAACCCCGCCCCCTTTGCTCCTGCTGGGATGAAACCCACTCCAGCGATCCTGTCAGTCATGCAGTTTCAGCCAACAATTGCCGTGTCCCCACTGTATGCCCCCCCCTTTCTACCTTTCCCCCTAAACGCACCATCCATTAATTTCTCACACACACCACTGTGATGACATCACAGTCCATCCAGTGATGATGATGATGAGGAGGAGGAGGACAACATCGTGCCACCTTTTCGTGCAAATTACCATCATTTTCTGTGCGTGTTGCTGCCTTGGCATTAATTTCCAGGAAGACTATTAAAATCATTAAACCTCATACAAGTTACCATGGAAACACACTGTCACCTTATGTCTACAGATGATTTTTATGATATTTATGTATTGTTTGCAATCACGCCTCACTTTTACATTTTTTTTATCTCACTTTGAAGAAGTTTGATTTGTTTTTGTACACAGTTTTGCACAAAGGTTGCTCGTTTTACAAGTGACACAGGTTTACAAGATGAGTCTGTAGAATGCATGAAAAGCAGAAACTTAGTAATTAGATAAGTTTAAAACCTTCTGAGACACTTCAGAGGCACAAGGGCAACATTTTTTTTATAAAGAAGATAACATCAGTTAGAAATAAGATGTTTCCAGTAATTTATCTTTACTGTGTATGTTTAGAGTTTTGATCATATCTGACATTTTTAATTAGCCCTGATAATTCTGGGTGTATTTAAGATTTTTTAAAAAGTGATTTGAACTGGATGGAAATGCTCTATAACTTACCTCAGCTCAATCAAGTCAAGCAGGTTTCTTTATAGGTTCACAACAAAGGTTGTTTTTATGGCACTTTATTTGTAGAGAAGGTCTTGACCGTAAAGATAGATGAGGAGGTGTAAAAAAATTAAGTTGGAGAGTTCCAGGACAAAGATGTACATGGATACGTTGCAGAGGTCTGGAAATAGTTGCAGAGGACTGAGCTTGAGTTTCAAAGGACTGTGAGTGAGGTGCAGAGGTATGGGTGGAGATCATCTCTGGGGTCTGGTTTTGGGTTTTAGCCAGTTCAATGCAACAGAAGTGACTCTTTTAAAACAGAGATGTGTGAGACTCATGAACGTGCTGCTATTTTGCATGTCAGTTGAAACATTTTGCCACTTTTTGCACATCATTTCCTGAGACAGTTTGGACTTTTATTAAGCGTTTTCTGAAAGGCAAAAACACCTTTTGTAAGCTCTGATGTTATAAATAAAAATGGATTAAATGTAAATGTGCAGTTCTCTGATTTTTAAGCTGCTTCTTGGAATTATAAATAAAACAAAGTAAGACTTTTTCATCATTCTGTCATCTTGTCTTTTCAGGGTTTAATCAAATAGGCCCTAAAAATGTTAATTCTTTTCAGTTCCGGACTCTGTGTGTCAGCAGAATTACAGGATTCCCGACATTTTCTAAGACACGATCGCGCTTTGGTCAAATGATTTGACCTATATAGAGAGCAGCATCATCTAATGTCATGTGACATAAAAAAAGACAAATTCACAACAGTGTCTCTGACTTGTCTAATTAGTAATAAATGCAGCCTCGGCTGGTCAAGAAATAAATAGCACGTCTCTCATACAACAGTTGTGACTTGATTAAAACATTAAGTCACAGGGCTTTGGCTTCGGCACTTTGTTGTTGTTTTTTTTTATCATACTTTGGTGCTGGCAAGTGTGATGTCTGCACCCTCCACCTCTTCCTCCTTGACTGCTGGTGGGTTGTTAGAGGCCTGAAAACCTGTGAACGTGGGGCTGATGGGAAACCACCTGAGCCAGCGAGCTCGCCTGACCACACTCATCCCCAAAGGAAAATCATAGGAGGAAGAGGAAGAAGAGGAAGAAGTCCTCCAATGGACTAAACCTCGTTCCTCTCGAGTACCTGAAACACACGATCATTTGTCTTTATTTCTATCATTAAGCAGCGTCTGACTGTGCACGCCTTACCTGAGATCGTATTATCGAGGCAAAAAGCAAGAAAACCTCCAACAAACATCTCAGTGGAAAGAAGAACCGTCAGGATCTGATCCAGCTCGGCAACACCTGAACACACAGTTGTGATCAGCAGACAAGTCTGTGTAAATGTTGTCTACAATCATAAATTAGGAGGCTTTTGTTTTGACATGAAACATAAATAAAGTTTGGATTAAAGCCAAGTCACGAAACAGCAGGACACAGACGTCATCTGCTACTGGTAATTTGTAGCGCGGTAGCCTGCTCCTTCTTACTGCTAATGGAGCATTTTAGCTCATTTACATTTAAAACCTTTGCAATATTCCACCAGTATCTTCTCTTGTAAGAAGCACTTGTGTTCTCAACTTTAATTAGACTTTATGGGACTGTCATACACTCACACAGTCTCACCTGTGTTAATAGATTTGGGATGTGCATCAAGGTATGCTGGCAAAGTCAGACCGAAAAATATGGAAAAGCCAAGGACAAAAAGATTTCTGGAGGAGTTCAAATCCACCAGCTGCAGGTTTGATAGGCCGACAGCTGTGATCATACCTGAAACAGCAACACACCTGAGTTGTCATTATGGTGCCAACACATCTGTAGCTGCATTTAACCCAGGTGTGACTCACCAAACAGAGTGCAGAACATTCCACCGAGGATGGGGTCCGGCAGGGAGGCGAACAGAGCCGTGAACTTCCCGACAGCCCCCAACAGAAACATGATGCCTGCTCCATACTGCACCACGCGCCGACTGCCAACCTGCACACAAACATAAACACCTGTCATGTGACTTGATGCCAGAAAAGTCCAGTTTGAGGTCACGTGTTCTCATTCCAGTCTTCCTCCTTGTTGGTTAGCTGTACTGGTGTCCTACTTCTACTTGTTTAGATCTGCAATCATTTCCATTTGGCACGTGCACCCTGCAGAGGGAGCTGGAGCTCACTTAGGCTTTATCATGATAAATGTACTGAATGAACTGTTATCACTCAGATAATAAAAGGCACCAATAAAATGCAATTATTTAGTTGTAATTGTGTCTCTAAGTAGCTGCTCTGTGTTGCTGGACATCACCAGTATGTCAGTTGCAGAGGCCTTCAGTTACCTTTGTGATTCCCAGAACGCCAATATTTGGACTGGAAGACGTGGAGCCGTTTCCTGTCCCTAACAGTCCCGCGATGATACAGCATACGCCCTCAGTGAAGATTCCCCTGAAAAGAACAAAACCGTTTCACAGATTCATGAGGAGACTGTTAAGAAAACAAAAAATCTCATCTCACCTGTTGATGGCATGTACTGGAGGAGCCGCAGCCCCAGATAGACGAGCGCAGGCGTAATAATCGCCAATGGACTCCACAATACCTGCCATGGTCGCACTCAGCATTCCCAACACCCCAGCAACGGTTACCACTGGCAACCCCCACTGGCCTATCAGGGACAGAAAGGGAAAAACGTGATATGAAATGCTGAACTTTTTATGAGCGGTCGAGCCTCCATTGGGAGCTAAGAAGCCCACCAATGGCTGACCTCAGGTCACTTACAAGGGTAGGGCATTCTAAACCAGGGTGCTGAAGTCATAATGTCACCACGGGCATCCGTGCGAGCCTTGTATCCATAGCGACTGGGGTCACTCGGCAAAAGGTTGGTCAGAGTAAAGATGTAGCAAACGAGCCAAACCACCATGATGGCGAGGATGATCTGAAAGGGGTGTGGTTTATTCAAATTGCCTGATCACCTGACACTTCACCTGGTTTCTGTTGTCATTATACTTACTGGAAACAGTTTGAATATCTGCACTCTGGTGGAGGTCAGGCCCTTCTTCCTGCTGTAAAATGGAACAGGAATTGATGTCTCTCTCAGGTACTGAGCAAAGAGCACGATGAGAAAGATACACCTGTGTACAGGGAAAGAAAGAAAGAAAGAAAGAAAAAGAGAGAGAGAGAGAGTCTGTTTATCTATTAACATGCAACATAGTAGTTAATGAGTGTTTAGTTTCTTAGAGCTGGCAATAGGCAGGTCAAAGATCTCCGGTAGGACAGCACACGGCCTTCAGGCACAAAGAGCCACTCCACGCAGAAACATAATCTCTTTTGACATGGACGAGGGTAAAACAATAAAACATGGCTCGCCAATTTAATGCATTAAAAGAAGGCCAAGATGACATTCTGTATCTAAAAAACCCGTGGGCAGCTTAGCCTTACAGCGCCGTCAGCCCCCAGTGAGAGCCGGCTCGTTCTCCGGCTGTGGTGAAAACAGAAAGTCCAATTAGGGTGACGGTTGGAGTGATGGTGAGAGGGCCGATGTACTCCAGCAGCAAACCCGGCAGCCCGCAGAACCCAATCACAACCTCTATGGTGCTGGAGACAATGATGGCCCCTTGGATCTGAAAACATGAGCAAGTTATCAGTTGTTCCTTTGAAGCTGTGCTAAAATTCAAAGACATCCCTCACCTCTCTGATGCGGGGATGCCAGACATGAGCCGTGTCCAGCGGGGCACTCCAGTTTCCATAAATCTCCTCTGCAGGAAAACAAACAGGAAATCACTTCATGACCTCCAACACTCCGCCATCTTACATGATTAACAGGGCAGCCGTATCACCCTCGCTTGGACAGCTCCAGCGATCCAGACTAAGGATGGCTTGGGCCGGAATGAGGAACGCAAAGGCGCTGGCCTGGAACAGAGGGAGTCTAAACGGCACAAAGGCAACCCCATCAGCATCAGAGGCCAGCTCACGTATCTCCTCCTGATGCCAGCAGACTCACCTGATGCCCACAGTGGACTGGATTAGCGTTGTGATTCCCACTGTGGTAAAAATGGTTCCGATCAGCTGACTGATGGTGTTCTGATCCCGTCCGACACACATGGCCTCAGCCAGGAGAAACGGCACTGCTACGGTGCCACTGAAGCATGTGAGGTAATGCTGCGGGCAGAACAGAAGAGTATGTCACCCGGAACCTGGAGAAACACGTCGTCCTCTTCCAGGCATCTGCCCAACATTCTACAAATCTTTGGTCAAAAGAGAATCAGTGGAGCTTTATTATACCTGCAGTCCTAACAGAATACACAGGTACCAGGGAGGGACATCCTCAATGGTGTAGATCATGTCAGACTCTGCCTTCACTGCACCGGCGGGCTGTTTGTTCTCCTTCTGGACTCCTGGTTGTACCTTGGAGACAGGATCCTCTGCCAGACCATTGTGACCCTGCTTGAAAAGATGCACACACCCGTTATACATTTACTGTGGAGAGGAAACACACAGAGACAACAGTAGGAGACATTTGACAGAATTTACTGGTTAGTTCCCCGACAAGTTAAGATGATGATGATTCGCTTGGGAGTTATTTAAAGATCTTCACAGAACATCCCTCAAAATAAAACATCCCAGCAGCCAAGTGAGGCTGAGCTAACTCTTCCATGTGATGGCAGAAGTATTATTGTGGTGATTTCCCACAGTATTAAACATCACAACAAGATGATTCCTTAGTTGCAATGTATTTACAGCCAGAGAGGAGTGACAAAATGACTGTTGGCATCAGCAAAATCAAGTGTAATACTGAGTTAGTAAAGCAGCAATTTTATAATAGCGAGAAGATTAAATTTGGAGTTGGTCACAAACAATATTGATAACAATAATAACAAATGTATCATGTTGTCTGAAAAAAATCTAAATATGCATTTTTATTTTATTTTTACATGCAGATTGATAATTAAAGGTTGGACATGCAGCCCATCTGTACCATTGAATAATTCAGAAAAACATTACCTTACAGCACTCTGCCATTTCACCTGCGACTTCCTGGAGGGTTAAACACTGAATAAAAGAGAGTGAGAGAGGGATGAAAGTCCACTGAGATTAAGAACAGATTAACGTTACCATCACACACACATGAAAGGGTATCAGATGAGCAGCAGTTAGTCACCTGTTCTCTTTTGTTCCTTTCCCTTCTGAGAACATGTGTGCTGATACAGCAGTGAGTGATCAATTACTGATTAGCCCCAGAGGTTAATGCCTGAAGCCACCCAGCCCCCGAACAGAAGGCTTCAGTGTCCAGTGTGAGAGCAGATAATCTGAGTTTTCTTCTGCTGCTGCAATAAAGTTAATTAGTATTTCACCCGTATCCCCACTGTTGGAAGCTGTTTTAAAGTCAATAACTGCTCACCTGTTGGAAGAAGACAGCGTCCAGAGATCATTTACGTCCTCCAGGTCATCCAACCCCACACATGCTTTCAGACCCCACCCTGTTTGGATCTGGTGCTGCAGATTTCAGGGTGAACCTTAATGTGTGAATCCTCTGCAGGGTGATAGAAAGGTTGCGTAATCACAGGATTGAACTGTGATTGTAAAAACGCTGAGCTCATGTGACTTAATTAATGATATTATGGTCATGATGTAAACAAGAGTTATAGTAAGATCTTAGGAATGTCATGTTATTGGTATGTGAATTACCATTACTTAGATTTATCAATTACAAACCGGAACTCATCCAATAATAAAAAAAAATCCAGTTTTACACATGCAGCTATTTTTTTATTGCATTCATCAGCTGGATTTTATGCACAATATTACAATTTTGCCATCATATATTTGCATCATTTTCATAACACATATATTAATAAAGTCTATAAATGTGAACATATAATGCAACCCACATAGAAATACCCTTCAGATCACCAGTTCTGAAGAGTTGCAGTTAGTTAGTGGACCAGAAAAAAGTGACCAGTGTCAACCTACATCTGCCAACGTCATGTTACTGGTGTGTGAGTAACCTCAGCGGTGAGCTACAGGTAGTCATGGTCACAACACAGGTTGTCCCAGATTGACAGGTGGCCTCTTCTGTCAGATTCATGAAAATATTACATAAATAAATCAATAAATGCTTTGCACTATGGGATAATCCCGGGTACTGTGGCTGAAGCAAATCACCATGGAAACAAGTGGTGCACACCTCAACTGGGTTAAAAACTCTTACATGTGATGACATGAGGCCTGAGCTAAGAACAATCTCCTGCCCATCATGGATTCCTTCTTAAATGATGTAGAATGTACGAAAACAGGCAGAAATAATAAATCCTTCGACTGAATATGGATAAGATGAAGGTTGATGAAGTGGCATTCGCTTAAAGAATATATCGCAGCACGTTCCCAGCATTGTCTCATTTACAGAAGAATGCTAAAGCAAATACTAGCAAATGCCACCAATTCAGCACTATCCACTGTACGATTTATTACATGATCATAACAGATGGAACTTCATTCACATGATTAGTTCTTTTAAAATAAAAGCCAAAACCGCTCCCATCATCATGTATCTGTATGAATGGAGCTCTTATTGTAGCAAATCTAAACGTGTGATACAATCTGCAAATGCATCGTGACATTTTTAAATAGTTGTAAAAGCACACACGCTGGTGCCCATCGATGTGCATGTGCAGTGTTTGGGTCTGAGCTATCCTTGAGTTGCTTTGGTGTTTGTGTATCTGTGGCCTCTCTACACATTTGCAGGTGGCTGGACATGCTGACCAAAGTGCAGCAAAAGTCACATGTAAAAAGAGCAATCAAAAGCTGCCGACCTGTAAATGACATTTAACTGCAGATATGTCCACATGTGCACATGCACACTTCCCAGTCCTGAGCACACCTGCACCCTGTTGGCAAATCTGTATCATAAATCAAACTAAACCTTTGCAGATTGTGTCACTCATGAGTTTTGCTTTAATAATGTTCTATTTCTTTTTCAAAAATAAAATAAAAACAGACTTGTAAATGAAGTTGGACAGTTGGAAGCCTACTCTGGGAGAAGTTCCTGACAAATGCAAGTATGATTCAAGCGTAATCTTAAATTATTTCGTAAGTACACCTTAATTCAATGTTAAACCACCTGTCAATCAGACGGAGTCTAGCAGGCTACCTCAGATACCAGTCATTGTGCTAAGCTAACTGGTTCTTACCTTTCCCACATTGATAGTCATTAAATAACTGACCTGATTGATAAATCTCCTACTTGCTGATTGGCGGACGCAATTAAATCCTGTGTCCGTGGGAACCCTCAACCATGGATAAACTTCTCTTTATAAATATAAACTCTTCACTTAAATAATCATGTCCTTGTCACCAGGTGCTCAGATGCTGCAAAGCCGCTCAGCCAATGACAAGCCAGGATTCTCAGCATCAGCAGCTCTTCAGAGTGGCGCTGCAGAGACAGAGAGGGACAGGGGTCACCGAGATCGGCACACACAGGTCAAAGGTGTCAGCAGCTGTCAGGCAGGGGCGTTACTCCTTTCACTTTAGCATCTTTGGCTCTAAAATATTTGGATTTCAGTCATTTTGTTGATTCTCAGAGTTGATGTTGTAGCTGTTATGTTTTTATACACCACTGGGATCATGGTGCATATCACAAACGGAAGCCAACACAGCAGAAAAGGTAGATTTTAACTTGAGCTGTAAGTTATGACCTGAGCTTGCAGCTGCTGACAGATGATTATGGGCATTTCTTACTATTAGAATGCTGCTACTGGTATTTTCCCACTCTGATAAACAGAAACGTTTTAACCTAAAATCAGAAATTTCACAATAACATCATCCATATTTGAGGCAGTCATATCAAATCCGGCATTTCACCATCATGGTGCATGCTGAAACGTGGAGGTTAGGAACATAGTTTCAGCTTTTTTTTGCTGATTTCTGGTAAAAACGTTTCTGGAGACTCATTTACTAAACATCTGTTTGCAGGTGAGAAAATCTGAGACATGAAGCCAAAGTGCCAGGAGCAAGGCACCGCCCTGCCTGGAGTCAAATCCCCACAGAAGAAGAATGAAGTGACGACGATTCAAAGTGTGACAGGTTTTTTTTTAATAGATTTAAACATCAGAACAAAACAAGTACACAGATAGACTCAGACGGATTCTTTTATTCTCATTTTTGTCCGTGTTTCAGGGGGTTTTTCTCCCAAAAGTTTCTGGTTCAGTATCTCTGATCTGCAAACAGACGGTAAAGAGTCTGACAGCTAAAAGTACAAACAGCAGAGAGGGAAAATCCACCTTCTATCTATCATCATCATCATCGTCAGGAGAGCAGAACATCTATCCTCTTTAACAGTCAGTGTGTCCTACCTGTCCGTCTGTCAGTCTAAGGTTGTTTAACTGAGGCTCCTGGGTCTCAAACAGAACCATCCGGTCAGCAGACACAAGACAAGACTGAAGAGACTTGCCCCAACTACAGGGACCCGGTCTGACATCACCAGATCTATAGGACATTATATGACTTGCTTGAGTTTCCGTGAGGTTCGGAAATGTGTGTGAATGACAACGAACGCTAATAAATATCTCAAGCTCAGTGACTCAGATCCAGGCCCCGTTTGGGCCCCCGAGCCTCAGTTTGGACAACGGTGTTTCACAGTTTAAAGTAGAAAGGTCAGAAAATGAACGCATTAAGAACGCACACATTTCTCAGCAGAAGTGGAACGAACACAGAAAACTAACAGATCGAGGAGTGACATGTCAGAGTGTCACAGCGTTTCACACTAGCGTGCCCAGAAGACCCGAAGGAGCGCACCATTGAAGCGCACCGAATGGGAACCAGATGAACTAATGCATGTGCAACTATGGCTCTGGACGAAAAAAAAAATTAAAAAAAATAAACCCCGGTTCGCATTAGCATCATTAGTCTACCCCGAAATCTGGTTACATCACTGATCTGATGTTTGTAAATGTGTGACAGCAGCACAGGCGCATTTCCACTGCAGGAGCTCAGCTCAGTGCTGAGTGGGACCCCCTGAAGTTCCTGCAGTGGAGATGATCCCACTGCTCCTTTTACGCCGTCAGCCAAAATCAGACCCAACGCACTACACACTAACGCAGGTGCAGTAGCACCACAAATGCTTGGTGGGCCAGTGGAAACGCTGCTGCTGCTGCTGACTGACTGTCTGTTGACAGATGACGGGAAAGAAAAAAATAAAATAAAATTCACCCCAGAAACAAAACACAGCTCCCTCCCTCCTCTAAACAGGAAGAACGGGACATAGTAACATAAACACTGTCTATTGGTCTGCTTCGTGCTAACAGACAGACAGGCATAAGTCTCAGAAAAGGGGGGCGGGGGTTGGGGTGGGTAAGCTCATCCCGTCTTTCTGTACTGGCAGCAGTTAGAGAATTGCAGGTTGGGGTGAGGGATAGGGATAGGATCAGCTGTCGTAGCTGATGCTACGTTTCAAATTGTGTGAGAAGTGCACGGACTTCAGGCGTTAACTGCTTGGCAGCACTGGCAGCCTCAGCAATGGCGCGGCGGTACGGCCCCTTTCTCTTTCTGTCAAAGCGGGACTGGAAGCTCTCCAGGAAGGGGGAAAGTTGGGTCAGTGGCAAGAAAGAAGTGGTCGGGGAGCCAAACCAGGAGACCCGTGCCTCCTGCCGCACTGCCAGCCCGGTATCGCCACGCCGCGACACCGTGATGCCAAGCACGCGTGCTGGCCACCAGGGGAACCCATAGATCTTCGCCCAGACGATGTCCCCCACACACACCGTCCGCCCGTCAGGGAGCAGACACTTGGACACCAACTTTGAGAAAACAGAGGACGACGAGGAAGATGAGGAGGAAGAGGAGGATGTGGAAGACTTGCGACGCCTCTTTAGTTCAACCCCCTCTTCCTCCTCCTCCTCGCCAACCACCTGCACCTCCTTGCCTTCAGCTTTAGAGGCTGGAGTGCTGGGAGCAGAAACAGAGGGGCACCTTGGCCCTAAGGCGGACACAGAGGAGGAAGAAGGGGGAATTTGGGGAGAAAGAGAAGAGGATGGGGGTACTTCATGGGGGGCATCAAAAATTTCTCCAGAGCTCCACTCTGAGTTACAGGAGTCCTGAGAAGAGGAGTGAGAAGGATTTAATACCTGCCCCTGATCTCCTCCCCCTATTTGCTTGGCTCCATCCTCATGTGCAACCTCCTGTGTTTCCGTGGAAACATTATCTGCAAAGGTGCTGTCCTCCGGAGGTGGAGGTGTGACTGGAGGAGGTGGAGCGGGTGTGGGCGTGTCTGTGTTAGAGGGAGGTGAGGGGTCAGGGTCTAAAACGGGTTTGGGAGGTGACGCGTGAGTACTCTGTTTTGTTGGGGGCGGGGAGGAGGAGCAGGACACCTGGCTATCGTCGGTACGATACCTTTGTGGTTTGAGGCGAACTCTGGGAGGAAGAGGTGTGTGAGAGGTCGAGCTGACGTTGGCGCCGCTGAGGCGGCGCGTAAAATGGATCTTCTGGTTGTGGCTCTTCATGGAGGCAGCCCGGGTTACAGCCTTGTTCTGGTCCTGTTTATGGCTTGGACCCTGTTTTTGATTCTGGTCTTTGGGTCGGCGATGTGGTGGAGAAGGCTGCGACCCCCTGGATAGCTTCTTGAGAACCTGCTGTGCTTTGGATCGATCAACTGCAGAACCTTTGGCCAGAGCCTTCTTCAGACAAATGCGGCTGGATGAAGATGCGGATGAGGATGAAGACACCCCCCTCAGGACACGACGAGAGGAAGTTCCCGTTGATGATGATGATGATGATGCCACGCGTATACTGGATGAGGAGCGTCTGTCTGTTGTAGTGCGCGCAGCTTTGTCATCGTTCCTTAGCCGTTTTAACTCTGAGGGTATCGGTGCTTCAGGTGGTCGCCGCCGCCGGGAAGCTTCTTCCGCCCTCAGATCTACCGGACCCCTTCGAGCCTCTCTGTGGCCCCCTGATGCCACCACACCTTTGCACTTGTCACAAAGCACCTGGCGGGGCCGGAGCTTGATAGCGTTCATGATGGAAGTCGGTTCCTCATAGCGGTACCGACGTTTTGGCCGTTTGATCTTGCGTGGCATTGGCTGAGGTAAGGCTTGGTTGTAGGTGTCCCTGATAAACAAAGGAGGGGGGTAAGGTGCTCCCTCCTGGAACAGCGGTGGTGGTTTTGAGTTCCAGGAATTGGGTGATGCGGGACCAATGGTCACCTCTTCCTGTTTTGTGGAATCAGCATCATCAGCAGTAACTGGCTGAGACTGCACGGACACCGGAGGCCGAGTCCTGTCGTCTCGTCTGGGAAACACTGTGATAGGAATTCCATAAGGTCCAAACCTAAAAACAAAGTGTAAATGGTTTTAGCAAGTAAAACCCAAGTTTGCAGGGAATCGATTCATGTTCAACGAATGAATCATAACTAAATCGGGGTAAGGGGGGGATTTTAGAGGTCAAAGAAAAATTATGAGACCAGTGAAGCAGAGCTTGACGACAATCATGACAGTTTAATTAAAAGATAAAGCAAAAATCAGAAAAGGTAATCAGGGCTGCTGTGAGTGCGCTGATGATGATGAGGATGGATGATTCAAAACTATGTCAAAATGATGAGTCAAAATCATGGCTAGATTAAAAACTAAACTATTTTAAGACGTCTAATATGGGGAAAAGGCATGAAATACAGGGCAACACATGCAAGTTTTATATACTGTTACCGTCTCCAGATGGAACAAAGTGTTTGTATTCGTGGCATCGAGAGTGAAACTTATGTTTGAGCTTCACATACTGCGTAAGCATGTAAGATGACATGTCTGCAGGAGATGCTGGTGGAGCTGCAAACATGGAAGAACGTCGCAGGGAAATGCTAAAAAGCGCGATAGTGGAACACACACGACAGTTCTCACCTTTTAGAAACATCCATCAACACCCCGGAAAATACCTTCTCCCCAACACAGAACGATACCACCAGCGCGTCATCGATGACGTGGTCCAGGGACACCCGGACCTCGGTCCCAGGACTCAAGTCTTGCACAGAAACGACGGACTGAGCACTGTGATCGGGATCAGGTCCAGTTTCGGGTCGAAAACAGTCTTCCGTAGTAGGGCTTTCATGTTTAACAGTGTCCGACACCAGCCGCCTCTTTGGTGATCTACAGGGCGGAGACGAGTCCCTTAAACCGCGACTTTGCAACTCCTCCGTCCCCGATGCCTTCTTGCAGAACCCAGAGTCCGGATCAAGGTTGTCTGCCACCAACACTCGCTCCGAGTTACTGTCGAACATGGCGTCTTTCGCGGGGCCAGGCCTCAGTTCTGACTGGCTCAGAGCCGTGTAGCCTCGATCTCGATCTGCAGTATCGGCCCGGTTCGTCGTCACGTTGGTTGTCGGTTCGGCCGGTTCCGCTAAAGATAGTCCAGCCTCGGTCACGGCGGGTGGAGCCGGGAAGGAGTGTAAGAATACGGCCGAAGGCTGCGAGTCCGACAGGATGCTGCGGTACGCCGCCTGAACAGAGACATTGCCGCCACCCTCTGGGTCACCTGGTACACCCGGGGAGAACCGGTCCAGACTTATCCGATCCGCTGGATAACTGTTGGCTAGTTCATCTGGAACGGCTGTATCAGGGAAGGCTTTTCCCGCCGATGGCTCCAGCTCCGGCCTGACATGGCGGCGTTCCTCCCCTTCTCCACCATCCTCCATGCGCGATACGACTAATTCCACAGACGAACTGTACTCCCGCAGCTCGCTGGTCTCCTGTTGGGTTCCTGTGAGAGCTGAGACGGTTTGGCCCGAATCTGATGGACCCTCGCTGTCCGTCGCCGCTGTTATTGTTGTTGTCGGGACCGCCGCAGTTCCTGGCTCTGCAGCCACGGCCGCCATTTTCTTCCGCTATGCTGCTGAGCGGCGGCTTGCCCCGCCCTCCCACCGCTCTGCCAGCTGCGCAGATCACTACAATTGGTGAAAATCCCTGTCACTCAAATAACAGGAGGCGCGGCCTTGATTCTGATTGGTGGATTCTTTAAGAGACTGGAAAGGTGTGAGGTCGCTGCCAATGGTCCTTTTCTATACCACACACAAATAAATTTGGAGCAAATGATCCTTCGAAATCAATAAAGGTTAATCCACCTTTTATAGTCTACCTGACTAAGCAATGTCATTTTATTCAGTTTGAACATTTGTCAAAGATGTGGGGGGAAAATGTGTAAAATATCACAATAAGGAGATAAGCTGCACTAAACAGAAGGAAAAAAGTCACTTTTCTGAATTTGAGACATCCAGCCATCTTCTAATGCTATATTGCTTAATGGGCTCCCTTGAATTCATTTAACCGAAATTGTTGTTGTATTCTTTTGGACATCAATCTTCTGCCTAATTGTCTTGGCAGTGGTAATGACTTGACCGTTATTATTGTTGGTCATTCGAGTTGCTCTGATATCAGGCGGACAGTAAAAAGTGATTCAATTATAACTGCAGTATAAATACTGCTCTACTGTGGCTGTCTAATTCTCCTGGTTAGATTAAACTGTAATGCTCTCACAGACAACAGTAACTTAGGATCAGTTATTTTATTAATGTGTTACAGCCACTTATTGATTATTGAGTTACAGAAGCTTTCACACATCCACACAATATGGCTTCACCAACATCAAATCAACACATCTATGAAGACTCAGCAAAAGATTATCTTTTTTTAGAACATGTTTTTTTCTTGGACACAAACTTGAACTTAAAATTGTGCCACTCAGGTCATTAATGATTTGAGCCTCCTGATTAACTGATTTGTCTTTCCAGTCTGATTGTTTGAACTTCATCCCCACTGACTGATTCTGGCTGCTGCTCTCTGATTGGTCACAGAGCATTGAGCCCAGTCCCTTCAACATCCTTCAGTTCTTTTAAAGGTACACCTGAGACCTGGTCTCCGTGCTCACATACTCCACCTTCTCGTAACGAGACATCTTCCTGATGATGGGGAGTGGATTTTCTTCCAGACCTGCAGTTTACACTCATTGGTCATCACATCACTCATTGAGCCAACAATCCTAATAGGCTAACAGTACTAAAACCCTAGTTCGAGCAAACTAAAATTGCTAATTACTGCTCACTACTTGCTTACCATTTATCTTCCACATCATTGATGGTGTCAGGCAATTCCACATTTAATGTTTCTGGCAAAAAACAGGCAAAAAAGCCAGCTAGAACGGCCGCCCCACCATACACTATGCTGGGCAAAGCGGGGAATACCTGGGAGATGAAAATGCAGTCAGTACGATAATAATAGTAACAATAGTGATACAATAATAAATAGAGTAACGGTGAATGGTAAATAGAAATGTTTTGTACAACAGCTACTGGTATTTGTGTAGACAGAAAATTAATCAAATGTTTTCATGCAGTCTTATGCAGTCTTTTTGATCTGTTATGTCACCTCATCCAGGATTAGGACGGCAGGGGCTGCCATGCTGCCGGTTCTTGCCATGGTGGAGACGAAGCCCATACCGGTTTGTCTACAAGAAACATACATAATGAGGAAACGGTGCCAACTGGCAGGAGTACAGGCAGAAAGATTTCGCTTTTTATTTTGTTAAGTTGCAGCTGAACATAAAATCAAATATTTTCTCATCAGGCTACACTCCCAACCCCAGAATGAGAAAGAAGAAATTTTAGAATTTATTACAAATGTGTTACAAGTACTACAAAAAATAAAATGTAAAACCTATTGGTTTGTTTTTAACTCTGATTTTCTGATCAGTTGAATACATCACATTACATAGTCTTATCTAAACACGCCTGGATTACCAACTACCTATACAATAGTCCAATGTGTTCAGGTGGCTGGAACTCTTCTTTTCTGGACATTACCAAAGATGCCCCAAGGATCAGAGCTGGGACTCATTTTATTTTCAATCTACATAAACAATCTCTGTAATAACCTGTCAAGTGCAATGTATAATTTATATGCAGATGACACTATTATTTATTGCTGTTCAACCCCAGTTACTCAGGCCTTTGAGTTTTTACAGGCTGCATTTAATGTTACCCAGTCTCGTTTACATGATCTTCAACTTGTTTTAAACACAGATAAAATCAAGTTAATGGTTTTCTCTAGGTGCAACTACAGAACATTACAAATATTGTAATATCCAAAGGACAACCTATAGAGTGTGTTTTAAATTACAGGTACCGGTACTTGGGTTTCATCCTAGATGAGGAAATTTATTTTAAAGAGCATATTAATAATTTACTCACTAAACTTTGGGTGAAGCTTGCATTCTTTTTCAGAATTAGAACCTGCTTCTCTCTCAGGGTCAGACAAAAATTAATGACAGCAACTTGCCCACTCTTGACTATGGGGTGTATCAGTCTTTGGACACTGTGTTTTTCTTTTGGCACTGAGATTTGTCACTGACTGTAGTCGTCTCTTGTAAATTGTACATGAACTAAAATTTGCCTTCTCTGAGTGCACGCAGGTAAACACATTGGTTGACCCTAATTTATGGAATGCTCTACTAAACTGAAACTTTCTGAAGTCATTGCGCTCGGAGCCTTCTGTTCAATCCTGTGGGACAGACAGCGTGTGTTTTAACTTTTTAATTGATGTTTGTTGTTTTGTCACAGCTCCCACACTTTTTATTCTAAACCAACATTGCATCTTTGCAATTGTATGTTTTGGCCTATGCTATCACTTTCTTTTGAATGTTCCTATGACATGTGCAGCTGATCTCTAGGCCAGGTCACCCTTGTGAAAGAGATCCTGATCTGAAAAGGGTTATATCTGGTTAAACAAAGGTTAATAATTTTTTTTTTACCACAGATGGCCTTTGATCAAGGTGTAGAAACCAAAGTGCCCCCAAAGTGGCCCTAAAGTCTGCAGTCTTACCTGATAACAGTAGGGTAAAGCTCTCCAGTGTACAGGTAGACCACAGTAAAACAGGACGAGGTGAAGCCTTTACCAAGACATGCCAACAAAGTCCTGAGCACCTGCATATCTGTGGGGAAATCACAGCCTGAGTGCCCGCGGATCTGTGTCCATCTGAGCTAAGTTGGGATCCATTCGGTAATGTGTTGTTAACTTAAAAAATGTATTCTAAAAAACCTAACACCTTACAAGGGCCTGAGCCTCAATTTTGATGTAAATTGTCACCTTGTAAGTGCTGTGTGAGGACCTGCTCATTAGAGGTATGACTTTATTTTGTGTGATTGTGCATAGGTCACCTGGAGGGATGAAGATGTTGGCAAAGATGACGAGGGCTGACATGAAGAGACAAGTTGCCTGAGAATACCTCCTTCCCAGGTAAGTTAACGCGGCAAGTGCTAATAGTTTGGAAGGAATGTCGACGGCTCCAAAGATGAGTTGCATCACGTAAATACTCACCTGGAACACACAAAAGGAGCAAAGCTCAGCATGACAAAGGCAAAGTGAGGTAATGGAAGATCTGACAACAAAAACATTTATCCACTCAAAGTCAACAATCCAAATGACCTGTGAGCCTTCTTTCCGTTATCTCCCAACTGTGGCACAAATGATCACAGTTAAACCACAGTTGAAGTTTAATAGAGAAACAGTATTAAAGCAGCCAATGTGTTGTTTGAGGACATTGTTAGAGGATTACCCAAAGAACGTGACCTATAAACTGATACTTAGGATTCAATTCTCATAAATAGTTCTGTCTGGTCAGATCAGATCTCTGGTGACTCTTGTTACAATTAAGCTATGAGAATCATGTTGACTGCCATCACGCTGTGTGACCAAAACTTCCAGTGACAGGTGGGCAGTGAGATATTATTGCAGCTGTAGTTAGCTTCAACACTCAGGAAGTGACTCACCCCGAACTTCTGCAGATCCATCACCAAACCGTAGTACGCAAAACTGGTGGCAAACCTGCAGAAGAGGACAGCTGCTGATGTTGGACCTCAACACACGTGATGGAGTAAACCCCAGACAGGGGAACAGAAAGATATTTAAGCAAGATAACAGCACATCTACTGAGCAGGTGGGAAGATAGAGAGGAAAACAGACAGATAAGTAAATGGGATAAGAGATAGAGATAAACACAAATAATGGATTGAAACACAACTGGACAGGTGGACAAAAAGACAGGTGGACAGGTAGAAGCAGCATGAGTTATCTAACCAGACAGCCATCAGACAGATGGAGATGCGTCTCATCCCTCTGGTCTTCACAAGGTCGTACGCTGTCAACGTGGACTGGCAAGAATCAATCTCCCTTTTCATGTGGGAGTGTAGAACCTGCATCACATGGAACTCATATCAGTCTTTGACAGGTTATCACATATGGTCACATATGACAGTGAGCACACAGGAGACCTCTAGTGTTAACTGGTTGATTGGTTTCCCGTTGATCCGAGCGACTCTGTGAAGATTCTTTAATGCTTTATCAGACCGACGGTTCAGAACCAACCACCGAGCTGACTCTGCAAACCACCTGATCAGTGACAAAGCAGATAAATGACCTTCACGTTTGCAGAGCAAATTAGAGGCTGATTCTCAAAAGTTTCCACTGACCAGCTGTAGGCGAAGAACAGGAAGTAAGGTACACAGACAACCACCTGCAGCTTCCTCCAATCTCTTAACCAGTAGGCAAGCCCTGCAAGGATCAGCTGACCAAAGGTGAAGAAGAAGGATGTGAGCGTCCCCACTAAAGTCCTCTCTTTGGTTGGGATCCACTCCACCTCTGCAAACAGCGTAGAAAAGAAAGCAGACAGAAAGAAAATCATTGAGAATAAAATAAAAATGAATCTGCACTTCATGAGTAACACAAAAGTTGGCCTTTACTCAGTGAGACGCCATTAATGATGATTCCAGACACAGCCATCCCACAAAGGAACCTGAAAATGCAATAAACGGAGTATGTTGGAGAAAGGGCAGCGCTACATCCCAGTATGGCCAGCTGCAGGTAGGACCAGATCAGAACAGACCGTCTCCCAAACCTGAAAAGAATAGCAGACTCTGGTTGATTGGACATGGGATACACTGTTATGATAAAGATGCTGAGCAGGAACATCAGTTCACAGCATGTCACCTGTCTGACAGGCCACCATAGATGATGGCTCCTGTTAAAACTCCACCCATATAGATTGTCTGAATCATCTGCTTCAGAGGACGCAGAGAGCACACCAGGCCCCACTGAGAGAAAGAAATTATGAGGATTATCATGAAGAATCTAAATGATGTCAGTAGAAAAGATCTACAAATATCCCTTCAACACCCTAAAGATTCTCTTACTGTATATGCAAGGCTAAAGCACATTTTAGCCTCCTAAGGAACCACTTCCAAGACAACAACTACATTTCCAAGAACTATTTGAGTTTCCTAGTAACCACCAGCAACAACTACAACATGTGAATGAACTATGATGTCTCTGCACGGAAAAACAAAAAAACACAGCATGGACCGAAGAGAAGAGATTTATGCCATCTAGCCAGTATTAAAACACCGAATGGCCACAAGAGCTAGAACTCTTTGAGTGTCAGTGGCATCCCATAAATTTTTGTGGGGGTACCAAATAAAGTAATTTGTCACCTTAAGGGTGGTAGCAACATGGTGCAGTCTGATTGGTTTTTTTTGGGGGGGGGGTTCTGTACCTCTGAGATGGTGGTGGCCAGGAATTCAGAATGGTCAAATGTCCATCCATCTAGGCATTCCTCTGTCTTTAGGTGGCTAACGTTAGCCGAGCCATTAGTCACTAATAAGTGCCATTGTGGTTCCACATACCTGAGAAACAGAGGAGACAGGAAGTGATGTCAGTAAGCGAGAGCTGAGAGGAAATGGGCAAAAACTCTTACCTCCGGCAGCGGTCTAATCTATTTCCTGAAGGGTCCAGAGGGATGAATGCTTTCACCAGCTGCTTCTCATCAATCTGAAGAAAACAATCGTGTTCATCTAACTAAACCATTCAAATCGATGCTTCGCAGGAGCCGAAGGTTACCTGGTAATCTGGTAAACTGTAATTGGCCGGCAGGCTGCAGTGGTGGGTGGGTACACCTGAGACAAAGTTGTTCAGAAGGTTTTGACTGGCCATCAGCAAACCTGGTAAACTGATGAGAGTCACATGCATCCACTGGAACCTGCCGAAGCCTCCCGCCTCACCATGACAACCATGTTGAACGAGAAGCAGTTACATATCTGCATCACTGCTTTCAAAGATGTTTTCAGCTAATATCACTCACCTCCTGCAGCAGATCACTGAAGCCCATCTTTCCAATTTAAATGTAACAAAATATTTTAAAAACTTCTAAAAATGATTTCTCATATTCTCAGTTGCTCCACCAAACCATGAAGCTTTTGTTTGCAGATTTTAAGTTTAATTCTGAGTGAACCTGCAACTTTCCTGTTAAAAAGAAGAAGAAATACAAATAGTAACTATTATTAGTAAAAAATAATAATAAACTGTTCTATATCTCAGTAAAACAGCACTAAATATTCACCAACCTATCAAAATGTTGGTGGAGACACTGAGCGAAGCTTGAACATTGTAGATTACGGCTAAATTACATTTATTAATAACTTGATAAAGTTATCAGCAACTCTGAAAATGTAAACTATTTGTTTGCAGTCTGGTGATCGTTATTAAAGGCTTACTAGAGCTGCAAGAGCGTAAAATGGAATGAAAAGAGGATAAAATGTACTTACAGTCTGCAGACTGGGGGATGACTGCAGCGCTGGGGTTGTGCAGAGAGCTCAGTAGTTGGGCGGAGAGAAGGAGGGAGGGCAGCATAGGAACATTTGAAAATTAATAAGTAACTTGCAACATGAAAGTTAATACACACTGCTTGTCTATCTACCTGTTTGAATCTTAATTGGAGCCATAAACACTTAGTTGTGTGTTTTGTTGCCAGCGTTTACGTTTCCCTTCTGGGGCAAAATGTCTCAGCCATCTTCTGTAGATTAAAAACAACATAATAATTAAAAAATAAAAAAAATCACAGGTTAGCCTGACGTGTCTTGACTGTCATCTGGTGGCAGGCTGCAGTAAAGACAAGGTCTGTCTCCCCACTGTTGGGAGTCCTGTCTCTGTGCATCCTGTTTGTTTTCTTGTTCTCACATCTCGCTGAGCGTCTGAAGTTTTCCTGTCCTGGAATTCATCCGACTGAGCTTCGGTCAACAAACCACTCAGCAGGTTTCAACCCCATAAACAAGGACCAGGGGGACAAACTGGACAGACATGTGTCCAACACGTGATGATGTAAAAGACGGCATCCTCACAAAAACATCCTTTGTAAACACACAATAGATTTATTCAGAAAAGGGTGAAATATGAAAGAACGCGCGGTCTAAGTGACAACGGCATCATCTGCTCGACTGGCTGAATCCTGCTGCACGAGGGGTTGAACAATTAAGCTACATATTTACATTGTTCAAATGTAATCTATAAAGAGTCGGTGGCCTGCATGTGCACACAACGGACGGCCGTCACATAAACATTAACGTGTGTTAGATGTACGTGACAGAGGTCATGCCACATCACTCTTGGACCCACGGATACCCTTTGACCCTTATCTTAATGGAGAACTTAAACCCTGAGAATTCAGAGTAACTTTGCTTTGCAAGTCCTCTAAATTCAGAAATAGAACAGTCTTGACAGGTGTTACAGATTCAAAGGTCTGACTGGGATCTAAAGATTGATTATTGACCGATGATCAATGATGGGACCCGCTGAGGAAGCACACCGATTGCCCGATGCTGCGGTTAACGAAAGGGTTTTAAATGTACCGAAGGCTCAAAACAAAATGAGAATGAGGAACTATGGAACAGATGAAACAAAGAAAAGCTCCAGCCAAAGTTCAAAAGATTTACTTTCCAAGAAATTATTCAAAACACACACACAAGGAAAACATTCAGATGATGCTTGTACAACTATTACAGCTGCATTGTTAATGAGAATTGACTCGAGGACCAAAGTTTCTGCCCCTCAAAAGGTTCCTGCTTCCAGATGATGTCAAGTAAACCCAGTTAAAGGTTCAGGTAGTGGGTTTCAGATGTTGTCCAGGCTGCGGGAAACCCAGGATGCTTCTACAACTACTAAACAGGTTAAAGAGAAGACACACGACTATAAAGCACAAAAAGTTCAGCTCCTATAATGTTTTTCAAGTGAAATCTTCTGGGATCATCCCTTCTTCTGTTGAGTCATTGCAAATTAAATCAAAAGAAAGAGAATGACTTCTTCATCAGACAGCATCCAGTCTAAATGTAGTGTCCCCCCATCATTGATGAAAGACAATAAATGTTTAAGGACTTCAACGGTTTGCATGGAATATGCCGAGTCATGCAGAATCATCACCTTTAACTGTGGAACATTAACACCAAAAAGTTTAAGGTTTTCAATGATTGTCAGCTGCGGTGTCAGTGTGTTACTGCAAGCTGCATGACATCAAACCACAGGGCAAAATGCGTAAATGTCACTGTAACATTGTGTACTTTGTTCTAGCTTACCTAACACCAGTTACACACAATTTACTGAATATAGTAATAAAAAAAGTAATAATTAGCCTTTTAAATTCAAAGACATGATGTATCAGGACAAACTAGCATCAACAATGAAGAATAAACAATGTTCACAATCACAATCATGCACCTCTTGTGACTGAATCAAGCTGTAGTAAATACGGTATATAAAACACATTTATAAATTACATTTAAAACACAGTTCATCAGATGAATCCACAGGCTGCTGTGACAGATGATCTTTCTACAACGTGGTGAGAAACTCTTTGACCTGAAGGACAAAATGATCCAGATTAGCAGAGTCAAGTGAAACAGGAAACAAGCGTGAAGAGTGATGCAGAACCTCGTGGATGATGGCTTCCTGTTTGATCCGATCGCTCTGGAAGTCGGTGTCAACGTCAAGAACGAGAACAGGAAGGTCGTTCAGGTAGTTAAAGTCCAGCCTAAACACGCACACGCGCGCACACGCACACGCAGTAATGTTCTTTTACTTTGACTAGTGAAATATAACCTGATTATCATAACCAAACTATACTGTGCTTACTAAAAAATATGGTTATTATCCATGTACTTTATGGTTCCTATTTTTTTTTTTTTTTACATTGATTGAAATGATCGAGCCTAACACGCAAACTGGAATTTAAAAATGTGATCTCAATAGGACTTTCCATCATATAATATGCTGATGCATGTGTGCGTGGCGAGTGTGCTCAGTACCCTTCATACCTCATGTTCCTGTTGTAGAGCCAGGACTCGTGTTTGAAGTGAAGCTGTTCCAGATACTCCAGAGGGATCCCCTGTTCCTCCTCCCTGCCCCGGTGGAGCAGGCGCTGCATGCAGCGCTGCAAACACAGTGATGTCCAGCCTGAAGGCTTTGCCTCAATACTCATTTCCTTTAATGCATCATGTAGCAAAACTGCAGCAAAACTGACACTGCTGCAATGATTACAAAAAAGACAATTCTCTACGCTTTTATGGCATTAACACAGGACTATGGTCTCTTCTTTATATGTGGATTTAAATCTAGCTCTCAGCAGTTCAACTCTGCGGATCAGCTGCTCCCTGGCACTAAATAGGGAGCTCACGTTCCACCAGGTCTATCCTTCCTGCACTGTCATCCTATCTGCTCCAGGACAAACACATTTTTTTTGTCTCCAAGGTTTTGAATGGGATTTTCTTCAGTGTATCCTGCTGACCCAAAACTGAGGAAGGACCTACCAAATGGTATTAGATCCAGCTCCATCGTGTACAGCATCTTGGTCAATGCTGAGCATTTTAAAACACACTTATAAATAACTGTGAGAGTGACATCTGCATCCCGCAGTGGCCGCAGATGTAGTGTTAATAACAGTAGGGGCAGTACCTGTGGCTGAGCACGCAGGTAAATGATGCCATCGAGAGCAATATCAGGTTCAAACACCTTTAGGATCCACCTGTGCCAGTCCTGATAAACGTTCCACTCTGTTTCTGTCAGGTCGCCATGTTCAAACAGGTTGGATGCAAACACGTACCTATAAACAGTGGGGATGACACCCGGGATGATCGTAATCCCCTAAATCCGAGCGTGTATTTAGGCCATCTCAGGTGTGTGTCATTACCTGTCTGAGTAAACGGAACGCTCGTAGAACTGAATGGGATTTTTAGCATCCTGGAGTTTACCTGATGGGCACTGAAGCTGTGAACGAACTCTGCTGAGACAGGCGTAACTCTGGCAGACAGGAGTACAGGCAGACAGACAGGTTAGTTGTCACAAAATCACTAAATCCTCAACATATATTCAATATATTCCGGTGCTTTTACTTGAAAGGTGTAGGCCCAGCGGCTCGGTTTGTCGTACAACATCTGAAGGAGGTTTCCTCCACTCTTCTGAGAGGAGCTCAACTCCTACACAGATAAAGACAAAGTTAAGCAGCTCCATTAAACCAAGAATCGTTTACTCTTTAAACAAAAAAAATTCTAGAACAGTAACGTAACCGCTGGCTCATTTATACCCGTGTCTTATAAATTTACCTGGTAAATGTCATCACCATCTTTCTTCACGTTACACCATTTTCCTATAGGTTCAGGAATCACCTCCCATTCCTCTGATGCTCCCTGAAGAAGTTGCACAAAAGTAGACTTTCCTGCAGCTGTGAGACACACGTGCACACATCGGAAGCATCTTAATGCATGTAGACATGGTCAAAATAACTTTTATCTGAAAAATGTTTCCAACACTGTGTTAAATGTGGTATACCAGGAAGACTTAAGACAATTCTGAAGGCAAAAGCGGATTCCACCTTTTACCATAAATGACAACCCAATAAAGTTTCCAACGATCTGGCTACAGTCGTGAACTACTGAATCCCACTATGACTCAATCAGTGTGTCAAACTCACCGATGTTTCCCTCGATTGAGACCTTCTTTCCTCTGCGAGAGACGCCGCCGTTCCAACGAATTCTCTTCGGTAGTGTCGACATTTTTGAAAGAATCTCTCGGTTCAGTCCTGATAGATGCTTATTTGGTTGGGCTCCGCGTGAAAACTGTTTGCTAACAAAGTTTAAATACCGCGCACGGGAAACACCAGTTTCCGGTGAGCAACGTGTGTTGCCAGTGGGCGGGGCTATATCTGACAAACCAATAGAAACGCCCCGTTCCACTCCAGCGTTCAAAGATTTGAAAACATGATGCTCCACTCCGCTATCATTTCAATTTTTCACGTTTTTAATATAAAAGATAAAAAACGACTCTCTTTTTGATTCAAGGAATCATACTAAGATGTCTCTAGCTTTTCAGGACCAAAATCCAAGACCTCACTCATTTTGATTTCAGATATCCAATCTTGTCTGAATAAAACAAGATGCTCCACTTTGTTCTTGATTACAGAAATTATAACTGCCCGTGACGACAGCGAAAGTAATAATGGTTTAGCCAACAATTACTCAGTCTAATTTTCATCAAAATGACCGCGTTGTCATTTTTATTTTAACGTGCATTACTATTACACATCTCGCATCTAAGACCTCTAACGCATTGTACATGTATATTAATAGGAAAAATGCATGTTTAACTATTAACTGTTCTTATTTATTGCATATCTCTCACGTTTTTCTTTATTTGCGCTTTCATAAGGACAATAACAATGATCAATCAAAAAACCCCGCTACAGCAGATGGCGCTGTGGGCTGCGCATGCAGAAAGAACACGAGCGCCGACGAAGTGACCGGCGCATGCGCAGTGTGTAGGGAGCGTCCACCCTTTGGTAAAAATGGCAGCAACCATAGACGAGGAGCTCAAAAAGGTAGCGAATTGTGTCCATAACAGTGTTTATGGGTTCTCACGACATTTACTGCGATGTTCTGTCTTTGTGAATATATAAACTAAGGCGAAGTTATATTTAGTTATATATATATATTACTATAAGTAGTAATTTAGTTGTGCCATACCAAAAATACATTAACACGTGAAGCTAACATCGCTCATAGGCACTTAGGAGTTGAACATAAAGAACACAAGCTGTCAACTATTAAAATATATGTTGACGTGTTACTCGTTTCAGTGAGCCTGATGCCCGCTCATTGTTTCTGTTTTATGTCCAGCAAGGCTGCGACAGGGTAGCTTTGACAACAAAGAGTGAGCTTATTTATTATTGAACTTGAACTTATAATGTTATTATTATTATTGTAAAAATTCAAGCATTACGTTTTTAAAATTTGAATAAATTACGTACGAATACAGCGTTACTCAAAATAAGAGAAAGTTTCAACTCATCTCGTTATTCTAATCAACGTGATATGTTTTCCTGCAGGCTTTCACTGAGCTGCAGGCAAAGGTGATTGACACGCAGCAGAAAGCAAGACTGGCAGACCTGCAGATCGATCAGTTAACTAAAGTTCAGAAACATGCTCGTCTCACTCAAACGGAAATGACCTCTCTGCCTGACAACACAAGGCTGTACGAAGGAGTTGGCCGCATGTGAGTCTCCAACACAACTAACATAGTTGTCATCGTATCTCGATGAATACAACTGAAAATTACATTGTGTGTTTTCAGGTTCATTCTTAGGTCAAAGGAGGAAATCGAGAATAACCTCACAGACGCACAAAAGACAGCCAATGAGAAAATTAAAGAACTGGAGGTATTATTACAATAATATAGCTAGCATGCTGCTTAGTGGTGTCCATCAGGTGACAATATCTTTGTTTTCCAGCAAAAGAAGGTCTACCTTGAACGCAGTGTGAAGGAAGCAGAAGACAACATCAGAGAGATGCTGATGGCAAGGAGATCTCAGTGATCTCATTATTTGTAATGTAATATATTCATAGGTGCTTTTGTTCAGATTAAAATGTTGAACCAAGTGTCCATTTTATTTATTTTGCACAACAAAACAAAAAGACCAAGTGAAGATTCCAGAGGCTGGGTTCTGATTAATTTATTTTAATGCAGATCTAGCAGTAAACATAAATTTGATTTTGGCATTTAGGCATGAAAACAGGTCAGTGCTGTGAGGGAAGTGGAAGCAAATGACAATCTTCACTTCAGAAGTCTTGGGGATGCAGACAGTTTTAAAATTACTATGACAGAAGTACTGAGGCAGGACGTTTTTCAGTGTTTGCTAGAATTTATTCACAAATATGTCTTAAAGACATTCACTAGATGTACATGATCAGAGGCTCCAAAGTAAATCCAGCAGCTTTTAATTTCCTCACTGAGCTTCTTCCTCTGTGATGTCACCTTTTGGTGTTGGGATTCTGGACAAAGTTGATGGAGTAGGAACCTGTCCCGGCATCCTGCTTCACCTGGAAGTTGTTTGTTGAAAGTCCAAAGGGTCTGAGGACGAGGTTCCCCAGGTCCTTCAGCTTACCTGTAATGTGTCAGACAAATGCTTTACTTTCCTTTACATCAATGGTGCAACTTAATATAAAAATTCATAAACAGAAAACAATTATTTGCCACTTACTGAGCATCTCCTCTTTTAATTTTTCATTTCTCTCATTAATCTGCTGAGGTAACCTCTGAGAAAAAGACAGGTCAGAAGTCACTATTTCTAAGAAATAATTTAGAACAAGTTATTGTTGGCTCAAAAAAATATAAGGCCTCCAATTCATGCTGCCCCCAACAGAAAAAAAAACCTGAGCCGCTTCAGCCATGCAGTCAATGAACTCACCATGCAGGCCTCTCTGGCACTAGCCTGATTTGGGTCATGATCTAGAACCTTCTTGTAGTCTTCAAGGGCCTCATCCAGCTTCTCTGTCTGCTCATAAAGTTCTGCCCTCCTCAGCAATGCACGGACATAGTCTGGATTGAGCTCTATTGCTAGAGCAACCAGAAAATCAATTATTAGAGACATTATTAATGTTTTACTGCTGTGCAGCTAAATAATGATGATCACCCACCTCTGGAGCAGTCAGCAATGGCCTGATCTTTCAAGTCCTGACAGAGAGACAGGTACTGTTAGTATATTGACAGCTTTACTAAGTTATCCTAAACAGTACCACGTGGTATCTTTAGGATTTTAATTAGAAAATATTACTTAGTTGTTTGCATGCTACTAGTAGTTTATTACCAGATGCAATCTGGCAGCTGCTCTGTTGGAGAACAACACAGCTCTCTCTTTGCTGAAACAAACTGGACATAAAACCAATGCTTCCTTGTAGCTCTGCTCTGCCTCCAGCCACTCTGCCAAAAGACAAACTAGTTTAGTAGCCTGTACTGGTTTATATACTGACATGATGAAATGATAATTTCACTTACTCCCATCTTTAAAATGGCTATTTCCCTTTTCCTTCAGAGTTAAACTTTGCTGGCGTCGACTCTGAAACAGAAGACAGAAGCCTGATGTCAATATTTTATTCTGGTTTATATATTTATTGCCTCTTTTTCTGGTCTATTCACCCAGACAGATTAATAGGTTAGTGGGCAAGCAATGGTGGTACTGTTACCTCCTTTTCTTCTTCGGTAAGCTCCTTTTCTACTTCCCTCAGGTAGTCATCATCAAACTCAACCTCCTTGCTGTTTTCTTTCAGTTCAGTATCTAAATCATCCAGCAGTGCGTTGTCTTGATCATCCTGCTGCAGCTTGTTGACTGGCTCATCCTCGTCCTGCAGCTTGTTGACTGGCTCATCCTCGTCCTGCAGCTTGTTGACTGGCTCATCCTCGTCCTGCAGCTTGTTGACTGGCTTGTCCTCGTCCTGCAGGTCCTCCTGCAACCCATTCACCTGCTCCTCTCCCTGCGTGCTGACTCTTACATCAGTCAGTCTGTGTGTAGTACTCTTCAAGTCCTCCAAACTGCCTGCTTTTTCTTGTTTTCCACTCTCCCCTCCACTTCCATCTGGAATTTCTATAATCTCTTGGCAGTCATAGAAGTTTTCTTCTTCCTTTTCCTGTTCTGTTGATATATGTTTACCTCCTTGACTGGTCATACTATAATTCTGCAACACAAGTTTAAGTCAGCACTACTGAGGCTCTCATGGTTTTTCCCATCATATAATCACATATTTAAAATATTTTTATTTAGATGACAAGTTACAATCCTGACCGTCAATGAGTAGGGCACACTTGCATGGAGCCGGATATCAAAAATGTTAGTATTTATATAGTTCCTGCTGTAATTTAGTTCAAAGTTTTGGTGAAAGTGAAACCAGGATTTCTTGAATCGTGACTTTTACTGTAAAAGGGCGTCATGAATCGGTGTAGAGGGATAACAACTGAGCTAACCCCTGGCTCTGTTTTTCAGGCACCTTGTCAACCACCTGACGTCACACATCGCGGAGATATCGTAAGTAAAGTTTGGGGGATGGTGTGATAAAAAATGACATAAAAAATATAACTAGAAAATGTTAATATAAAGTGATTTTTGTTCTTACCTGCTCAAGAAGCTAGCTAACGAAGCGCTTCATAAACAACCTATAATTCGTTACGCCACCACTTCCGGAGATTTTTCTTCTTCTTTGCGTTTATATGTCGGTTGTAAATGATAACAGTGCATAACTTCCACCCTGTGGTCAGGGGTCGTAACTGCAACGGCTTACAGTCTAATGTTTAGATAATTGCCTTAAACTTAATCCAACGTTGTCGAGAGACCAGATCAGTTTACTCGGTCGAGCATTTCGAGGTGTAATAATCCTGCGTATTATTTATCTCTTTATTAACAGATTGATTTTGATTACATTTAGCGGGAAAGAGATCATTATGTTAGAAAAAGATGAAATAACTATAGAATCTTTTAGAGGTTGTGAAGTTAAAGTTCATTGTATTTAGAGCCCCAAATTACAACGGTTGTTGCCTTGGTGGGCTCTACAAGCTGCACAATTGTGACATCCTCTGTCCTTAGACCCTCAAACTGGGTCGGGAAAAACTTAAAACCCTTTTAGGGAAAAGAAGAAACCTGAAGAAGAGCCACAGATGAGGGATGGACCAACGTGCAGTAGATGCCACCAGTACCGAGAACATCAACAGTAATATCAGTAATATACAGAGTGTATTGAAATAAGTCTAGGACTTGATGGACCATATCCTGGCTCAGTAAAACTATAAAAAGAAAAAGCAAGACAGGCTAATTTTCTAAGGCTAGGGGAAGTGGAGGAAGAGGAAGAGTTGTTGTGTATTATAGAAGCACCAGTAGTCTGAGCCTACAGCAGCAGAACAGAACAGTTCTGTGATCACCCTGATTAACAGCCCTATCAAAAAGAATGACACTGTATCTGCCTCCTAGATCCAGGCTGGGGGCTGATTCTAGAGAAATGGGGTTCGGTAGCTGACAATTCCTATCCATTAAAATCTCCAACAAACAGAACAATCAGACAAATGTATAAAGAGATTTCCTAGCCTTGGCTGTAATTCTTTAATTCCATAGCTTATGTCTTCTCAAGGACATTATATGCGTGTTAAGATCCAAGTACTGTAATAAATATTCCCTGTTGCCCTGACAGCTAAGGAAATGCACTTTAAAATTCTAAATTTTGAGTGAACATTTACATCAACCATTTGGATTTGAAAAATTTAGTAACCTGCAAGCCGTTTTCTTTCCAGCTCCCCTCAAAATACTCGAGTAGGTAAATTTTTGCCAGCTTGCAGCTGTTAATGTTCACTGGTAAAACAAAATGAATGGTTTGATTTCTTTTTAATAAAGGGAGACGGTACTTGCATAAATACGCAGAAAAATGTTACATGGGAATTCATGTAAATGGGATTGAAAGTGACAATCATTCATATTTCTCCTGCCTCAAAACGATGACCTCAAAATGAACAGGGTGAACAGGTCAAACATGGGAAAATGTTAGTGGGTCAGAAAAAAAATACATTCAAGTAACTTGTGGAGTTAAATTCCAAATCAAAACCAGGACAAATGTAGAGGTACAAAAATGAAAGAAAAAGTATATTTCAGTTCTAGTATCCAGTCTCAAGCATCTAGTTCCACAGAGTGAAAATATTATTAAAAGAAACAACAGCTGCAGCATAAAAATCCTCTCAGAGACCAAGTGGATGGAACATAAACACAAAAAACACTCTTGAAGTGAAGATTTTACACAAATGCACGGTGACAGCTGAAGGTGGCAGAATGCAAATACAGAGGGAAATTGTTCTAGATTTTCTTTTCCCTTCTAAATTATTGATACAATTCTGGCATAAAACACAAGTATTTCCTCCTGGGTCCTCCACAGAAGTCACTCGGCCCTTTACAGGAGGAAGTTCTAGCTGGGGTCTGGATCTAAAACCTCAGACAACAGATATTCCAAAAGTTCTATTTTAACACTTTTAAAGTCAAATGATTTGGATATAATTATTTGTATTTGCTGAAATACTCAGTTATTCACATTTGCATATTTTCCTAAATAAGCATTGGTGATTATTTGCAGCTAATTTATATTTCAACCAAGCAATTATTCCTTAGCATTTATGGAGCAACAACACAAAATCTAATAAAATGACCAATGACCAAACCTTTTTTTTTTTTTTTTACATTAGGAGGAATTTACATGTCCATCACCAAGATTCTGTTCCAGGTTGAAGTTTGTTGCTGTGGTTTGGTGGCTACCAAGTGCTTTTCAAAGTGCTTTTCAAGTTACAACAATTGAACAGTAAAAACAGGAACCAGGCTGCAGTAAACATGCTGCAACCCAACAGAAAACAGCTGCCATGCTCAACGCCAAAGGAAAAGTGGAAGAAAATTACAGTATTTACATTTCAAATGGCCTCAGAAGTTTTGACTCAGTTTCAGTCTTTTGTTTGTTAATATTGTATGTTGAGATTGAAGGATCTCACTTCTCAATAGTTTATTATCTGAGTAAATTTTTTAGATTGTTTTCCTCACGTATTCATGTTTGGATACATTTTGTTTCGCAAAAGTATAAGAAACTGGATGACAAGTTTTTCTTCTGTTTTTGTCATACAAGAAATTGATGGAAACCTGCAAATCTTTAAGCAGACATTTCTGCTTTTAAAATAAAGTAAAACAATTTCTCCCTGTAGATTTATTCCTTAATTTAATATCTGAGTTGTTACAGCAATGGACTGTACTTTTTTTTGCCATCATAATTACCACATTAGTTCTTTGAGAACATATTAGTCTATTTTTAAATTAATAAAAATTTGAGCCTATGGGAAAGCAAAATGAGCTGAAACCATTTATTTTGCTGTTTCTGGATTAAGGAAGGTTTTTTCCTTGGTTTGGTCTTTTAAAGGTTTTTCTGGTTGTACGGGCAAACAGCAGACAGATTTACTAATGTGTTAATCTCTAGTGTGTTCCAATGTTTACAGACTATAATATAGACTCTTGTAATACTTATATGGAATGGCACCAGCATTTGATGGATGGCTTTTCATGCAGCACTCCCCATCCTTTTGTTTTCCATGCAGGGAACAGTGTTGTGTCAGTGTCTCATGTCCACGAGTGCACCTCCAGCATCGCCAGTGCAGTTTAGTGTGTTGAACCCAGGCAGGGTGATGCGTCCGTGGGTGTAGATGTCGCGTTCGGGCCCTTGGTTCATCCTCTTGACCAGGTTTTTCTCGTACAGCAGTGGGTGGTAGGCCCCCAGGGTGCAGGCGGCATCGAAGAAACGCTGGTAGTAATGGCAGAGCTCTGTCTTTCTGCGAGAAGGCAGGAACTCATAGACGTGTACCACCTCACACAGTGACATCATCATGACGGTTCCTAGACCAGAAGAGCAGAGAGAACACTGAAATCACACGTGAAGCACATCTCTGCACTACAGAACACTACTCTAAACTAAAGGGAGGTTCTACTGGACTCTACTGGCTCGAATAAATCCTTACGGAGTCTACTGCCTGGCTAAAGAGTTGAACTCTTACACACCGAGCAGGCCGGAGGAAGGTGGGTTCTTCTGAATGGGCTCAGCCATGTTGTCTTGTATTCGCTGCCAGACCTGCCACTCAAAGCGTGGATGCAGGATGTAGAATGGCTGCATGGGATGAAGCATCCTGTATCTCTGATACTGAGTAAAAATTGGGTAGTCTGTCCGGTTGAACCACTGCAATGAGGCAAACGCAGAAATAATGGCAAAGGATGAATGTAGCACAAGATGCAGGTAGGAGGGTTTTGCAGTCTAACCAAAGGTCACCTGGGTCAGGTCTGCAGAGAAGGGGGCAGGGTCCCAGGCCACCAGAGTGCCAGAGCTGTAAAGAGAACTTGACAGGAATCGGTGGGCCTCAGATGCCATCACCTAGAAGGTAGCAATCACCAACACAATGAGTCTTTCGTTTTCAAAGTGCGTCTTTAAAAACCTTTCAAGTCTATTTTAGGACATTTCAAAGCCAGGTTGCAGCTGTTGTATCTAAGTGTCACAGACACTGCAGTGTTTACCTGTGAGTTAACCAGGCGAATTGTGGTTTTGGAACCAACATCATTCTCGTAGCCGGAGGTAGGCGCAGCATTGAAACGCAGCACAGCATCGTGAGAATCTTTAAAGGTGAGAAAACATGTTAAGAGGAAGTGAAGCACAAAAACAAGAAATCAAACAGCTCAGTGTTGTGAAATAACAGTTGCAGCTGCTTCGGTTTGGTGTTGCAGCAGTGGAACACGAAAAAGACTGAAATCCGAGGCGGTCTTGCGAATTGGGTAGACAGAAATGAACGCCAATTGGACCAGATCGGTGTTTATAAAGGTCAAACAACAATCAGCCCACCTATCTCTTTGCCCAGGCCCGAGGAGCGCATCGACCCTGCAGATGCCACCACAGCACAGCTTTTGTACGGCCCGAGGTCGGAGGTCAGCTGCTTTGAGGGCAACTGAGAGGCCCAGGGCAGCGAGGAGAACGGCTGGAAGTCAGAGGTCAAAGTTGAGACGTCCACCTGGATCTTCATTTGGCAGAGAAGCTTTGGACCACTCAGCTTGGGCCTGCTGGACACCCCACCTGGTCCGGAAACCTTGACTCCGTACTTATTCATCGCCTGCCAGGAAGAATTCAAGAGACAAACTGAAAATGTTTCAGAGTACTTGATCATAAAATAATCAAGAATTTACAATTGTAAAATAAGTCCTGACCTGATAATTCTGCACCACCTTCTTAAGCCTGTTTCCCAGCATGCTACTGGACATCTCGTCATCCCACACCTCCCCTAGAATCCCTCGAGGACCGAACAGCGCTGCATCACCCCCTCTGCCACTCAGCTCCCCCTTCCTACGGCCCCCAAACAGGGTCTCCAGAGCGCGCGTGAAAGGACGCGGAAGCAGATGAGAGAAGAACCCGGAGGGTGTCCGCTCTTTGGGCTTTGGCTTCGCTGGTGGGTCCCAGGATTCCAGGGTGTGGTTTAGGGAAGACAGGACAGGGATGGGACGATGGGGGTCCCCTGGAATGATACCTGGAAGCTTCTGAGGGTCAATGTACATGGGCTTGGCTCCACCTCGCAGGACCTGTAGGTTAATACAGGGTGTCTCAGAGGCCTTTTTGGTGTTTTATGTGCTGAAGAAATCCCTTTATAGAGATCACACTGCACAGCAAAATGCTTTATGATGAGACATTCGTTACAATCACGCTACAATACTGTGGATTATCGAGTACATGACAGTGAAGTCAGAACATGTGTGTATAAGGCCTGTCTGTATGTTTGGGTTGTGTGTGTGACCGTAGACCTTGATGACAGAGTGAGCGCGAGGCTGAGCCCTGGTCCTTGCCCGGACCCCAAAGATGGCGTCTGTGACTGGCACGCTGTTTTCAGCACAGATGGCATAGAGCAGAGCCATGGAGATGCAGAAAAACGCCATGCAGAGCACACCGCGGCGAGCCCGACGCCTCAGCCGCCACACAAGGCTGACTCTGTCCATGGTCGCCCCGGAGATCTGGAGAGGACACAAAGATTTCCATTTCATTCTACTGCCCAGAAGAGGATGTCATGCAGATGTACTGTATGTGAGTCAGTTCAGTTTAATGCGGCAGTTCTGAGCAGTGGGAAAAGTCTAAATGAGGAACAATAACACAGGAAAGGAGCTCAAACATGAAGAATGCAGAGCTCTCCTCTGCTCCTCCCCTTTCCTCCTCTCCTCTTCTCCATTGTCTAAATGAACAACTCCTTAAAAGAGCTCAATTTCCTGCGTAGCCGCTGAATTGAAACAAAGTCTCTGAAGTCTGAACATGGCTGGAATCTTTAGAAACACATGTTTCCTTTGTTTAAAGACAGAAAAGACTTTCCCACTTACCCCCACATCAGTGTGGAACAACACACCTTTGTATAAATGTCTGACTTTGATGACCATTTTAGCATTAGCAGTAACCTTCAAAGTCGACACTTTGAACTGGTCTCCACAGACACAATGTGCTCGATGTGGTTCTTCTTCCCATTATTTCAGACATGAAATCAAACATTTCTATTGCTCCTTGTGAAGTATCTGCATAAATGTGCCTCAATTTAGGTTTCTTCTTTGAAAAAAAAAAAAAACACATTTCAGGCTCACAAGTAACAGCTAAAAGTGGCACAGACAAAATTTGCTTCAACTGTTACCAAACACTCATTACCAAACACTTACAAGTACCTCTCTCCGGTTTCTTCCTGGTTTTAGTGTTCAAATAGTCTCACTGCTTATTCTCCTCCTGAAAATGACGACACCTAAGACGAGATGTGGATTTCAATTCCCAGAGGCTGGGAGGCTGCAGGCAGTGGGGCATTTTGCTGTAAGGCCCACAGTCATTTCAAGTGTTTCTGTTAACCAAAATTTGCACCAAATCACATAGACAGGGGTGTGAGAGAGCTCACCCAAGCATTAAACATTTATATTTATAGGTTAGCTATGAACCGTTTCACTTTGTGATTAAATTCCGGCTGCACCACTCAACATCCTGCTTCCCACAGGGAGGCCTAAAATGGATTATCACAGGCAAAAGCAGCAAATATTCACTTAAACTGTTTGAAATCTCTATTTCTGCATAGCTGGCAGGGGTACAGTGGTCAATCAAAGCAAATCCCCATTTTCACATTTCTGACTTTTCTGATGGCAGCCTTTAAAACCATAATGGACCAAAACATCTGACACAGAATTGGGAATTTTAGGCTGGATGAGGATGGATCCAGCTGGATTTACATACTTTATTCCAAGTTCGGAGAGGAAACTTCAGCGTTAGATTACAGAGACGATGAAATTATAGATGCTAACCTAATGATAAACAGTGAATGAACAAAGTGTAGGTATGCTTGGGGATCAGAGGCCCCCCTGGCTTTGGTCACCCACCCCCCACAGCGTCACCAGGCTGCAGCTGGAAGAGCTTTCGTACAATTAGCATTTACTTTATTAATTCAACTTTAGATGTAGTAGCAACCCCATGAACTGATACTACAGGCGAGAACCACTCTGGCCCCACACATGGAGCTGATTTTGGAGCTGGTTTTACCTTGTAGCCCATGATGTCCGGTTCCGAACGCTGAGTTGTCACTGTTGCTTGGAAACTGACTGCTGGATCCACGCTTCTGCTCAACACATCTGTAGATGGAAGGATGAATGTACACACCATCAGCTTTTTTCACACACTTTATAGTTGAATCAAGTGATTTTAGCCATATAATCATTAGAACAAATGGGACTGGATAAAAGAGAGCAAATGCCATGACATCAGATGCAGAAGATGTAGGTTCTTGTTTTAATGCAATGGTTCATCTTCATGATATATCCTTTTTTATTATTTATTTTGAAAATGTGCAGACTGAAATGATCTAAGTAAATAGTGTAGCATAAAGGTAGAGAAAAAGAACATACTATTATATAGTAACAAATATACTAATAGATAGATAGATAGATAGATAGATAGATAGATAGATAGATAGATAGATAGATAGATAAATAGATATATATATATATATATATATATATATAGATATATAGATAGATAGATAGATAGATGACCTGGATAAACGGATGGTTCTCCGTTAGCCCATCAGATGAATCGCCGTTGCGGTTGTTGTTGCCGCCATGTTACCGGAGGGTGTCCGAAGTCGATGCTGATGTCCATCCGAGGCCGTTGGAGGCATTTGGAGATGCACGAATATGTAAAATCCTCTCCGCAACCGTGCAGCATCCGCCTGCAGCACAGACCGCCAAGCTAGCATAGAAATTAAACTTCTATTCTTCGCGGATTTCAGATTAAGAGCTGTCCGAATTGATAACGGCGCATTACTGGCCTTGACTGGAAACGGTAAAGCATATATTTCATCTGCTAGGCCTGATCTACTAGGTCCATGGAAAATGTAAAAAAAAATCTTATTTCTTATTTAAACGTTCAAGCATCGATGTTATGTTATTTTATGCTATTTGTAGCTTCCGTTATAATTAAGACGTAGACAAAATATGTTCCCTGACCGGGAATCGAACCCGGGCCGCGGCGGTGAGAGCGCCGAATCCTGACCACTAGACCACCAGGGAGATGCGCAGTCTTGCTTAAGGTGTCAGTAAACAGCCACTTCACAGACGCATGGCCCAACACCGGAGAGCTAGTTCCTCTGGACACGATTCATCCATCCATACATCTAAAAGATGGACACTCATTTGGCAGTAATATATTAATAATTAAATTAAAAATAAACATATTCATGTTTTAGCCGGAAAAGAAAGGCGGTCTGAAAGGAGAGTAAAAGAAGCATCTTTGTTAAACTGTAGAAACCACTGAACAGAGGAGGCTTAGACGTAGACGAGGTTTAGTTTTATTTTGAAAATAAACTGTTTCCCCTTCGATATGTGGAAATGACGAAGCTCTGCAGAGAAGCGATGCAGGCATGGCGGCGTTTTAACCCTATATTATTCCAGTTTACTATCAATGCAGATCCTAATGGTGCAAGTATACTCACGATCTACCATTGTTATCATCATTGCATAAAAGATTTCGAATAAATTTATAGACATTAAAAGAGTTCCCTGACAGGGAATCGAACCCGGGCCGCGAGAGCGCCGAATCCTAACCACAAGACCACCAGGAAAGATATCGTTGATGTTAATTTTTCGAAATTGTACAGTGATGTCATACAGTTCTAGGTTGGTTTATCTATAATATGTCTGGCAAGCACAGTCCGAGACCTCGTGGCGCAACGGTAGCGCGTCTGACTCCAGATCAGAAGGTTGCGTGTTCAAATCACGTCGGGGTCAAGTTTTTTTTTCTTAATCTTGGTGAAGAAGCATATTTCAGGCATTACAGAAAAAACAAGCAGGAAATAGTTATGATAGCTTTATTCGAAACAAATAAATATTACATTCAGTTCTAGCTCTCCATTTTGAATAAGATCTATAAAATGTACATGAGTGTGTCATTTAAATATTGAGACATCTTACTCATGTCTGACCTCTTTCAGGCACATTTTCCCCAACGTCCTTTCTGTAATCTATCTTTTAAGGATTCTTGTATAGCAAGGTATACCACAGCTTAAAGCATTACTTCATTTGCAACAGAGACATGTTTGCGTATTTATCCACTGTATAATCATGTTATGATGATGAAGTATACTTCAAAAGATGTAAAATCTTGATGATTTTAAAATATCAAGCTTGTCCAGGCTTGCTGGTGGATGCAGAGCTTGACTTGTGGATGCTTATTTTTTTACGGGTGTTGTCACTGCAGCGCTGCAGGATGAGCTCAGGGCTGGGCCGGGGAGGAATGACTGGAGCCTCCCTTTTCCCCTCATTCTCGGAAATGGTGCTAGACTCTTCGGGAATGTTACCTGTTGGTTACAAATATAAAATTGTGGATTCAAACAAATAAAATTCTGACCTACAGGATAATGTATATGTATACATGTGTGTGTGTGTGTGTATCATATATATATATGATCTAAAAAGTGTGTGTTGATGGGTTTCTTTTCACCTTGGTTTCTCCTCTCCCGTAGGGGTGATTTTGCAACATTTCTTGGGTAGGGGTCCGGTTTGACAACCTGGCCACCCTTTTGGTGGAGGTAACGTCTGCTGTTCCTGCGGTAGGTGTCCTGGCTGAGCCGCTGGCGAGACTTGTTGTGGATGCTCTTGGCATTTCGGATGGTTGATCTTTAAAAAAAGTGAGAAGGCAAATTTCTACTTTAAGTTCACATTTATGCGAACACATTTCACATTTATGCACACAAAAGCATAGGATATAAAATTTCAACCTTGTAAATTCGTATTACCATAATGCTTAAATCTTTTATTTTAAGTCTATCAAACCTGCGAGGTGGTGGTTTATGTCCCTGAACATTTGCCCTGGATGATTCGGACTGCTCTCTCTTGTTGGCCTTCTGCAAGAACATGGAGGGGAAATAACCCGTCTCTTCTCCTTTTCTGAAAATGCAGTTTGAAACAGTTGTGATTATTTCTCTCACTGTAAGTCATTTTGGACAAAAGTGTCTGCTAAATGACTGAACTGTAAACATGTTAAGTTAAATGTTGAGTTTGGAAACTTTGGACAGTTGTTGTTGCATTCACGTTCCATAGTGTCACAATGGACAAACAAAACAAAGAAAAAACACAACTACAATGCAAATACTACTTTGGGACACTAGGAGAGCTATTCTCCAGAACAAATAAACTCAAAAAACTGGCTGAAGTAACTTCTTGTGTATTTTTAACTGAAAAAGTCCATTTATACATGAGCTTACCTTACGACCCACCATCCATCCAGCAGTTTGTGGATGACCTCGATGCTCTCTCCTAAATCTAGAGTGATCTCATCCTCCTGCTCTGCCTTGTATGCTTTAATAGTGATATAAAGTTCACCTATAGAAACAGACCAAAACACTGAGATGCATATCCATCGGTTGAATAAAGAAAACAAGGAGAGCAGCTTGCCTCCGTAGTCTGGTTCAGCTTCTTCTGACTCCTCTGGGCCGTCCAGAGGTTCCAGGTAAGATGCAGGAACCCATCCTCGTTTTGAGTCACACTGGCAGAACCACCAACCTGAGCAGCAGACACAAAACAGTTCTCATTTGCTCTCATGGGTCAAAATTGCTGGCTGAAATTGTCTCACCGTTCTGGTTCTTCTCCACAATTTCCACCTGGTCTCCAGCATGCAAATTAATTTCATATTTGGTTGTCTTGGTATAGTCAGCAATCGCTCTGTACATGTCCAGTATGATGGGGCCAGAAATTTCTGAGCAGTTAAACAAGTGAATATCTTCAGTATTAATTTCCAAATGGAATATAGCAAAATTGAATGAATTTCGAATGGCTCCCACCTGACACGTTGCCTCTAGCCAGGTCCTTTGACACCACAAAGGTCTCGTTTCTTTTCAGTCTGAGCAGAAAACCATAACAAATTTGTTAATACAGAATGTAGCCACAGCTTTGGATTTACATCTACAAGATAAAAACATTGAAACTGATCAATTTGCATGTACACCCCATCCTTTGTCCATCTCCCCCTTTAACCATTATTAAGAGGAAGTAGCTAAAGCAGAACCCGTAGAACCTGCTCCCGCTTCAGGTTACTTCCTGTTTAAAGGGAGTTTTTCAAGCGTGAACCCATGAGGATGTTTTAGCTGTTTGTTTCTGCAGTTTCCCACTAATTGGTTTTATTTTTTAATAATGATGACAGACGGGTGTGTGTTGAGCACTGACATGTTTGGGGAAGGCGGGTTTTCGTCCTCTGGCCTGACTGTGAAGAAGCCGGTCAGGTGTGTGCAGCGGGAGATGTGAGGCGGCAGGTTGACCAGCGAGTGACAGTAGTCTGACAAGGTGGTCTGCCTCGTTTCTGTTGACTTCTGGCTGTCCAGCCACGGAGGCGCTGGGAACAAAAGCAACTTTGACTCAGAGAAGAGTAGAAAACAGCCCTGTCGCCAGTACCTCTGACCGTCCACGTAATTTAAATCATTTTTAAAAATTACTTTAAATTTACAGTGAAAGAGCATCGGCAGCTGCACTGACAAATGTGACACAAGCAACTGTTGCATTAGGATCACTTCTGTTTCTTTCTGGAGTGACAGGTTTTGTTTTGTTTTGCTGTTAGGGTAGATTAAAAATACATTAATGGGGAAAGTTGAAGGGGAACAGAAACCCGCGGTTCTAAACACCTGCAAATATAACAGAAACTGAAGCTGCTCAGCGATGCCTGTCCAGTTCAGCTTAAATCTATCTCACAGCACATTTGTGCATCTGTATGTTTTCTCCATTTCACTCTGTTTTTGTAAAACAGATCATTCTCATTCCTGCTGATTTGTTTTTATGACTTATTCATTTATTTAAATATTTTTCCACAATTTGAACTCCAGTAAATTTGGATAGTAGAATCTTCCTCAGGCAAGAATGCAGAACACATTTCACCCACCAACAGTAGCACTGGTTATTGAAACATAATAGCTAATGGTTCATAATTAAATAAAGACAGATTTTACCTGATAGAGAAGGAATAATTCTGTCTCTCTTCTCTATTTTTCCAGCCTCAATGGGAAACATCTCCTTCAGTGATTTCTGTCACAAAACACAGCAATATTAGTCCAGTTAAAATGACCATCAGTTAAAGCTGGTGGCAAACGTTTGTCGGTAAGCAGAGATTTTTATGGTCTACTGGAACCAACATGGAACGTGTAGATCTCTGGATACGTCCTGTAAATCAGCTTCTCGGTGAGGTCACTCCATTTCACCAACAGCATGTAGACCTGTAGAGACAAACTTTTTATGATCAGGAAAACTGACAAATGGCAACATTTTGATATGCGCGCTCTGTGTGTGTGTGTGTGTAAGTGTTGAGGCTTACGTAGTGTTGACTCGGGAAGAATCGTTTTTCAAATCCCAGCAGCTGCACATGCCTGACGTACGTCTCAGCCATCATGAGAGGAGCAAGCTCACATCCATCTGAGTGGAAAGACAGCTTGTGCAGTTTTTATAGTGTGTGTGTGTGTGTGTGTGTGTGTGTGTGTGTTGTGTGTGTGTGTGTGTGTGTGTGTGTGTGTGTGTGTGTGTGTGTGTGGGGGGGGGCGTGGGGGTGGAGGGTGTGTGTATGTGTTAAGAAACGGAATTTAGTTCCTCTTTCTATTTCTGAAAGTTAAAATGCGACTTTAGAAAGATAAAATACTGTTGATTACCTGGTAATAAAATAGTTACTTTACTTGAATAAAAAAGAAAAATTGCAAACTGACATAAAGTGACTTTATGTCATTGTTTCTTTATAAAAAAGAAAAGTGTAAAGAAACAACATATTTTTGGAAGTAATAGAAATTGAAGCTTGTTGTGAAGCAAGTTTTGTTGTCTCTTTGTTTCCGTGGTAGATAAAACAGCATCAAGGGTCCCCCTGGCTCTTTAAGGTTCCCTGGGCCCTCTAGGGTTCCCCAGGGCCTGTAGGGTTCCCCAGGCCTTCTAGGGTGGCCCAGTGGCCTTGGCCCTCTAGGGTTCCCATGCCCTCTAGGGTGCCCCTGGGCCTCTAGGGTGCCCTGGGCTGTTCTTGGCTCCCTGGTCCCTCTAGGGTACCCCTCGGCCCTCTAGGGTACCCCTGAGCCATCTAGGGTGCCCCGGGCCATCTATGGTTCCCTCAGCCCTCTTGGGTTCCCCAGGCCCTCTAGGGTGCTCCTGGCCCTCTAGGGTTCCCTGGGCCCTCCAGGGTTCACCGGGCCCTCTAGGGTGCCCCGGGTCCCTTGGCTAATTACCGCAATTTTACCCTTTCCTTTTTTTCAATAGCAGCTGCTGACAAGTTAAATCAATCATGTTGTTTTAAATTTCATAGTTTCATGTACTAGTTGTGAAAGAGTTGATTAATCAGAATCATTGTGTGTACTATGTTTATCAAATTGTTTAAGAGGGTGTTGGTTGCAAAAACGAAACTGAAAGCATTGAAAATTGTTAGGGGGTCATATCTGAGAAGAATAAGACCAACTATTGAAAAGCGGGTGAACACAATGAAGTGTATCCATGGAAGTAGCCGACCCCCAGGTAGTGATATGATGGTAGTGATATGATGGGTGTATGATCAGGGCTCTTCCTCATGAACTTAACTTAAACGAACCCTGTGAGGAACTTCTTAGTAAAGAAAGTTTCCTCAACACAGCAATATTAGAATTGTCTGACTCAAATGCAGAACATGGTAAATCTAAAAGAAATTTTGAAATGGCAGCTTTTCCCTCAGAGCTGTTGCTTAACATTTAGAAGGGGAACCACAATGTTCTTGTGTGTGTGTGTGCATGCGCGTGCGCGCGCGCGAGATGTTCAATCGCTTTTTTGCAATCAGAAAAGGGGAAGTAACACAAGTTGCAATCGAACCAACAAGACTAGTTTTTAAAAAAAGAAAAAGAAAAAGCAGCCAGAAACGCCGTGATTTGCAACCCGTTTCCGTAGTGTAGTGGTTATCACGTTCGCCTCACACGCGAAAGGTCCCCGGTTCGAAACCGGGCGGAAACACACTTTTCTTACATCAGAGTGCAACTACAACAGTGGTCACTATCACGTTTTGCACTATACGTATATGATAAGGATTGTAGCAGAATTTTGAGAATAATTAAAAACGCAAGGACAATCGAAAATTATATGTTTACTCCTTTCTTGACTTTATTTATAGTATTTATATATATTTCTATACAATTACCATACTAATGTTGACTCGCTCCGGTCGTTCCTCGTTAGTATAGTGGTGAGTATCCCCGCCTGTCACGCGGGAGACCGGGGTTCGATTCCCCGACGGGGAGACCAGAATTTTCATATTTTATTGCTGGCTATTTATCTTGTCTGTGAAGTTTCTCAGTCATCTAGGTAATGGTCATTCCTTTGGTTGAATCATAGCAACTGGACTGTTTGAGTTCCATGATGTCTCACCTCTCATCCAAGAGGCTTCATCAGTTCTGACTGTTTGGGGGTTCCAGATACTTCTACTCTTCAGGAGCCATTAGCACATTTGCAGCTTCAGACACCTGGATTTTGGTTGGTCCACCCTCATTATATAGGTCCTTGAAACTTCCCTTGGCACAAGGGGGTTCTTTAGTGGCCAGGTGAGAGGTGATCTCTCAGACCCCTACTTCTGTTTAATTATAGTTTTTCCAGTTTGCCATAGATGGCTCCTCTCTTGAACCATCTATCTTACCTAGCTTGTGTTCCACTGGGTGGTGGGAGTAACAAAGAAGGTATTGATCTGTGTGGGTGGGTTTTCTGTAGATCTTGATGTTCAGGCTCCCGTCTCCACAGTCCAAAGAGGCCAGACCTGATCCTCTGACAGTGCTGGTCAGGTGGGGGTTTTGACATCAGGGGCACTCTAATACTAATGCACCTTAGCCACTTTGAATTAGCGCTGTTAGATTTAAAAATTTAAAATCCTAATTTAGGCATCAGGGTGCTGTCTTCATTTTATCAATCATAGCTGACCAGGTAAGCAGCAAACGGACAGTTTGCCAACCAGAGACAAAACAGCCGCAGGTGAAATTCAGAAATGTTTGTTTATCACACCTTTAATTGCTGACTGATTTATTGAGGGGATTGAACAGTAAATTGCTGCGCATGTCCCTACTAACATTCTAAATTTTCTACAAGTAAGAAAAGAAACGATATTGATCCACAGCGGAGAAATTCAAAAGACTTATTAATTTAAATGCACAAGAAGGTCCCAGCGACTGATGTACATGTTTGCTGAGACCAGCAGGTGACGCCACTGCCATTAATTACTGTTGATTCAGTTCCTGGCTGGTACTGCTGCACTGATGGCGCCACTGGTACTTCATCAGCATTGCTGTGGTATTATTACTCCGTGGGGCTGAAAGTACTGCATCTACTTGTACAGCTGTCAGATGACAGACAAGTGTGGCCCCACTCACTCACCTATGTGACGACAGGCTGACAGAAAAATCCGTCTCCCCGGCAACATCGTTGTCACCTCTCCTCCAGCTGCTCTCACTCTGATTCATAATCTGCTCACAGACTCACCGCAGAGCTGCGCCATAATCCAGCGGAACCGTGTGTGCAGCGTGTCCAAATATTTAAAACTTGATTGGCTCAGAGGTGGCGGCTCCTATGCTGCTACCTGCATGTTCAGCTACAGCCATTAAAGATTCACCCCTACAATCCGCATAGCTCTCACATCTTTACCACTACTCAGGATAGCTCACTAGCTTGCTGACTAGGTAACTATTAATTAAGGACTGGGAGGCGTGATACTGTTGAGGTTTGTATGATGAGAAGTTCAGCACTGCTCTGTTTGGCTTTCGAACAACAGTTGAAAGGCAAGATGAAATTGTTAGCATGTCATATTCTGCACATGTGTTGTTTACGGTGGACTGAGGCAATTAGTTGGTTTAGTTACTAGATTATTAGGCCACTGGAATACCGTCCTGTCCAGATGTGGACAGGCAAAGGTCAGATGTCGCAGCATTTTCCTCTGTTTTGTCTAAAATGTAAAACAAAGACAAAAAATGAAAGCGTGATGACAGATGAAAGTCAGAGGAGTGAGTTAGTCCGCTGAGAGGAGGAATGATGTTAAATGAGTGTAAGCGCAGAGGCGGCTTCTTCATGATCAGAGAGGAAAAGAGAGCTGAACCAAATATTCCTCATCTGAGGCTCCAGCTCATTAAATCTGGGGTTCACTGCCCTCCGGCTGCTGGTTACCCCGGTTACCACTGGTTAGCCGGAATATCAATCCAACATTATGTGTTAGCCCCGCTGGTCTGGTGCTCCCTAGGTGGGCCGGACTTTGGGTTCAGAACAAAAGCAGGACTTCTCTGAAGATGAGTCAATTAATTATTAAGTCAATTAATCAACCTCTGTGGGCTTCTGGTCATCCCACACTCTACCCCTGGCTCTGTGGCCCTGCTCCGCCAGCATTGGGATCAGACGATCTTCCCCTCTGGAACAACTCAGTGTAAAAGTCTTTCAGATGTTTAGAACTTCTGGATCGGCTCTCCAGCACACAAACTACCATTAAAGGTTACAATTCTGGATCATTTAAACACTTTTGTTCAAAACACGCCAATAAAACCAGCTGTGATAGAAGATTGCATTCACAAATCTGTGATTGAGAAGAAAAAAAGTAAGTGTGTGTGTGTGTGTGTGTGTGTGTGTGTTTGTGTATGTCAGGTACTGGTCCAGTTATCAGGTCTGTCCAGCTGCTTCACGCTCCCTAAGCGCTTTAACATTAACACACAAACAAACACACGCCCACGCCCACACACACACACACACACACACACACACACACACACACTCAGGGTCATAAATGTTGTAAACTAACTTGCAGATTTTTGTGTCAGCAGAAAAGGGAGTGAGCTGTGGAGGAAAATAGAGGAAAAAGAGCAGAATAACAGATGAAAGAGAGAAAATAAGTCTCAAAGAGGAAAGAAAAACAGAGAGAAAACAGGGAAAAGAACAAAGCCGTCTCTCCTGGAACATCAGTGACCCTTCATGCCCTTTGGTGGTTAACGCTCTGTCTGACAGGAAGTCGTCGTGAAATTCTTGTTCTCCATTCCTGGAAATCTTTTCTCCCTAATGCGGAGAGTTTCTGTCTCATTTTTCCTGAAAGCAGCAGCCAAATTAACTTGTGACCCGAATGTGGACGGACGTGAGCCGGTGGATCGCGCCGTCCGCAGGTTAGCTGAAGGCTAATCAGTAAATTCAAAGTGACTGTAGCAGGAAGACTGCTCATCAGAACACATGACCTTAATGTTGCTGCGGCGTTTACATCAGCGATCTTTGCTCAGCAACACCTGATCAATAGTCAGTCACAGGCGACCGATGGTGCTTGTTCAGGGTTCCGGATGACATCATTAAACCAGGATGTGGAGCTTTAGGCTCCCATATAAAGGTCACATCATGAGCTCTCAATCACAGTTCACCCCATTTCTGTTTACATTTGGGTAAAATCTCCATTTAAACGTGGAGAAAATGAACACACAAAAAATTGTTATTTAAAATTAGAGTCCCAAAAACATTTCAATAAAAAAAAAAAAAACATTTTCAACAACGTTTACCTGTTTGAGGGCTTTAACGTGTTTGACTCATAACGATCGGTGACCAGAGTTCAAAGGTCATCACACTTAATTACTCCACAGCTGCACAGCCACAGGCAGCCAAGAGGGCGGCGATGCGTCAGAAAAACAGAAAGGGATTGTGGGGATGACTGCAGAACATGTAGGACCTCAGGGTAGAAAAGAAGGGATTGAACTACAAAGATGAAGACGGATGACAGGAGGAGAGAAAATGAGAAGAAAAACGAGTTTGAGTCCAGCTGAATTCACTTCATTAATCCAGAGGATCTGAAGTCACAACCTGAGGCCATCAGCAGAGAGAGAGAGAGAGAGAGAGAGAGAGAAAGAGAGAGAGAGAGTGTGTATGTGTGTGTGTGTGTGTGGGACTGTTCAAATGCAATTTTTTTCCACATCATATTGCTGTGATCTTTCTTCCTAATGAAATAAGTCTGAACAAGAAGTCCTGGTTTTGACAGGAAAATATTTTTTATTTCCAACAGGAACTAGTTAAGATATTATTTTAAATGTTAAAGATGTCTTCACTGAAGTGGGGCCATCTAGTGCTAAATGTTTCTATGGTAACACACAGTAGCACACAGTTAAATTGTGTTTGAATAAATTTGTCTCGGGTTTTGTCCAACAGTGGGAAAGGTTGGGACAGCGCCCGGACGGGGCGGGGCCTGTGGGCGGGGCTTAGATGGGCGGGGTTTAAAGATCACGAAATACGCTAAGTTTAAGAATTATATGAAAGTGTTTGAACAGCTACATGAGCACATTTATAACGGGTCCTTAAGCTTTGATCGTGGGAGCCTAAAAATGTGTTTTCTTTGAATGTCAAACTTGCTTTGATGTTTTTACAGCGTTTTATTTCACATTTCCAAACATTGCTATGTGTGTTTCTGAACACATCTTTCCTTCAGCTCAATAAAAATGGATTCAGTGTGTGTGTGTGTGTGTGTGTGTGTGTGTGTGTGTGTGTATGTGTGTAAATGCTAACCACCACAGGGGGTTAGCATTTGTGGTGAAAACTCCACCGGAGGGAAAAGCTTCATGGATGATGTTTGATATGAGACAACTGGGGACAGCGAACCATGTGACCCAGTTTAGAGTTCTTGAATTCCATTCATCTGTCCCGCTCCTGCACCCTTCACCCCCCACACACCCCCAACCCCCACCGGGCCCACTGGTGGGGAAGCTGGAGCGCTGGAGCCAGCGGACAGATTGGACTCAACAGGAGTCAAATGAGCAGAGACTTGTGGGTAATTTAGCAGGATGATGTGATTAAATGCACGTCTGACACTGTTGAAAGAGACGATTGTCTTTCTGCGGACGACTCGATGGAAAAAGAAGGAGCGGGATGAGTTCTGGACAGATGATGCCAGGACATAACATACAGGGAGGTGCATCTTCTGGGAACACGTATCACTCCTAAAATAGAGACGGCATAAATGAAAAGTGCGGGATGTGACAGAAGTGGATATGCTGTCACAAGCGAGGGCGCAGCAGAGAGAGAAGGTTGTTGTTCTTCTCCCTCCCGGCTGCTTTGAATCCATCAAAGATGGGTTTTTTTTTCCAAGTGGAGGCAAAAATCAATTTTGCTGATTGGAGATATCAGACATCGTTTGTTCCTTCTCTCAATTTGCCGCCACATCATTAGCTTCAGCAGGAAGTGGATTTACATGCTTCCTGATTGTGGCGCTCAGACAAAAGATAGATTTCCAGGATAGTGCTAATTAGTCTAATACTTAGTGTTTTTGTTTCTATTCTGGTTCTTTTGGCCAAGACGTGAACCTTTTTTAATGAGCACGTCACACTTTGAGGGTAGCTCTGCCTCTTCTTCCTGCGTCTGCACGCAAAGAGGCCAGAAAAACCAACACTAGCTTCCCTACCATCCTGGTGTTCACTGCAAATGAGGAGTAATGAGAGCTATTCTGATCAGCAGTCAATCAGATGAGTGAGACTCTGCATTCAGACGCTAAACTAAGCTAAGCTAAGTAGTTAAGCTAGCAGGTAAAATGAGCGTAGGAGGCCACACCCACATATTAGAAGAGATTCCAAAAAGAAGAGGTAATTGAACAACATTTTAAAAATCTTTATGTGAAGCAGAAAATTAAATGTCAGCGAGTCAGTACTTGAAACATTTAAAATGTTGCTCAAGTCCTGAATCATTTACCACAGAAGACTAAAATGTAGACCAGTGACTAGATTAGAGGGAAAATGATTCAGAAAGGAGTAAATGTGAGATAATTTTAGGATTTTAGGGAAAAAAAACACATTTTCCAGCAGTTGCCTCAACAGACATGATGAAACTTTCTACTGTAGCGTCTTTGATTCAACTGCAGCTGCTTCAAATGAAGTGAAGAAGAAGAACCTGCAGGGTGGTGAGAAGTGGCCTGTGTGAAGGAAACTGCATGAGTCTGTTAGTGTGAGTCAGAGTGTTGCTAACTCCTTTAGCTCCTCATCTCTGACATTTTTAGGTCATTCCCTTATAACACGGCTTCCCTGACACACACGCACGCACGCACGCACGCACGCACACGCACTCACTCACACACACAGTTTTCTACTTGTCTAAATTTCACCTGTCACGCCTGTGAAGGACAGAAATGGATAATACAAAAATGGTTTTACCCTTTTTGTTTTCTCCAGAAAAGTTCCGTCAGTTTCATCCAATCAGATTTCACCCTCAAATAAACATCAGCTATTGATCTGTGACCATTATTGACAGATGATCTTTCATTTCTGAAGGAGCCAAAGGGTGTGCCGACTGACTTGTGACTGGTTTTGCTGGGAATTTCCTTCCATTCCTGCTGACATGAAAACACACTTTAAAAAATGGAGAAATCAACATTCATGCTTGTGCTCCTGCGCTAGTTAGCATCGATCGTAAGTGTGCGGCCTTCCGTTGTATTGTCACCAGATTACTGTGCGTGTTGCTCTTTTGGAGGGAGTGTGTGTTGGTGGAGGGGCACTTGAAAGTTTATTGTGCTCGGATGCTGAAATCAGCAGAAAACAGGAAAAGAGTTTCGCTCCCATTTGTGGCTGCTTTCGCTGCACATTTTCCCTCCATAACAGCCGAGACGCACGCAGGCAAGCGGCCGTAATTGGGCCACACTTCCACATAAATTCGCAGGTGACGGGTCAACAAAGCTGTCACGGTGATGGGCCGCAGCCAGTTAAAGTGGTCAGCTGACTCCTGGAACCAGCCGACGCTCCGAGCTGGATTAGAACTCCGCAGGGGGAAGCTAATGAAATATTTAGTGTTGCTGCATGTTAAGCACACCGGAGGGTTCTGGCCCAATTACTGGAGGTGGTCCGTCGTACATGATTTCAGCTCCCGTGAGTCTTAGCAGGTCGTTTATTTGTTGTAGCAAGTGGGTGCATCCTATTTTCATATTAATAAGCCGTTCCCAGGACTCGCCGGCGACTTCTGCTAAGTGCTGACATTAGCATACTAATATGCTCGCATTGGCCACGTTTGAAATGCAATAATTATTGCTACGGCTAGCTAATGTTCCCTTAGAACTGCTTGTCGTTTGCTGAAATCGGCCAGCGTTACAGATGCTACGAGTGTTTGGTGATAAATTAAGTAACATTATGAGTTCAATCTAAACCCGAAGCGCTCGGGTTGTAAACCGTAATCCATAACCGGCGACGCCGCTTCCATTATTACTGCTGGATATTGACCTTCTGGGAGCAGTCGATGGTTCTCTTTTATTAGCAAACACTTTAATGTCTTTCTGGCAATTAAAAACCATATAGGACCTGTGGAGTCTGTTTATGGAACCTCTCGCTCTGAAGGATGCCAGTGACCTTTCACCCACGACCTTCGACAGGGCTGGGATGTATTTGCTGTCAAGGCGTGATTTGGACCACATTTATTGTTGTTTTACACCCTAAACTCTCCGTCGTGACTCAAACACGTGTGTGTTTGTCTGCTGCAGGTTAATATTTCATCAGTCCCGGCGGCCCTGTGACTTCAAACACCACATCCATTATTCAGCGTTCTGATCAATAAACCAAAACAAATTCATCAGGATCAAAACTGGTCACTTATTCAGAGCCAAACTCAAACGCCCACATGCTGACTGGTGCAGAAACACACAATAGAATGTGTTTTTGTGTGAATAATTCAGTCTGAGTGGAAAACTAGCGCTCACACACACACAGAATCACAAACACACAGAGAGAAAGAGAGAGCGAGAGAGAGCAAAATCAATTTTAATGCACACACAATTGAATGATTTATAACCATGACAATAAAAGTTTAGTTTTCTGTTCGTGTGCATTATAGATGGACGACACGTGTTGGGAAGCTAAACAATCTAAGCCAGCCGTCTCGAGTCCGCGGCAGACGCGACGGCGAGCTGTCGAAGTATTTGTCAGTCCTGCTTAAGGTTTCTTCCTGTTAAAGGGCGAAACCTTTAACAAAACCGGCCCAAAATACGCCAAACAAGATATCGAGGTAGATTCTATGTGTGGCCAACCTGGCTGTTCTACGCACATTTGCCACGTTCTTCCTCGGAGGTGTGAAACCGTCTGCCGTGCCGCCCTTCCGCCACGGCAGAGTGTAAAGTAGGGCAGCTAAAAGACAGAACAAAGCACGTCGAACGCCTGGATAACTTTTCCTTTAAAAATGGATGAGGCATCGGCCGCCACTCCCCTCCTATCAAACATTAAGGAGCAGCGCAAAAGACGCACACATGCGTGATCGCCGCACTCGACGCATGAAGACACGCATGATGGCGAGAGCTCTGCGTTAACCTTCTTTAATCTTCTGCTCTTTTAAAACATCTGTAAACAAAGGAGCTTGAATCATCAATGCTGGTTGTATTTCATATGCTGCCCCCTGCTGGTACGTTTGGTTATTACCTCACATGCGTTGCTAACTGACGGCTTTGGTAATAAATGATGTCACTCACCCCAAAACTTCAGTTTAAATAAAAATGTATTTAAAAAGCGATTGTTTTACAACTGGTATTTTCTGAGCTAGAAGCATTAGCTTTAGCATTAGCGGTGTGAACAGGTGCTCAAGCATAACATCAGTGATCTGAAAACTTCTTGCTTATGTGAAGGTGGAATATCGCAGACAAGCAGGATCTGCAGGAATACTGAGCTGGAATATCGACTTGCCACAACAACCAGGAAATCGCTGAACGCACATTGGCGCTGATGGCGCCTGTTGCTTCTCACGAAGCTAACATGATTTCAGCCGTCTGAGTGATTCGTTCCCTGAGGTGTCCTGCGACTCAAATCTCTGGTGAAAGTCAGTATCATATGTTGTACGTGCTGCTCCTCAGGCATATGGTGACGTTTCCACGCTGCTCGTGTCACGGAGAGGAGTGAGAACGCCGCTGATAGGCTGACACAAGGTCAATGCGAAGTGGATTTTCATGTAAACAAGGTCTGGAAGAGGATTTCTCTGTACGAGCTGTTTGAATATGGTTTGAGGTTCTGCGGTTAGAAGACGAACCAGCTCTGCCTCCGTGTTTTCACACCGTGTTTAAAGTTCGGCGTCTCGACAGGGCGGATGATTCTTCCATGAGGCTGAATCATAAATGAATGAATCCTTTTTGACGTTCAAACCTGTGAGATGGGAAATTTAAGATTTCTGGAGGGAATTTATTGTCACCCACATGTTGATCTGGACATTTTACAAATAAAGTCTCAGCAGGAGGTCAAGTACTGACCCAACAGTCATAGTTAGCTTAGCTTAGCTCAGTTTAGATTAGCTCCAACTCCTCTTGAGGAGGGTTTTACCATCTACCAGGTGTGAGCAGCTACATAAACTCGATTGGGGTCAGTGAACGCACCACGGTCGTGATCAGATTCTTGTTACTCTTGGATTCACAGTGTCGCTGTGGTGAGCATGAACAAAGCGTCACGGTGTGGCCCGTTGTTCTGGTGTGTGATGAAGCCAAGATGCGCCGCTACATCACGCTGTCAGACGGAAATGAAAGTTAAGGATCAGCCAGAGGACACAGCTGTCGCACCGAGTGTGCGTGTGTGTGTTTGTGTGTGTGGGGGGGTTCTGTCAGTATAAATTAGGTGTGTGCGACGTTGGGTGTTTACTGTCAGCGCTGATATATCGACAGCTGTGAGCTTTTCATTACGCTGAAGAGCCAGAAGGAAGAAAACATCTCCAGAAACTCTTCATACGTTTCCTGTATTTCCACGTAAGCAACACTTCACAGTTTGTCTCCTTTTTTCCAGGATTCTCTGCATCATTAGTGAAGTCAAAAACCATCAACAAGCAACAGTTTCATCAAGTTCTGATTTGGTAGCTGATGACAAGCTGACAAAGATGTGGCTAATACACACACACACACACACACAAACGGACGCAGACACACGCACACACACACACACAACTGCATAATGTGCAGTTCTTCTGGTTGCCGGAGAACACTCGTCAACTCCACTGACTGACATCATTTTTCTTCATCAGCGCTTTGAAACGTCACTCGTGAATGATGCAGATCAACACCGTGACGTCACTTCCTGTTGGGCTTTTTCCCCCACTGAGGCTGATTTTAATGAGAGAAGTGAGGAACTGAAACACTTGTGGAAAACCTTCTCATCCGTATTTTCACAGTTTGGAGCTGAGTGAAGCTAAAGTTCTGTTCAATGAAGGAAACGATCACCAACGGAAACAACAGTAAAAACTCCAAACCGGGAAGCTTTAATGAGCCGCGGAAAAGCTGCTGAGGAATGGAAATTAAAGCGAAGCCGCTGGAGATGTTATGTGGGCCACGTGGAGTCTGGAGCCTAATCTAATTACACACAAAGGGGAGGGGGGGCGCTTCCTGTCGCTGACTTTCTTTGATGTCCTCAGGACACCATTCACCGCTGGACAAAGGCTGCACATCACACTAACCTCATTTTCATAGAACAGAGAGGGGGAGCGGTAACCCATCGCCACGGCAACGGTGGCCAGGAGCCGTAGCATCGGCTGAGATGCAGGAACTGCATATCTTCAGCATTGTTTAATCAGGGTTATCATGTTAACTTCCGTTGTGACTTGTCACAGCCCCATTCCCCCAGTTCCCTCCTGTCCCGGTAATTTTCCACTCCACCTGCCAGCCACTCCCGCCCCGTCGGCTCAACTCCACTCACCTGCAAGCACAGCTGCAGCCGATTCCCAATAAGCCCGGTTTATAAGCCTCCCCTGCACTCTCAGTCTTTGCCAGATTGTCCTTCTGCTTCGATGTGAGATTTTCCAGCGTTATTTCCCTGCCGGATCACCTGTTACCGACCCTGCCTGTCTTCGTTCTGCCTGCCTCGCCTGTTCCCTGGAAAACCTACCTGCTTTCTGCCCCTGACCACGACTTCTGCCTCAGCGTTTCTGGTTCCTGCCCGCTCGCCTGGTCCCGACTTCGCTGCTGCTCACCTCCAGGCTGCTCCGCTACATCGTCGGCCTCCTCTCCTGTAAGCCCCGTTCTGTCACTCCTGCCCGCTGTAAACGGGACTGTACGGTTCCGAGGATTCACGTCCTCCCCCTCGGTTCCGCACTCCGACTGTACTCGACCCACTCCCCGAGCCTGAAACCCACTGACTCTGTGTGGGCCCTGGGCCTGAAGAACAGACTGTTTCCTGTGCTTCCTTGTCTGCCTGAGTTCCTGTTTGCCTGTGTGCTAATAAAGGTCATTACCACGGTCCAGTTTTCCAGAGTGCTGCTTTTGGGTCCTAATTGCACCCGTCACATGACTTGAACTATTGGAGGAATGATGAGATGTGGACTTCCGTCAAACTCTTTCCATGACGTCACCCTCAGCCCTGAAAGGAAGTGAGGTTGTCCCTCGTGTTTGGAGGATGTTTATATTGTGGTGTTGCAGGCTCAGAACTTCTGCAGGACCCTCTGGGGCTGACCTCAGTCCCCCCCAAAACCTTCTTTGACCCTGTTTGTAGTTTCCAGACCTTGTTTTGTTGCCTGAAGTGATGCTCTTATAAGCTGTGTTCCAGGTGAGGTCATGTTTGTTTCTCGGTCTCATTATTGCAAAGGCTCTTCGTCTTCCTCGTTTCCTTTCAGCAGAATTTCTCTCCTGGGCCACTAATGACAGGAGAAAGCCGGGAATGTCCTCAAGGCTTCGGGTGAACGTTGCGTTCTGAGGTGGCTCCGTCCTGGAGCTCCTCACACACTCCTCATATTTGCCTCCTGCCTGGCTGTAAAAGTGAAGGTTCTGCTGCTACACGGAGGATTTCATGCATATGCAGAAGTTTGTTGCTGTTTTTGAAACCCTCAAAGCTTTTTTTAACAGGGTTTTCTTACTTTTCAAAGTTCTCAAACAGTCCCGCGGACAAGACGCTCGTCACGCTGTTTTTAATAAAAATTCTTACATTTGAGCCATCTTTCCCGAGGCTGTCAGCCGTCATAATCCTGGGTTCTGATTGGCCCACTTTGATTCAGATTAACATACAGATCTGAGAGCAGCTGCCAGCTTCTCTGATCAGCAGGATTAATTCAAATCCCTGAAAACAATTCAGCGAAGGTTGACTCCTGAGGCTGGATGGATAACTTGTCCTCAGACCTGTCCTGGGCTTCAGTTTGAAGCGTTGATGGTCCAGTTTCTGGTAAACTTTTCTGTCTACTTTTCCTGTCAGGCTGTTTTAATCAGCTGTTAAAATAGAGGAACCGATCGTGACCAAACAGACAAGCGCAGGTTGCGATTATCTGGCCCGCCATGTGTTTTCAGCCTGTTTTGGATCTGCCCGTCTCTGGATTCATGTCCTCAGCGCGAAACCTGCCGCAGACCCGTTTAAGGGCTGAGGTAATTAGGCGGCAGCAACAGAAAGCTGTCTTTGTTAACACAGATATTTTTAGTAGCTTAATCTGGAGAATGAAAGCCGGTTTCCTGCTCCGCCGATTGGTTCTGAAACGTTGAGTTCGGCTTCATCACCTTCACTGTCAGGCAGAATCACAACGGCTCTTTTTTCCCCTAAATTTCTCTTCAGCCATTTTAACGCTGCACGGCGCTGCAGAACCTTTTCAATTAGCTTCTCCTCCACCGGTGAGGCTAAAAGTGAGGTTGTCAGGCAGGGAGGATTTCTTCCTCTGCGGCGTCCTCGCGGATGACAGCCGTTATTATGTAGCGGACAATAATGCAACCGTCAGCGCTCCTGAACGCTGCCTAATATAGCTGCTGTTACAGGAGGGGAGGAAGAGGAGGATGAGGAATGACAGGAAGCAGCAGCTGAAATCACAGAGGAGGAGCGGTGACGGGCCGAGGCCGCACCACGCTGCCGCTGACTGGATTAAGATTAAATCATTAACAGAAGGATTATCCCCTGGATGTGTCAACACGCTGCTCTTAATCTGAGCAGATCGCAGCTGAGAATCAATCATCAGGGAAGTTTTGAAGAGATCAGCATCGGGTTTCTGAGCAGATTCACCTGCTTTTAATCTGCCATCTTCATCAACCTGGTTCATGATGACATTTAGCTCCTCCTCTTTCCTGTGACAGGTTAAAATCAGAGACAGAATTGGATTTGTTGACCACCCAAAAGTGCCTCTAATCTAATTCTCATGGCTTTTTTTCATGTAATCTCATTTCATTCGAACCGTTTCTCATTTCATTTTGTATATTTTGGATTTCCTTCTCATCTTTTTCCAAACTCGTCCTTTCATGTCAGATATTTTTGGTAGCTTTATGTAAGAAATTAACTTTTTCTGCCCCTTATTAACAGAGTATTATGGTGATAATAAGACTTATTAATAGTGTATTAATACGGGCACCTGCCTCGGTGTCTGGGCAACGCTTCCCATCCTTCCTGAGTGAAGGAGGATTAAATCCTGAACAGGCTTCTTGCCATCCTTCAGGCACTTCATTAACCCTCGTTAGCCATTTCTCTCCAAGATGGTATCAGGGCTAAACCTAAGCACCGAGCACACACTTGGTGTGTTTGTGTATCTGAGGCAGTGTGATACTCTGAACTTTACATTTAGCGTGTTTTTATATATACATATACTGTATATGTGTGTGTATATATAAATGTATATACATATGTACTGCGGATATTTGAATCCTGGGAGTCTGAGGGTTCTGCGCAGGATCTTAGCTGTTCTCTGGTGTGGTTCCTGGTATTTGTTGGAGCCATTTACTCAGGTTGGGTGTTACTGCCCCTAGTGTCCCGATCACCACTGGGACCACTGTTGCCTTCATGCCCCACATTCTCTCCATCTCCTCCTTCAGCCCTTGGTACTTCTCCACCTTCTCGTGTTCCTTCTTCCTGATGCTGCTATCACTTGGGATTGCTACATCTATCACCACCACTGTCTTCCGGTGTTCATCCACCACCACTATGTCAGGCTGGTTGGCCACCACCATCTTGGCCTGCTTGTTCTCTAGCACTTTCAGGGATGTCTCCCACCTGGACCCTGGGACCTCCAGTCCATACTCAGAGCAGATGTTCCTGTACACTATGCTTCTATAAACAGTCTCAGTTTTAGTTCAATGTCACGTGTTAGATATAAGTTAGGCAGCAACTGGCTCATCTGTCCATCGGTGGCCCGGGGCCGTGCAGAAGTGGCCCTGCTACCAGGCCCTTGGGCAGGACAGATGACGACTGATGCTGAAATCACACCAATATCGCCGCAGCATGACCGCACGGATGAACACTCCATCTCTCCATCCTTGAACCTCCATCACGCTGCAGGGAGGCAGCCATTCAATCTGCTTTTCAACCTTTGACCCAGAACGAGATAATCTGGAGGGCTGGAATTGGAGAGATGCTGAGATGCAGAAACCCGAGTCAGTGAAAATAGAAATCCACAGTGGGTCTGGTATGTGTGTTTCTGGTTCACTTCCTGGTTGCTCCACAGCTAATATCAGCTAGTCCCAATCTGCTGCTATTGCTTCCGAACTTGATTAGCCTAGCATGCTAATGTTGGGTTAAATTTTAGAGATTTTCAGATTTTTCTTTCAGTGTTTTCAACTGTGAATGTGTTTCTTTGCTCTGTTAAGAAAATCCCCTCAGATTTGCTCTAAAAGGCTTCATGATTCAACATTAATGATTCTCTGGGGAGCAGGAATATCCTCATTAAATATCACAGGAGTCTATATTTTATTCAGCCGGTTTGGTGCTCACTCAGTGCTGACGCAGACTCAGCGGTTTAGGCTGTTTTTTGTTGTTTTTAACAATTATCAGAGGTCAAGTCCCATTAACCCGTGCGCTAACACAGCCCTCGGAGGACGGAGGTCGACGCTGCTGCATCAGGAAACCCGACAATCACACTGCCGCTCCATGAGCGGCCACACAGCGGTTTTTCAGAAAGAATGTGCAACAAATGAACTGTCTTTTTTTTTTTTTAACCAAAATTACACTGAGAAATATCCTTGTGCTTAAAACAGCTGTAACAGGATCGTAGGGATCAGAGAAGACTGGTGAATTGGAAAATGGGATAATCTGTGGCAGATGCTCGCCTCTTTGTGTATGTCTGTGTGTGTGTGTTTGTGTGTGTGTATGTCTGTGTGTGTGTGTTTGTGTTTGTGTGTGTGCAAGAGCTTGGAATTAAAAGGCTAAGTGAGTATTCACACGTGTGATTTGATCTGAGGTGTGAAAGAGGAAACATCAGCACTGACGTGTTAACAGGAGAAGAGACATTAGCTCAATTCACAGCAAACCGACGAAGCTGCGTTTATTTTTAAACAGAACCGTCGATTCTCTTTTATGTATATTTTTGGATTCATTCTGGGTGTTTTGGAGACAATAATGATGCCCAGAGTGTTGTGAGAATGAGCAGCATCAGCCAGCAGACCTACTGTCTGCCTCAGTGTGGCCACACACACACACACACACACACACACACGCACACACACACACGCACACACGCAAAGGTCTTCTGATTTCTAAATCAAGCTCATTTTCAAAGACTTTCTTTGCTAAAATAAGAAAAACACATCTGTTGTGCTCTTGACACTTTAAGAAGAGCTGTTTTTTTAAATATTTGACATTGAAACTTATATCTGTACTTGTAGTTTCACCCTGTATCCATTCCAAAACAACAGATTTAAAATCTTTGACTCATGAAAAACAAAAATAATTCTGTTACATCAACTTTCAGTGATGAGGTTGTCTCCAGTGGTTCTTTCCACCTGTGACTTGTGATTAATTATGATAAATAATACTAAAAAACAACATCAGATATTAAATATTAAAATAAGTTACTAAAAACACATTAAGACCAGCAAAACAACTTTTATGGATGGATGGATGGATGGATGGATGGATGGATGGATGATGGCTGGATGGATGGAGGATGGATGGAGGATGGATGGAGGATGGATAGGTGAGTGGGTGGGTACATATATGGATGGATGGATGGATGATGGATGGATGGATGGATGGGTGGATGGATAGGTGGGTGGATGGATGCTGGATGGATAGATGGATGGATAGATGGATGGATGGATGGATGGATGGATGGATGGAATGATGGATGGATAGATGGATGGATGGATGGAATGATGGATGGATGGATGGATGGAGGATGGGTGGGTGGGTGAGTGGGTGGGTGGGTACATATATGGATGGATGGATGATAATGGATGGATGGATGGGTGGATGGATGGATGGATGGATGGATGGATGGATGGATGGATGGATGGATGGATGGATGCATGGGTGAGTGGGTGGGTACATATATGGATGGATGAATGAGATACAGAAAAAGACAAACTGCAGGAACAAAGAAAGAGGAGGATCAGCCACGGGAGGGTAGATGAGTGCAGCAGTTGTTGGTAAACTGAAGCAGGTTAATGAGGACGACATGAAAGAGAATAACAGAGCGAGGACACTAATTAGCACGGTTCTGCTGACCTGAGAGCAGCAGGTGGACGCTAACGATTACATCACAGGCAGGTGTGAAACTTCAGAAACTCCTGGAAACACCAGAAACTCCTGGTGAGAACCAGAACTGATACAGCTGACTCAACAACCAGGCCTGATACAGGTGAACCAAGATCCTGGTCTGATACAGGTGAACCAAGATCCTGGTCTGATACAGGTGAACCAAGAACCTGGTCTGATACAGGTTAGCTGGAAACCATGTGTCGTACAGGTGAACAGTTGTGTTGAAAGGTTCTTACAGAGGTGAGAACTCTGGTCTCCAAATGTTCTGAGAAGGTTGGGCCTCTGAGACACCAGTGGTGAACTTTGGCCATTGACATCACAGGAAACGTCATGAACATTCCAGGTTGTGACTTCAGATGATGCTCGTCATTATCGTTTTTAGCACCGTTTTTCGTGCCGGTGGGCATTGAACGAGCCGCAGAACACTTGTGGAAAGGACGAACTTCAGTCGTCTTCTCGGATTATTCTGAAATTCATTTTTAACCCCCCCAAAAGCCCTTGAAGCCTTTGAGCTGTCAGATTTCCATGATGGTTTGAACTCCCACGCGACCTGAACGCCACAGAGATCTGTCGCCCCTGGCAGCTCAGGCCCTCCCTCCTCTGTTACGGCTTTTCTTGTTTGAATCTTTACATTTTTTATATCTGTCATGACCACGTTCTCCTATGATGAGGTTGGACTTGAGTTCACATTTAGAACAGCGGAAAAACGCTGTTAGCCATTGTTAACTAAGGTACCTGAACAAACATGATCAAAATGCTTTAATGCTTAAATAGATGAGTGTCATAAATCTATCATTATGATTGTTATTATTGTTGTTTGGCATCTCTGGGCTCGTCTTGTCAGGTCTTCCTCATTTGCATATTTGGGTTTCTTTGTAATTTTTACTTGTTTCTCGCGTGTCTCCATTGGGCTCCATTTATTGGTGGGTTTTGCTCTCGTGTTTATGTTTTCTGACTGTTTTTCTTCCTTTCTAAGCCTTCATGTTGTGTCTCTGGGTTGTTTTTGTGTCCCATTTTGTGGTCTGTCGCCATGACTCATTTCGCTTTGCTGAATCTCAGAAAGTCCCACTAACGGGCTCTTCATTGCTCCTTCATTAAGTCGTCTGTTCTCCCAGCAAATCAAACCCTGAAATTTTGAGTGAAATCTCTTTTGTTTCTGAGCTTTTTTTGCTGACCTGGAATCATTCATGGGTGATACGTTGGGGAAAAGGTGCGTCCCAGTAGGAATGTTCCTGTAGCGGGAGCGGGGCCCTGCGTGGGCTGAGGCACGCTGGGACACACGGCTGATTAAGCTTTCCAAGCGTGCGGAGCTGCACTCTGATGGCTGCTCCGTCCATTAGGACTGAGAAGTTAAATCAGGCATACACCGCTGTTCCTCTGCTCACCTCCTATTAGAGCTGCACCAGACGCTAACGGACCGCATGAATATGCAAACTGCACGGAAGCTAGTTCAGGGCAGCTCTCGTCTTTCTGAGGAGAGAAAAGCACAATAATGGAGTCGGGAGCCACATCACACCTGTCTGAGCATGTCTTTATACCCCAGCTACTTATGTTTTACTTGTTTGGCGGAGTTTTTTTGCTCCAAACTCCTCTGTCCAAATCCCTGTATCTAGCATCCGCTCACTGTAGTTTAATTGGCAACTCTGCTGACGAGAACATGAAAAGATGCTGATGAGATTTCCTTTCTTCAAGCGCTCCTCCAGTTATAAAGGTTCTTTCTCCGTGATGGATGAGCAGAAGAATGACAGTAAGGGTTAGTGTAACCTCTGGCTCCACTATGAGTTTATCATCAACATCTGCTCCTGGTTTGTGCCTCTGAACGTAACTCTGCTGTCAGCAGGTCAGGTTCCATCAAAGCTTCAACGTTATCAGCGCAAATGTTGACTGAACTCTTCTGCCACAGAGCCTCTCTGAGCGGCTCTTTGAACTCTGCTGAGCACTTCAGATTTCCGTTCACGTCTATTTTTACCTGCAGAGAACAATGTCAGCCGCCATGTCTCTCCACCGCGTTGGAATTCACAGCACCAGGAGCTTCGGGACTGAGGTGCATACCAGCAGGAAGCTGCAGGGCACTTTTTTCCAATTAAAGGTTAGAAAGAAGTTTTCTGTTCAGAGCAGCATCCCCCACAGGCCTCTAATTTATTAGAAGGTTCAGTTTCTAGGACTGCGGCCACATTATTTCACTTCATTTGACTTCATGTGTTCACTTTGGCTCAAGTATTTGTTGCTTCTCCAGCTTAATGATATTTATGCGGTGTTAGTAACAGACTGAGCCCCCCCCACAAACACACCACCTCCTCCACTAAGTCAAAGACAGAAAGAAACCTGAAGTAGAACCCAGGAGGAGAATGCGTGGCTATCAGTGTTCATCAGTGGATAAATGTTCTGTTTTTGCTCCAAAAACTACAAAACCACTCTCATTAAGACAACAATAATTGAAGCTTCTTGCGTTCTCTTGCCCTGAGACGCTGAGTTCTGCTGTGTTAGATTTGGTTTTTGTTGTCTTTTGTCTGACAGATTTGCCTTCGTTATCAGGTCCTGATTTGCATGACTTTAATCCTCCAGCATCTCAGCCTGCCAGGCAGCAGCTTTGTGAGCGGCTCAGTCAAAAGTCGTGAATCCTTCAGCAGTCCCACGTCCTCTTGATCTCCCCCACTGATGGCTGCAGCCCCGCCGGGGGCCCAGTTTAGGCCCCATCCCCCATCCTGTAAAGAACACCAGTTGTTGTCGCTTGTGGCTGCTCATCTGAAGTTTGCAGAATCTGAAGTTGACAGAAGAAAACAGCCAAAATTAGCCAACATTTCATTTAGATCCGACTTTGTCGAACTGGTCCGACTTCACTCATTAAAATCATTGTTTTCCTCACTTTTACTGGATATTTGACTCTCCTAAAGCAGGTGATATGAGACTTCCTGGGAAAACTGCGAGCCTGACAGGAACGCTGTCGCTCCACGATGCTTCTATTTTGGTTGAAAGTCTGAAGATTCTTTTGTTTCAAAGTTGAATGAGTCGATGTGTTTCCTGATCTGCTTTCAGCAGCAGCTGAGCAGAGCTGAAAGGCCAGCCTGTCCTCAGCAGCAGTGGCACAAGAAGCGTCTTCAGCAGGAGGATGAAGAATGAGATGCAGGGCCCTGAGCTCCTCCTCCTCATCTTCCTCCTCCTCCTTCTCCTTAGGCTTATTCTGTAGTTTTACCACCAGTATCAGAATGGAGGCTTGGGTTATATTGGTGTGCAATGCGACACATAAGCCGGGATCACTTCTGGGATAACTCACATCCAATCGGCGTTTTTTGATGGTGCGTGATGAAGCCATTTGTGAATTATGCAGTTATATCTGCGTCCTCTCACTTTGTGTATGGTCACGCCACTAAAGGTTTCTTAATTAACATCAGTGGAATAAAAGACGAGCTTCTTTTCCATTGCTCATCAGTCCAACTGCAGGCTTTTTCTTTCACTCTACTTTATTGACCAACTTGACTCCCTTCATGCATTTTTAAAGATTCTGAATAATTTCTTCATTCACATGTTTTTCCTCTCAAACCTCCCGTCTGCCAAAAACTTCCCTCCCATCAGAACACCAAGTGGATAGGTTTGATCAGTTTTAGCTCCGTCAGGCCCCTAATCTCCATCAGCTTCTGGGTTTCATCCCAGGTACGCCCGTGCACTGAGGCAGCTTCGCTGATGCTGATGATGGGGATTGAACCTGTGATCTTTCGGTCGTTGCTTTCCCTCAGTTCTTCCAGCTCAGATTTGAAGGTTAAAACACTCCTGCCTGCAGCTGCCTACTTCTGTGCCAGCTCTGTGTGCATGTGTGTGTCTGTGTGGATTAAATTGTCGAATCATCACTGCTGCACTTCTCAGGCCAGGAAGATTTCTAGAAGATGTCAAAATGCTTCAAAGAGTAGTCTGTTGTCATGAAAACTGTCACAAAGAGCAATTAGAAAAAGCTTTAAAAGACAATTGGCCACTAATGGCTCAACGAGACAGAACATATGGCTGAGGATGTAATGTGTTGTGCTGATGGAGCTCTGAGTGTATTTCCTGTCCACCGGTCCAGATCTTCAGTTGGTTTCAGACGTTATCAGACATGATGACGGTGATTATGGTGACCGTGCGGCTTTGTGACCGTGCATTTGTTCTGGCAGGAAGTGTTTATTCCAGTAGCATGGTTTCAGGAGTTTACCAGACAGAATGTCCTCTGAACTCCTGCTAAACTGTATATTAGTTTTATTTGATGATCATCCCTTGTCTGAGCAGCATTTGATGGAGATGTGTGTTCCTGAACATCAACCTGCTGTTTAGAGGACTTCACAAAAAACAAAATTACTGTTTGGCCCGACAGTCAGATCAATGTAGTATGTGTGATGTGTGTGTTGTCTAATAAATACCATCAAAGATTTTTCCATTTCTGCAAAACACCCCGAGGATGCTATTCTAACGTTCCTTCTGCTGGTATCTCCTGCTGCTACCCAGAAAAAAGTTAGGCATGTTCTTGATGTTTTGAGGGAGTGGTGGCTGCAAACATGGATCTTTCATCTTTCAAAGATCCATTAGAAACACAACAACCGTGTTAGGTTGTGTCTGCGTCCGCAGTGAGAGAGGACAGGGACTAGGTTTACGGCTCAGTGAAAAAACCACCGAAGCTGAACTGCAACTGAAAACACCAGAAATGCAACTTTCACAATGACATGAGCTCCTCCAAAAAACAGCAGCCTGGAAGGAAGAAAACTGGAACCAGTGGCTCCAGTTTATAAGAAATGAAGACGCATTGCGGCATTTAGCCTAGCAAAGAAGAACATTTATGGTCTTAAATGTCGTTTTAATGGTGACATGTAAATAAACAAATGAATGCAAAAAATTCATACTGAAGTTCCTAACAAGCATCACTGAACTGATGTTCTCCCAAGTGACTTGGTTTAGTCAGACATTTTCTTCTGTCAAACTGCCAATAGTCCATCTTTGGACAACACACACAACGTTTAAATGCACCATCCAAAAGGAGGACAAATATGTGTCCAGCGTGATGCTGCTCCGGATGGCAGACAGAACTTCCATCTCCAGAAGCTGGATGCAGGTGAGGAGGAGGGCTTTGGGAGCTCTGGAATTGTTGTTGGCTTCATCTTTTTCCAGAACTTCCATCTCCAGAAGCTTTTTTTCTTCTGCTTCTTTGATACTTGAAGCTACAGAAAAGAGAGATTGTGTTTTAGATTTCACTGAACATCATCTGAAATCTTCTGGAAGAGGAAGAAAGGCGAAAGAATCTTACCTCAAGTTGGAGGATCGCTTCAGACAGCCTATGGATCTCCTCTTTGTTCTCCTCCTCCTCTTGCTTCAAACATTGGCTCTTCTGGATCTTGTGCTCCAGTTCTTCCTTCTTCTGGACCCATTTCTGAGCTGTGCTCTCCCACTGCTGATAAACATCAGCCAGCATCTTGTTAAACTTCTCTTCTTTAGCCAACAGCTGCTGCTTCATTGACTCTTCTTTTTCCAAGATCTTCTCATTATATTTGTGTTGCACTTGATCAAGCAGTTTTTTGAACTTTTCTTCTTGTAGATAGAGCTGCTGCCTCAAGGCCTCTTTCTCTTCATTAAACCTTTGCTTCACTTCCTCCAGCTTCCTCTCAAATTCCTCCTTGATCACAATGAGCTTGTGCCTCCTTGGTTCATTCTTAAGACCTTCCTCCTGCTCCATCCATCCTTTAGCTGAAGGTTCTCTTATCTAAGCTGAAGGTTCTACTGTCTGAGCTGAGGGTTGTGTTCCTTCAACTGAAGGTTCTACTGTCTGAGCTGAAAGTTCTACTGTCTGAGCCGAGGGTTCTGTTCCCTCAGCTGAAGGTTCTACTGGCTCAGCTGAGGTTTCTGTTCCCTCAGCTGAAGGTTCTACTGGCTCGGCAGAGGGTTCTGTTCCCTCAGCTGAGGGTTCTACTGGCTCAGCTGAGGGTTCTGTTTGCTTTCTAAGCAACCATCACTGGCTGATGCAACAACCCCACAGAGGAGCAGTAAGAAGACCAAAAGGTGTTCCGGTGTGATCGGGAGGGGGACAGTGCTGCTAAGCCACATTCTAACATTCACGTGGACAGTGGGTGCTCGGTGTCCTCCTGATGATGAGCAACATGAATAAATGAGGTGATTCTCTGCTGAGGACTTCCTGGTTTTCTCCTCCGTCTCACCGAACCGAGACAAACGAGGAGGAAATTAATTTGACTTTCATTAGACAGAGATGCTGCAACGAGGTGATAATAAGCAGCTTTTGTTTTTTGCAAGCGCGATGAGACGAGTTTAAATCAGGAAAGAACAGCCGAGCAGCTGATAATTAATGCTCCGGTTGGAACTTGACCCAAATTTAAAAGCCTGCTTTTCAGTTTGTGTTTGCTGGATGGATTAAAGATTGTTTGTGACATTTTTTCTTATTGTTTCCTCTTTAGTTTCAATTTTTTTTTCACCATTTGATTGTGAGGTTCTTTGCATTATTTTTTTAAAATTCATCCTTTTATTGTTATATTTAGTAGTAGGTACTTACTTATTTAGTAAGTAAGCAAATTGCCTTCACTCTGCAAATTTCAAAAACGTGTTTTTTCTGTTATTTTTTTTTTTACACCAAAATAGTCTTGAAACAGATGTAAGCTTCTTAGCTCATCAGCCACAATAACAGCTTGGTAACAATAACAAGCAAGCGTCCTGATCAATAGAAACAATCGATCACTCTTCCTCTTTAGTTTCGTGTGTGTGTGAGAGACGGTTGAGTAGATTTCTCAAGAGGAATGAAAAAGAATAAACAAAGGTGCAGACGTGGGAAACGCTCGTCTCCGATTTGCTGATCTGGCTCATAAGTAATTAAATGTTTTTTGTATTTTAAAGGATTTATGACCTGCTGCCGTGTCAGTTGCTCCTTTTGTGTCTTTAGTCGTGTTCATAAATCAAATAGAGCAAAACAATATAAATGAAGTCATGTTTCAGCATCACTCCGATGAAGCTTTGAGGAGAGTTTTCTTCTCACTGTCTTCGATTTGACCTAAATTCTCCCACGTTATTCAATGCTGACAGCTTCACAGGCTCCCAATTCTGTTCCTGGATCCAAATCTGCAGTGATCCTCCAGGCCATTATGATGATTCGTGTTTTACACATAAGATGAGAAATGGCAAAAGTAGATGGCCCCTAACTGAAGGTTAGGTTATTTAATTTTTGTCAAATTTAATCATTTAAAAAAAAAAAAAAAAAATATATATATATATATTGATTAATAATAAAAAAAGTTTTTTGTTTTTTTTTTAAAAAGGGAAACAGCAGCAGTCCTCAAAGGGAACTGTGCGGTGTTCCTTTATGTTTTGGGCACTGAGCTAACAGAGCAGTCGTAACAATGTTTGAGCTGTTACCATGGTAACCAGGGGCAGTTATGGGAAGATCACCCTTGTGGATTTAAAACTGTATAAAAACAGTGGAATAATGACAGGAATGTGGTCAACATGAATATGGGCTGATTAAGTCATTCCACTAGGGTCTGATGGGAGTAGATGTTAGACAGCACATCAACAGCAGCAAATCAGCTCTACCGATGCATCACTGTGAGGCAATTTCTGTTGCAAAATCTTTTCTTTGGGTCACAGGACTGTGTGATTGAGCAAAAAGAGCTCTACAAAGATGGAGACTGTTAATTTGCTGGACCGTATCTTTTAATTAGGTAGTTTTTGTTCCATCTGACTGGTACAGTCTTTGACCTTTTCCTGCCACTGAAGGAAACCTCCACTGCCTTTGAGCAAACTCTTTATGCTAGCACAAAGACCCTCAGCTTTTTCTGCTGATGAAGGCAAGTTGGAGTCACTGTTGTGCCACAGCCAGGCACATCCTGCATGTTTGCAGCGGCTGTTCATTCGTTATCCTGTTTGTTGGGTTCAGGTAAATTAATTAGGCATCAATGGTGACAAAAGACAGTGATTACTGCTTTCCTGCTTCTTGCTTTCTTGCCAGCAAATTAAAGAGGATTATCAGCATTAACATGTTCCATGTGTGGGAGGGCGACCATGTTGTGGAGCTCCACATATTCACACAGCGTGTGTTTTCTGAATGAGGCATTCCCAGTGGGTTCAGTGTACTCTTGACGAACTGGGGAAACGTTCTGTTTGGTGGATTTCAGAGTCCAAATTCCAATTTGTTTCTCTTAACGTTTTTACCCACCAGAACAAAGGTCCCTGGATGAATCATACACACACGCTTACACACGCACACGCGCGCACACACACACACACCTTTTTAGTCTTATAGTCCAACAAACTCTCAATATTGTGAGACCCCTCAAAGAAGGAACAACTCCCAGGAAAGCATGGTAAGCAGGAAAGCAAGCAAGCAACAGCAAAATTGAACTCCATTAAAACAAACTGCATTTACATTAACTTTTACAGATTGTGCTTGATATTTGATGTATAACATTGTAATGACAGATTATATTTGATGTTTCTACAATACGTGTTACACTGGCAGTTAAAATATGTGGGCAATCAGAGAAAAGGGTTTGTCATACTGATGAAGCAGATATCAGTGAGGCCCCTGGAGGGCCAACAGTCTTCCAACCCCATCTCAGGTAGAGTGAGGGGGAGGAGGATTCTCTTTAATACATTAATGCATTCATGGTAAACTGTTACAGAATAAAAGGAAAAAAGGCATCTGCAGTAAAGGTGGTGCCTTCAGATTCTCTCTGACTGGTTCCTCTGCAGCTGCTGGTTTATGCTAGATTTTTAATCTTTGACATAATGACTGTCACTGTTGGAGATTATCATATATTTTTAGTCCAACATTTTAATCTCCAGAATAAACAGATGTCATAATTTGTCAAAAACAAATCGTGGAGCAGAAGTCTGAATTCGCATAAGGTCATTTTTTTCCACCCAAACATAAGCACATTTCACCATAAAATAAGAGAGGGAAGGGGAGTGGATAAAGAGAGAGGCAGAGGGAGGGAGGGTGAGGTGGTTAGATACAGAGAGAGTGAACAAACACTCTGACACAGTCGCTGCAGCAGCAGAGCTCTGGATGTTTGCAGAGAGGGAAGCCCTCAGAGGGACGGCACAGAGACCCAGTCAGTGCCACCAGTGGATGTGCCAGTCTGTGCCCGGGCTGTGCCGGATCACTGCTGGCCCCGGTGTGAATGGGATTACGCAGGTTGCTCCACGTTTCCTGTCAGTGCTACTGCTGCTGCTGCTGCTGGAGGAAACATGCGGCTCCCCTCAGTCTTCCTCCTCCTGATGCTACTTGGGCTCTGCAGCGGCACAAGTTTCCCAAGTAACATCAACATCGGTGAGTGAGCAACTGGAAGACCCAACAGTGTCTCGTTATTACTGGTAGCTTTGGTATTTCCTGCATGCAAGGTTGCATTAAGTGGAGTCTAGATAAATCCCAAGCCGTCCCCTAACATAAAACTAAAACGCTCCAATTTATTTTATCCAAATAATATCACAGCTGCTAAAGAAAATATATTAGAGTGTTCTGAGTACTGTTACCCTGGCTGGATTCTTGCTAATGGGCTTATTTCAACAACAGAAAATAAACATGTTCATTTATTTTATAGCCTAACTGAAGGTGTGTTCAGCTACTAAAAATATAGTTGCATGTTTGTCACTCCAGACGGGTCAGAGTCATATTTTAGAATGAGCACTGTGGAAAAATCTTAAGAATTCCCAAACTACTGTACTTCCCTAATCTGCCCTACTGTAAAAATTAGAACTGTGGACAGTTACAGTAATATATTAAAGATCAGCTCCATGGACAGTTACGGCAACGTATTGAAGATCAGCACCATGGACAGAGCCAGTGGAATACTGTAGCAATCAGTACTATAGACAGAGTTACTCTGATACTATAATAGTAACTATGTTAAATTTAAGACCTTAATACAATAGAGTTTGTAACTGTAATGTTTTTTTTATTTATTGTTGTTTTTTTCTCCACCAAGATTAAAAGCTTACATTAGTTTGGGTTGGATCAGGTAGCTGTGGGCTGTAGGAGTGTTCTGCTGTTTGTTTCACATGCTTACTCATGTGCACTTTTGCTCCTCAATCATCTCCAGTTTGATGCCGATGTTCCATCACATTAACTGAGCTGAATTACTGAAATAAACGTATTGCTGCGGTACACATTCCAACCCGACAGTCTCGGTAATTTTTCTCTGCATCCATTTGGTGAGTCTGTCTGTCAGAACAGATGGACTGCTTCCAGCGCTGCTACATATGGTGAATAGATTATCCGCTATTCCAGACATATTCATCGAAAGATTCCTACATTTGGGTATCATCACTGAAAATCTCATGATGGCATCAACATCTAGTTTCCTGATTTTTATTGCAGAAGGAAATTTTGGTCTTACTGGTCATTTTTATCTTTTATTTATTCCTTTAATCATTTAGTTCTCATCATTTTAAAAGCAAAAGGTGCATTTAAGTTATCAGTGCTCTACACATGAAAAATACTAAAGTAAAATTACATATACTTGTGGACAATTTATTTGAGTAATTTCAAACTCAACCTCTCAGAAAATGTTGCTTTTATTCCACTACATTTGGCTGATAACCTCCTTACCACATTCCCCCTGAAAATATGTTTAAATGAGCTCCATCTGTACTGACTACAGCAGTGAAATGAGGCGTCCAGATAATCTAAAATGACGTCAAAACAGGAAACTTCGCACCAAAAGCTTTGCTCTCAAAGAGCATCAAAAGTACTTTCCATCCTTGTCTACTATTGCTCATGAAATATTGAATTTAGTACATTTTACATGTTGTCTATTAAAACACCATTTGTATTAGAAGTCATTAGAAGTCAGCCAAATAGGAAACACAACAATATAAGTAACACTGAATGTATACAGCAAAAAAATAATATATGTGTAAAACGTCATGGTTTAGTATAACTGCAATACAGTACTGAAATAATGTTTTGCATTTTATTTTGAAAGGAAATACATTTTAATGCAGTACTCATTAAAAAATAGCTGTTAAGTAAATGATTTAAAATTCCATAACTTGTTAACATCTTTTATTTAAGTTTGTGTTCTTGAAGTATTTAGAATAAATTTCCCAAATTTCAATTTTTTTTACCTCAGTTTTGTCCTAATTTCAAGACTTTTTGCATTTATATCGTACGTTTGTTTAAGTCTAAGAAGGTTGTGGCTTAAGTAAAAAGTTTAACGTAGAAAGCATCAACCTACACCGCATCATTTTTCATTTGTATTTAAAATATAGTGTTTCTTGCTGTACTTTGAAAGTACATCACGTTTTGCCCCGACTGACTTTCCTCTCTTAACTTTGCTACGCAGATTAGCTGATATTGTCACTCCCAAATGTCCAATTTCTTATTTTAGAGAGCTGTTGAGCCTCTCCGCTTGTTAGGTGTTCATGACGTCAGCGGATTTGTTGACACACGTGAGCAGGATCCAGTTCAGCTCCAGTGAAACGGTGACAGGTTCCAGCAAACACTGGGCTCCCACTGTATCCTGCATACAGAAAGTGTGTTTGGCGTCCGACCAGCTTTTATTTCTGCATTTGCAGCGACACGTCTGTGTAGATCTCTAATACTTTTGGTGCAAAGCTGTCAGTGTCGGGGGAGTCTGGGGGAAATGCTGAGCACACATTCTGGCTTGGTTTGACTTTATAACTGTTCTTCTGTTGGTTTGTAGAACTTTAATATCTGCAGCATGATTGCAAATGTGGGTGGTCTGTTTTAAATGGCCTTTAGGCACTCGGGGCTTCATCATGCTGGTACCTGTCATTTTCTCATCAGTTTGCCATCAGCAGCTGATGGACAGTCCAGTGTGATCCTGCCTGTCTTTAGTCTTTTGTCTGTTTCATTCTCACCTCTGTGGTCTGAAAGACTCACCTGTCAGAGCGGAAGTGGGCAGAAATGTTTTAAGCAGTTGCTAAGTAAAGTCAGTTTCACTAGAATTGACTCAAATGTGTGTTTCTGTGTCCAACAGGAGGCCTTTTCCCCACCGGCTCCCATGAGTACGAGGTCTTTCGTTTCGCTCTGTCCCAACACCAAGATGTTCCCAAACTTGTACCACAGGTGGACATGGTGGACACGGCCAGCAGCTTCTCCATGACCTACGCATGTGAGTGAAGTCCAATCTGTGTTGTTGACTCCAGAGACCTCACTTTATAGGTGTTAGCCGAATGGTAGCAGAAGACACACTACTTCAGTTCTGTTTGCTTTCACAAGTCTGTTGTCTTTAAAATTATGGGTTTGCTCATCATCCTTCTACAATCTGGACATGGTTGTGGAGAAGCTGGTGTGAAACACTACAGTCAAACACAGGTGGAGGCTTTAGAAGAGCAGGCAGCAGCAGTACATGGACAGAGAGCAGAGGGAGCTGAGCACTAAATGGAGTCTGGCTCCTGGGAACGTTCAGTACAGTAGGTCTGGAGAATGTGCTGACCTTGTTTTGTTCTGCCCAAAGCTGTCGCACTTATTACACCTTTAATTCTGCAGATAGAATAAGTCTGGGCAGCTATGACACAGGAGGTAGTGGTCTACAGTCTCCAAACAGGGCCAACGCTTCAGTCATCGTTCTACTTCTGTCTTCCCAGGTGCCCTGAGGCAAAACATCCCCCGGCCTCTGGAAATGCACCAGCTAGTGTATTTTAGCATTCCAGTATCAGCAGACAAAGATGCAGATCAACATGATCTAAACATGTTCTCGCACATCATCATAAACTGGCCTGCCCTTTGAAATGCCTGTTTTCATTTACTACCATAACTGTTGGCATGAGTGTAATTTTGACCATTTCTATCGTAAACATGGTGCTAATTGAAAGAGTGATTTAAAGAAAAGCCTTTCATCCCTCTCCTCTGTCTCCCCCCAGCTTCTGTCTCCCCCGTCTGCTGTTCCATCCCCAGTCTGTTGTGTGAAATTTAAAGCAGACTGAGCTCAGATGCCTCCTGTGAGACAGACTCAACAGTCAAACTCCGGCTGCGTTTGAGGTGCAAAAGCAAATATTTCTACAAAAACAGAGTCTTTCAGAGCTGCTATAGCTGAGACTTCCAGGTTGTGTTCGGACTTGGCCTCAGTGAGGACCAGGAGACATGAGCTCAGCCTTCCAGCTCTCTGGACTCCTGCAAGTGGAACACATTTTTTGGTTATCGCGTGAATGCTACATTAACTGGCTCCATTTGTAGTCATGGAAACAGCTTTGCCGTGTTTTTCCATGCAAGGTCATTAAGATTGCCTCGTGTGAAATCCTCCAAGTGCAGTACAAGTTATTTCTTTTGGTTGGTTTTTTAATTTATTAATGGTCATTTGCTATCAATTTAAAACACATATTGTGCTGTCTCTGGCATGGCGGTTGTAACTGGCTGCTGCTCCGGTGAGGTTCCCCTGCACCCTGAACGGCGTTGCGCCCTTTAGCGGTACGGCAGGAAGTGAATACACGGGTGAAGGTGGGCTGAATGGAATGTGGAGTGACAGGAAGGAGGAGAGACGATCTCTAACCTCAGTTTGACCCCGGATGATGTCACACCCTGCTGCACACTCCAAACTTGGCACGGGACGGTCCCCAAAGAGTTTTGCTCGCCGTCTGAAGTCAGAGGTTTTCTTCTGAGCATCAAAACGTCCTCCTGACAGCAGAACTGTGGAACCAACTACAGTCCATAATGTGAAGCTTTGGAGACCCCCTTCTTTAAACGTAACCCGTGTCCCCTACCACATAAGAGGGGTTGAGATGAATCCATGATGAGGAGAAGTGAGGGCGTCCCTTATCTGGAGCCTACAGAGTGAGATGAGTGAAGACTGGGCTCCCCTGCTGTAAAAATTTAAAATCTATAAATGATTTTAGTGTTAAGATTTTGGCAGGAGGCTCCAGTTGAGGGAGACCCAGAAACAGAGCTGATTCTGTTCTGCTGGCAACATTTTGCCCTTGAGGATTCACTTGTAGTTACACGCTCAGTTGAATGCCTGAAATCAGGATAAAGTGCAGAGCTGCGCAGGCTGCCCAGAACAGCGTTTATCTATGACAACGTAACATGGCAAATAATGACAAAGTGCTGGTTCTCAGACAGGGGAGGCGGCAGCGCAGAGAACCGGATTATCTTTAATTAATCATTTTAAATTTCCTGTCATACTAAACTCAAACAAGATCAGATGTCTCAGATAGGAGAGGAGGGATTAAAAAAGAGAGAGGAAAACAGCCAAGAGGCCCCAGACGAACAGTCTGTTTGGATCCAATTCCTCCTAGATGTTGTTGTCTTGCTCATGGACCCTTCAGTAGGGCAGAGGCTAAACTCGTTTTCAGCTAATGGGTAATTTTTATCATCCACTGAAATGTTGAAACTTTATCTGAATGACACCAGGTTGTACATTAACCTTTCTAATTACACCAATTAATAGGTACAATATTGAAAATACAACTCACTGACAACTAACTCTTTATCTGAACTTCTGGGTTGACTGTTGGCATGGCGATGCTGCCGTTTATCCATATAAAAGCCTGAGAATACTGCATTACTCACAAATCCAAAATGAAAGAGTTTCCTGGCAGGTTTTTACAGTTAATTAAAGCAACTTTTTTAAGCGGGGATGTATTTCATCCTGAACGCTGAAAAGCCAGACGGCAGCTTGCAGTGCTCGTGGAAGCAGCCTCCCAAGGGGAGGAAGCGATGTTGTGTCGCTTAATACGACCAATTATTTAAGCTTGTGTAAAACTTTTATGTGATGGAGCAGCGGCACTTCCTGCCAGCGAGCTGCGAGCTCTCCAGAGATGCTCCAACGTTCAATCTCGCGGAGGATCTGCTGGAGCTACAGCATGATCCTTCTGGATTTCAGCCAAGGTGCCATTTACCATCCATAAAACACACAGAAGCTGCAGCTTTTCAGGTTTTTAAACTTAAATTCCAAATGTTAATGATCAGAGTAGCTGATTTTTATATTCTATGTTTTGTTAACAGCAATGGTAAAATCATATTGACTTGTATTGTTGTTGTTACTGGCATGCGGTCGTCCTGGAGTTGGGGGGGGGCAGTTGTTTCAGCAACGAGGCCTCCTTGTCAACTTTGGAGGGAATTGAGGATAAACCTCTGTGGACAACCTGAGTGTAGAGGTGGAGGCAATTAAGATAGATGAAGCTACAACTAGAAGGAAAAGAACCTCCAACTCTTTGTGTGTGTGTGTGTGTCAGAGCTGCATGCTCAGCAGGAGATTATTGCATTGATGCCTGAGAGGCAGCAGCTGCCTAAATGAGTTTAGACCCCTTGTGTTTCTGTATGTATGTGTGTGTGACTGTGATTGGGCATTTTGTGTGCACGTGCGTGTGTGACTGGTGTATCACCCCGAGGAATGCAGCCATTTAATCTTTTATTCTGTGTTGCTGTTAAACACATTAATTAGAGCCAAAGGTTCAGATGGCTGCGGTGTTTTCTGTAAAAATTCAAGAGTCCAGCTGTTTGATTCCTCATCGTTGCTCCTCATACTTGCAAAAAAACCTTTCTGTTTTCTAGAACCGGTTCAGTTCCCTCAGGGTGCCCCGTCAAGTGTTTGTAGCTGGAACTGCGATTAATCATGTCTCTGAGCTGGAAAATGACAGAAATCCAGAATGACGGAGTGAAAGCGTGACCTGATTGCTGGGTGACGCATGTCTCCAGGCTGTCCTGTTGCATCTTTTCAGGACAGAGAGTGTAAATAGTGAGTAGAGCCAGCGGAGCAGCATGACGGTGATTACCTGCCAGCCCCACAATCTTCCCCCCTCATTCTAGTTTACTGTGAGGCCACACTGAGATGGACAGATGCAGGAGGGAGGGCTGCTCTGCCTAGACGCGGTCTCAGCTGTGGGCCCCCTGGTGCTTGGCATCGTCTCTAGGCTGTGTTTAAATAAAGCTCCATCTGAAAGCCTCAGGTGGTGATGAGCGAGATGTCTGAGTGGAAGAGCGTCTGCTTTGGTCCTGTGGTTGATGTGATGATGAGTGTCCTCGTTATGAGACACGTCTGATCTGTTGTCGCTCATCACGGTAATAACAGAAGGTGTGATCTCATTGATTGCTGACATTAATTGCACCCCAAGGGGCCCAGATCTTATTTTATCATCACAGTTAATAATTTGTCAATTAATGATGAAAAATATGAGGGTTTTTGTGTAAAATAAGTTCATTCAGACAGTGTTGATGACGCACAAGTAGTTCCATTGGTTTCCTGTGAATTCTAGTTCTAAAGACTGTTTTAAAGACTTCACTTGCAACAGGTTTACTCCCAACTTCTTCACATTTTTTCCCGTGTTAATGACATAAATTAACCATCAGTTGGCGCTTCATTCTGTTGGTCGTACACCTGAACTCAGGTCCCTTCTCATATGTGTGACTTCCTCACACTGTCTGATGAATGACTGGCCAGTTGTTTGAGCGGGGTGGCAGTGCTAATGCTAGGAGACAGATACCTCGTTAGCATGATTGCAGTCAGCCAAAGGCAAAGGTCTATTGTTAGCATGATAGCATACCTCCAGAGGGACCTGTTATTTCCAGCTCAAGCTTAATGAGAAGGGTTGGTTTTAGTATCTTATAACTACTGAATTAAAAACACAAATAAGAATGGTTATTTTCTACCCATCTAGGGATGAAACCATCAGCAATCTTTATATTCTCAAACCAGAACCATCCAGAACCCTCTGATTGATGGAGCCAAAGCTCTCACAGAGGTGTAAGGGGAGGCCAGCCCATTTAAAGCTTTAAAAACAAGTAATAAAGTCTTAAAATTGATCCGAACTAAACAGGAAATGAGTGCAGCAAGGCCAAAACTGGAGCGACATGTTCACACTCTTTAGTGCCCCGTAGCAGATGCACCGCTGCATTTAACTGTAGACGCTGAACTAATGATTCATTGATACTATGGAAATAAATCATATGCATCTTAAAAATGAACCCTGAAGCCAACTGAAAAGAATCACTGTCCCCAAATAAACACTTGAATTCCACAGCTGGGGCAGGTGACAAGTTGGAAACTGTAACAGTGATGAAGGTGAGATAAGAGCGATGTGTTGCCGACTGCATCAGCAGCAGTACTAAAGCACTGAAAAAGCCGAGTTCTTCCAGGTCAATAAACTCCTGATAAGTGCTGCATGTAGAAACCCCCCATCTTCAGGAGGGGGAGGAGGGGGACACTGTTAAGATTTTTTTAAATGAGCAGGACTTTGTGCTTTTGAGGTGTTTGTTCGATTGACGGGCCCTCTTATCATAATTAACTGCGCTGGATGTCCTTTTGTTATCCTGTACCTCCTGCTCTTTATGCTTAAATCAGTGTTATGAGGAGAGGATACAGATAATAAGGAGTATTTTTCATGGTCTGAATGTGCGGCTGTGAAATGCTGCATTATTCATTCGTCGTACCTCAGCAGTGAGAATTATTGTCTTAGCAACTTGATTCCAGGCTGTAAAGGAGCTCTGCATGAATAGTAATTTGATTACAGCCATTGTGTCTGAGGGGATTTACAATATGGAGGTCTTTTGTGTGAAAATTTGCAAGCTACACAGCAAGAGATAAGAAATAATGTTAGTCTATCATGCAGATAAGAGCTTTATCATCTCTTAGCACGGACCCATGTGGAGAATTTGCTTTTTTTGCAGATTAGAAACTAAATAACATCATATTAAGTCATGAAGTCACCTATCCAATGATGGCATGCAGGTTTTAAAGGTGCTAAAGAAAATTGGACCATGTAGAGCAATAAGGCTTAAAGCAGAAATGTTCAGATATCTTTTAATTTCTCATCTTCTGTTTCTGTCCCAGTCTGTTCTCAGTTCTCAAAGGGCGTGTACGCCATCATGGGTCTGTATGATCGCAAGACGGTCAACATGCTCATGTCCTTCTGCGGCTCCCTCCACGTCTGCTTCATCACCCCATCCTTTCCTGTTCAGACCAACAACCAGTTTGTTCTGCAGCTGCGGCCCCAAATCCAGGAGCCCCTTATGGCCCTGCTGGATCACTTCTCCTGGACCAGGTTTGTCTACATGTACAGCTCCGACTCAGGTGAGGAACCTTGCTGCAGATTGTCAGATGGTCTCATCTTTATAGAAAAATTGATTCAAAATTCAAATGAGTCCACTAGGTTTGTGCAGACAGGTAGTTTAACCCTAAAATTAGATGTGTCATAGTTTAAGAAGAAGGGCACATCTTCTGGGTAACAAAGGCGGTTGCAGGAGTGTTGCATGGTTGTGATGGCAACCAGACACTTCCAAACTGCCGTTTACAGACAAACTAGCTGTGCAGCACTGAGTCAAACGAACAAAACAAAGAAACTTGAAGGATTAGCAGAAGGCATCCCGAGCCTGGTGTCCCTGCAGCCATTGGTCTGATGTTATAGTCCATTTGACAGTTGGTGGCACACTCCGTCTGATCTCATTGAGTTTAACGTCAGCCCAGGAACCATCAGTACAAGTCAATCTGGTGTAATAGTGGGTAACTGTTGTGTCCCAGCGGTAAACTCTGTCTCATGTTATTGCATCTCAACATCTGCCGAGGAGACTGAGGTACCAGCGGGAGGCTGAGGGGATTTCCTGAGGCTGGCAGCCTCCAAAAGAGGCCTCCTGCGCGTCATCACACGGAGGCCCCAGTGACCATTAAAAATGGGATCATCTGTAGTACACACAGAGAACATCCCGCCTCCTCTCCTCTGTGTATGTGTGTGTGTGTGTGTGTGTGTGTTCGTGTGTGTGTGAGCTATTTATTATGTAACTAATGTCTACGCTCGCTTTGACACACATTTATGAACACATATAAAAGTGATGAATCACCTAGTAATTATCCATCCGGTTGTCCTGGATGCAACCACTAAAACATTGTAAAACAGTTTTCTTCTCACTGTTCCCCCTTTGAACCATCCAGAGGCCTGAAAAAGCTTTTATGTGTTCTCCTCCTGCTGCTGCTGTCTGGCTTAAAATGAGCTATTTAATCTCAAGAGGACAAGGTGATGGAAATGGACAATGTGATGCTCACTCAGGCCTCCCATGTTAAACAAAAAGAGCACAGACAGACAGACAGACAGCAGCTGGCATGAACATAACCCAGATGAAGCAAAGCTGTGTATAATTGGACATGAAACAGATTTTGTCTGACTGCTCACTCAACCATTAAACTCACTCTTTTCAGTATGTCAAAGAAAGAACCTTCCTATTCTGCTTCATCTGCATGTTCGTCTTTGGCCTTGAATTAAACTAAATTAATCTTTATTGGTTGTACAGAGGGAAAAAAAACAGTTTGAGTACAGCCTGGGGGCTTTTAAGTTGGCCCTTTGTTGACCCTAGATTTGCCTTTTATAGACCATTTATATTTAAAACTATGGAGAACCAGAGATGTTTTCTCCTGTGGTGTCAGACATTTATAGTGTGATTGGTCAGAAACTTAAAATGGGGAGTTGAAAGCAGCTGGTCAGACTGCATGTACCCACACAAGAATGGGACCTCTGTTCCTCGTCCACAATCTCGAGAAACCTGTCAAATTTCAGGATTCACGCAGAGTAACAGTAAATTGCCAGCTGGTCCTCCGTTAGTTGTCACTTAGCCCTCCGTTAGCCTTCGCTGGGATCTCACTTGGTCTGTTGGCCCAGAATCAAGCAGACAGAGTTTCTTTAATGAGTCTGAGGACAGATGGAGACTGATGCTGTAATTTTCTGTAAGAGCTCTACGGGGAAAAGAGTGAGCTTAAGAACAAGATGAAACACTGCTGATGAGGCTCTTCCTCCCCTCACTGCTTCTCCCATCTCCCCGTTTCTGCCTTTGATAAACAAGTTCCGTCATCACTCTCTTGACTTTTTGCGTGCGTCCATCTCTCAGCTACTACTACAGCAGCTAATCAGTAGTTAAGGATGGCATTTCATCTTTTAATTCCAATTCAATTAAAATTCAGGATCATTTGATTTGACAGTGACGACCTTTTCCAGCAGACACACTTTTTTTATAATATCACCTCTTTTTTAGACTCCGCCTCCTGAGGGGCATACAACGCTTCTGCCGACTGCTGCACTGCCATCATTTATCTGACTGGTTTTTACAATTTAAAATCAGCCACCTTTTATCTCCATTCACTGCAAATAGAGCAGCGGTAGTGAAAGTCTTGTGTAATTTGACTCTGGGAGTGAAGGCCACCCAGACACACACACACACACACACACACACACACAACATACACACACACACACTAATGTGTGTGTCAGTATCTTTGAACCTCCTCTTCCACTGTGTCTCTCTGTTCATCTCTCTTTGAAGTCTGTCTGAATTGTGCTGACTTGTCTTTTTGACACGGGAGTGTGTGTGTGTGTGTGTGTGTGTGTGAGTGAGTGCACATGTGTGTGTGCGCATGTGTGTGTGTTAGGACTGTAAATGCTGATGTGATTACTCTGTGTGTGGCCTCAGTTTTAAAGCAGAATCTGTATTTGTGGAAACATCAGCATTTTTCCTGCACGAATGCATTTTTATTAAAAAAAACACACTCAATAATAGAAATAGATGATAAATATTCAAACCGTCTCAGTAAATGTTCTATCAGAAGCTATGGTATCGTTATTTTGTCAGTGATGAAACGTGAGAGCTGTGTGCAGGGGTGCTGGTTTTGGATTTCCCTGTATCCGGTCTTCTCAGTTATCGGCAGGTTGGTGCTGGTGTGATTGTGCTGACAGGCGGAGGTCAGAGTTTTCTGCTAAATAATGGGTAACAGGAGGAGAGATACTGATAAAAGACTCAAGACCCAGCTATTGTCATCACTGTCTTAGAGAAGTCATGATCGATAAATTGATGGTCTAAACAGGCCACGTTGGTCCCATCACAAGACTGAGATGATTCTTGAGAGTTCAACTGGAGGCAGATGGCAAACTTCCTATTTCAGATCCAAGAAAACAGGTTCTATTGAGTCAGACACTCTGTCTCTTTACATCTTCAGTGTTAACGTCCACAAGTACATGTTAATCAGCCAGCCTTACCCTCTATGAACACGGGGAGTAGCATAAGGGCCAACAGTCAGTGCATCAGACGTGAGGAAGGTGCATCTGTCCTGTGACTCAACACTCAAAGCCTTCTTCTTATTTTAGCTCAGTGCTTTACTGCACGTCACTGCCTCTCACAGATGAGCGTCTTCAGGGACATCACACTTAAAAAGGCCAGACAAGCTGTAGTTGTGCTTTATACAGAGTATCTATTATTTGAGTCCTTCCTTTGAGTGTGCTGCAGATTTCATGCAGTGTGATGTTCTCTAATGTGACTTCTGAGCTGTTATCCAGTAGGTACAGATGCTTTCTGTCACTCAGGGTTGGTGGTACTGCAGAAGATCTTGGACACAGCAGCAGAACGAAACTGGCAGGTTACCTCCGTTAATCTGGACAGTCTGACCGAGACCACCTTCATCAAGCTGCTGACTGACCTGGATTACAAGGATGAATTTCAGATCATCATTGACTGTGAGATGGAACGGCTCAACTCCATCATCAACCTGGTAAAACACTGCAAGTCAAACTGCCCAGGCAAAGCGTTGGAGCACCGGCACCGACTCAAAAACCAGAGTTCTTCTTTCACACAGACCCATTGAGATTAGTGCTTTTTACATTAGCAGTCTTTAGCATAAACGTCACGTGGACGAGACAGATATTCCATTCCAAAGTTCCATTTTACAACTCCAGTATCGACGTTTGCTCCCAGCTAAGATATAATTGTTTTCAGTGAATGCTGGCGCTATGTCGCAATATTTTCTGAAATTGAATGAAAATGATGATGATTGTTAAAGTGGAAGAAACAAAAGGTGGTGGTTTAACCTGGATGTCATATTTGATAAAGTATTTATTTCAAAGATGTTAAAAAAACAAAACAATATAAAATCAAAAATTAATTAAAATACAAAATCTATACAGTCGTGTGTTTAAGCAAAAGAGGCAACACTGGGGAGACCACATGGATCAACCAGCGTGTTGAAAAGAGTAGGATGAAATATACACTTACTTGATTGATCATAGAACAGTAAAAGGGAGTGCAGAGTGTGTGGAGTTAGTTGGGTAGTTGATGGAACTCTCTCAGCCAGGCTTTTTCATGTTTTGGCCAGCTGGAGTAGAGAGTAAGAGGCAAAGTGTGAGTTCTGGCTCAAAACCAGCCTTCGCATGAGAAGGTTGTTCTGATGCTCAACTCCAGCTGGCTGATGGAGGCTAAAGTATCAGGTGCTGTTTGGATGTGTGAAATGAAGCTAATGGCTTCAGCCAACCTCTCATCTTTATGTTAGCTCCACATGATTCTGTCTGAACTCATCCAGTAGACTGACCAGAAGAACTTTGGAAGAATGTTTTCACTTGTTATGAGTCAAATATTAGCTTAGCACAGTCATTTTATCATTTTGTGTTAGAGTAGCTCTGATCTGCTGCAAAGCAAAGTAAAGGTGGAGCAGGAGATGATGGGATGAGGGGATGAGGCAGGAAGAGTGTTGCTAAACAGCTTCTTCTCTGCCTGGGATGAAGTGTATACTAGCTGGCGCTCAGTAGAAGCTGGATGGAACACCTGCTTCCTCCTCTTCTCTTCCCCTCATTGCTGGTTTTCCCCCCTCTTCTTGCATCTCTCTATTTTCTCGCTCTCTTACGCTTTTCCTTCTTCTCCTCTTGGTGATCAGATGCAATTATATACCTAAAAGATGATTTTGAGTCTTCCAATTAGCAGCTGTTTGAAAGGAAACACACATGCACATAGATAAGTGTGATGAATGTTTAATAGTGCTTTTTATCATCATTAGAAACATCAGAGAAATGTAATTAGCATCTCATTTCCCCTCCTCAGATTGCTGCTCAGAGGAGGAACTTGAAGAATTACCATTACATTCTGGCTAATCTGGTAAGTCTGACTGGTTAACTGGACAAATGTGGAAACTCCGTCAGCATCAGGAGTGAATCAGGGTGTGTGTGTGTGTGTGTGTGTGTTTGTGTGTGTGTGTGTGTCAGGGTTTTATGGACCTCAACCTGACAGAGTTTCAGAAGCTCAAGCCAAATGTGACAGGCTTCCAGCTGGTGAACTGGTCCAATCCATCAACGGAGAAGATCAACCAGGACTGGCTGGAGTTTGACAATAAAGATCTGAAACTGGCCCGCAGGAGGCTCCGGGTACAGACTCTGGACTGTCTTGGTCCTTCAAAGTACTTGGAGTAATTTACAGAAACAAAAATGGGTTTGTCGCTTTCAGTACACAGGAGCTCTGACCTTTGATGGAGTCAGTGTCATGGCGGCGGCTTTCCACAACCTACGTCAACAACGAATCGATATCTCTCGCCGAGGCAACGCAGGGGAGTGCCTGGCCAACCCACCTGCTCCCTGGGGCCAGGGCATTGACATACAGAGAGCACTGCAGCAGGTTCACAAACAGTCACACAGGAGGCAGATTTTCACACTGACAGGCACTCTGAAAATGGATGTCTGTGTTCAGGTGCGTTTGGATGGACTGACGGGCCGCGTCCAGTTTGACGAGCGAGGACATCGGACCAACTACACTGTGACGGTGATGGAACTCAGCCTCAAGGGGCCCAGGAAGGTGCTGCTGTTGTGTTTCAGTTTAAAAAGAGGTTTGGTGTTTTCACCACGTCAGCTTCTCTCAGTAATTAGCTCCCCCTCCTCTGATTAAAGGAACAATCTTCAGTCCAATCAGCTGCTGCAGCTCTTGAATAAATAAAAGTAAAAAATTGTGTCTCAGCGTAAACTTCATCACAAACACGTTGGCACGCATCTCTAGTGGAATAGCGTGTGTTGTCCTCAGTGAGACCTTTTAAAGAAAGCAAAGTTGCAGCAGGGACGTAAAGGGAAGAGAGCCATGCTGAAGCTGTCAGGGATGATGCATTCAGCAGTTGGTTTCTTGTTTTAGTAACAGCAGTTATTTTTAAAGAAGTTTTCTTGTTTGAACCTCTGAGTTGGGACACCATTCTTGAGACCGGTCTGTGACCGTCCGAATGCTCACTGAAACATGTTTGATCTTTCAGATTGGCTACTGGAATGAGAGAAGGGGCTATGTGCACACTGCCATCTACAGGCCGTCGATGGAGGAGTTCCAACCCATCCAGAACAGGACATATGTTATCACTACTATACTGGTGAGACTTGGAAGACCTTCAGCTTGCTGTTGTTTGAAAACTGAAATGGCAGCAACATTTGACATCTGCAGGAAGCTCCCTACATGATGCTGAAGAAGAACCATGAGCAGCTTGAAGGGAACGACAGGTACGAAGGGTACTGCGCTGAGCTGGCCTCGGAGATCGCCAAACATGTGGGCTTCAACTACAAGCTCGAGCTGGTTGGGGATGGAAAGTACGGAGCCAGAGACTCTGAAACCAAGATGTGGAACGGCATGGTGGGCGAACTGGTGTACGGGGTGCGTGTGCGGAAAGAATCAAATTCCCAAAATTCTCTTCTGGCTTGAGAGCTTTCAGCCTTCACTATCTTTTTTCCTCAGAAAGCCGACGTGGCGGTCGCCCCGCTCACCATCACTCTGGTGCGAGAACAGGTGATCGACTTCACCAAACCTTTCATGTCTCTGGGAATCTCCATCATGATCAAAAAGCCCACCAAGTCCAAACCGGGTGTCTTTTCTTTTCTGGACCCTCTGGCCTACGAAATCTGGATGTGCATTGTGTTTGCCTACATCGGGGTCAGCGTGGTGCTCTTCTTGGTGAGGGGTGTGTGTGTGTGTGTGTGTGTGTGTGTGTGTGTTTGCGGTTATGCAATGGAAAACTTCTTTTCTGCTGATGTTTGAACCCTCAACTTGTCTCTGCGTCAGGTCAGTCGTTTTAGTCCTTATGAATGGAAGGCTGAAGATTCTGATGAAGATGAAACTCTTCCTTCTTCTACCTCTCAACGTGCTTTTCCGTCCTCTGAGCTGCCTCATTCTGCAGGTCTCATATTATCTACACCATCAAGTCTCATCATTTTCACTGTTGTAATAGGACTTTCATCCATTTGGGTTTTCTGTTCTGTCACTCAGGGTTCTCCCAGGGCCAAAACCACAACCAGCAGAAAGAAAAAGATTCTCCAGAACACACCAATGACTTTGGGATCTTTAACTCACTCTGGTTCTCACTGGGGGCGTTCATGCAGCAGGGCTGTGACATCTCCCCGAGGTAACAGTGGACAGTAAGAAAAGTACTGATGACTAATTTAAGTACTGTAGTTTATCATCTCTCAATCTTCATCTGGATTTCTCTATAAACCTAGAAAGAACTCCACAAAGTGCCTTCGGTCTTTACGGTAGACTTTCCTGATCATTTCCACAGAACAACACTGAAAGCAAACCAAGCTATTAATTTCTCACTGTCTCTCTCTCTCTCTCACACACACACACACACACCTGCATGGATGCTACAGTCATACAATGATTGTGACATGCTGCAGGGTTGTACATTTCACTTGTGTAGAGACCTCAGGGAGTTGCTATTCTGGATCTGCTGCTGTGTCTGCCAGCATTTTAAACTCTGCGTACTGTATATGCACATTTATACTCATAAACTAGAGCTAATCAGCATCACTTTGTTCCTTTATGGCCAGTACTCATATTTTTATGTATAAGTATAATTTCTTGATACACTCAGACATTAATCTGACTTCTCCTCCAGGCTGACACCAAGTATTGTTGCTCAAAGATTCACATCCCTCTTGATGTGTTCATAAATACATCACATGGGGTCACCTTGATATGAGTTAGGCAGGACCGCAGGGCTCAACATTATTGGAAAGGGTGTGAGAGAGGCAGGCAGGGGGATAGAGGGGAGCTGTAGTTGTGATTCTGATGTGAGATATGGCTGCTGTATCGGTGTGTTCCTGAGGGCACAGTCATTTCTGCTGTATTTTACACACTTAAGCCACAGCTGTCAAACCTGCTGCAGAAAAAAAAGTCTTCCTTCATACAAATCAGCAGGTGAAAAAGTAGTTTTGTAATAATTTAGTTTGTGAATAACCAAGAGTGGTGTTGGGGGTAATTACCAAACCTGTGGTCTCGCTCCTCTCCTGCAGGTCTCTGTCAGGGAGGATCGTCGGTGGGGTTTGGTGGTTTTTCACCCTCATCATCATCTCCTCATATACCGCCAACCTGGCAGCCTTCCTCACTGTGGAGAGGATGGTCTCCCCCATCGAGAGTGCGGAGGACCTGGCCAAGCAGACGGAGATCGCCTATGGTACCCTGGATGGAGGTTCCACCAAAGAGTTTTTCAGAGTGAGGACATGCTGGACATTAAATAATGACTTCATCCAACCTAATGAATTAAATGTCTTCAGATGAGACTCCTCAAGCAGTGTGTCCTTCAACCTCCATGACACCATGCTATCCAACTTTGTCTCTGTTGTCTCTTTCATGTGATCAAAGCGATCAAAGATAGCTGTTTTCGAGAAGATGTGGTCATATATGCGGGGTGCAGATCCATCCGTATTTGTGAAGAGCACCTCAGAGGGCGTGAGCAGAGTTCGAAAATCAAAAGGCAAATACGCCTACCTGCTCGAGTCCACCATGAATGAGTACATCGAGCAGAGGAAACCCTGTGACACCATGAAGGTCGGAAGCAACCTGGACTCTAAAGGCTATGGAGTGGCCACACCCAAACTATCCCCCCTCAGGTATCCTCTACAAATATTCCTTTGAAAGTGCATGTTAGCTGACCTTGAGCTGTTATTATCATGCTTTCACACTCAAGTATTTAGACCTTCTGGAGATGAAAAATGAGCTTAACCATAAAGAACTGGTGAATCCAACACTTACATGTAAATGTGCAGCTGAACTCTTTTATACTGTCAGTATTCTGCTGCTCCAGAATCAGCCTCACTGAACTGCAGATGTGTGGACCATGGACAAATGTAAGGATTAGCAATATATCCGACCAAACCTGTCAGGTATGCTGGTATTGAGAGAGGAATCTTGTCTTGATGGGGAAAAAGGGAAACCTGGCCTGAACCTATGGACAAGTGCCCTCGTCCAGACACTGCAGAGCACTGAGTGCTGGTTCAAACACAATCACACAAACTTCAGATATGGGAACGAAGCTCACGGGCCTCAAGCAGAAAAACAGAGCAGCTCTGTGGCTGTTTGTCTGTCCATTTGTCTGTCTGAATGTCAGTCTAATAGGGTGCTTTCACATTAGGGGCCTAGACCCAGCCCAGAGTTTTCCTGTCCCCAAACTTTCAGTTCATTTGCTCGAGCTTGTTGGTGTTTCTGTTGAATCCCTGGGATCCTTTTAGACTAGGGTTAGGGTGAGGGGGTTAAGGTTGGAATGGGGTTAGAAGTTTATGCTCCTCGGTCAGACTGGGTCCAGACACACAAACACAGTTCTGCTATAATGTGAAGGCAGCGTGGGGGGATTGGGGGGGTGTGGGTGGTGAGCGCGGTACGACTTGAGCGTGCCTAATGTGAAAAACCCTTAATCTGTCTCTCTGTGTGTCTTCTCTTTGTCTCTCTCTCCTGTTGTTCTTCAGTTTGTGTCAGTGGGTCTGTCTGTTTCCTGTCCTCTGTCGTGTCTCGTGATGCCTGTCTGACTGCCGGCTTGCCTATCTGTCCGTCTGCACTGCTGCTGTCAGATAAAAAAATGTCCCACCTTTTCGGATTTTTATAAAGGATTTGTCTCTTCCTTTGAACCCGACAAGATACTTTCATGCAGAAACAAGAAAGAGACACACAAACTTTGGGTGTGATGTGAAGTGGCTTCGTCAGCTGAAGAATTCTATACTGTACATGGCTCCATTCATCACTTTGTGCATTTATACATAGATTACCTCAGATTTTGCAGTAGTTTAGATTAAAACTACAATGGTGGGACGCTGCCTCTGGAAGTAATTTCCTTCATTTGTTCTTTTTACCTGGCAGCAGCAGTTATAGAGTCACGTTCTCAGATCTCTGCGTCCATGTTTTTCATTCTGTCATCCCTGATAGATCTCAGTCTCATTCTCTCCGCTCCATGTTTCAGCCCACCCAGAGCCGGGAAAAGGAAATAACTGCAGAGATGAGATTAATACATGGCCGGTAGAATTTGAGTTCCATAATATGAATCCATTCACGCCGGCAAATACATTAATGGAATTTGTTCCGCTCTGTCCTCCTGTGAGAGATTTGAAGCTGCAGCAAATACAGACATAATTCAGCAATTCTCAACACAAGTATCCTATTTTGTGATCAGTTGCCTAGCAACAATTTTGTGTTAAACCATTAGAGCCCATGAAGGTTCAATGCTGTCGTTCCAGTTCAGCAGATTCTTTCTTCTGTCTCTGGGTGGAGTCAAACCTCTGCATAGTTCTCACCCATCAGCAGAGTTGTTGCTGTTGTTGTTGCCATTACCACAGTAACTGTTTAAAGCGCATCATTCCTAATAGGCTGTTACAAAGTCTAATGGACTGGATAATCTGGTAATATTGTCAGTTGTTTTCTAAAGCAGACCTTTACTAAGAGAATCAACCAAATGAAGAATTGCAGAATGGAGCCAGGCCAAGGAATCACCTATAGTTTCATTTGGTAATTTATGGTCATATCACGTTCAGATATTGGTCAGACTGATGTTTAACAGCAGAACTGGGACAGTTAGGTATGAAAACAAAGCTAAGCATCAGCATCCAAAAAAAATACAGAGAATCCAAACTCAGTTTCTGAAACAATGCTCATTCGTGCACTTTAACTGCTGTCATTTCCTCTTCAGTCCCATCACAAGTCTGTCTTATCATTGATTAGTAATCATGGCTGATTTATCAGTGTGACTTAACCAGCAACAAACACACCGCTGCCATTTGATCTTGACTGGTTTATAAAGGCGAACAACATTCGGCAGGAACAAGATTAAAAGAAATTGAAGGTCTCCGATTTTGGATGAACTTCAGCCAAAATATGTGATTTTGTTAAATGACTGATGTTCCACCTTTATTGATCAATTATCATTGTTGTTTATCAACCCAGGCTGGACACAAATGTTCTTTTCCTTCACTGGAACTCCTCACAGATGTGCCAGTGTGATGGTGTAGTAAACCGCTAACTTCCCCAGCCGGGTCTGATAGACATTGTTCCGCTGATTTTACAGCATCCCTGTAACCTGTGCACCATAGCTGGCAAGAACAGCGAGTTGCTAATATTGAAGCAGCCAGGTGTTTTTAGCTGGAAAATAACACTTTTTCCCAGTCTGGGTTGAGAAGCAGCCAGTTCTTTAGCAGCCGTTTGTTGAGTGATGATGTTGACATGAAGATGCCTGTCATGATTGGATATACTGATGTTGCTGCTGTCTTCACTGGCCCTGCACATTAACTCTTAGTTCCCTTTTATCCCTCATTATTATCATCCCCGTAGAAACCCCGTTAACTTGGCAGTATTAAAACTGAACGAGCAGGGCCTGTTGGACAAATTGAAAAACAGATGGTGGTATGACAAGGGAGAGTGCGGCATCGGGGGAGGGGACTCCAAGGTCAGATCACCATGACCCCCCAACGGGTAACGACAGGCAATGGTACACCAGGGTAACCGGCAACCATCCACATACCAAATATGGAATAGTAAACACTCCAGGTGCCTTCAATCTGACTACACTTAATCTCAGAATCTTCTTCTGTTGGCCCTGGAGGTATTTAACTGATCACATTTATTAAGTTATCGTGAAGAGCCTCTTTCTTTCAATCCCAAAATAATGATCTAGACTGTACAGTATATAATCTAATCTGCAGTAGGGCGAGGATATCCATTTTCTTAATCCTGATAATCATCTCTGCGACAGGATGATAATCACTGTTTCTGGTGAATAATCCTTCACTCTTGGCCCCCTTCAGAAATGGGACTTTTAATCCTTGAAAGCTGGAATGTTTTCAGCTCTTTGCCGGTTACCCAAAGTGATATAATAATACACATCTCGCACGTAGGGAGTCAGGCCAAACCCAGCTAGATGGAGTATTAACACATATCACTTTTGAAGACTGTTTTATAAATGATTGTGCTTTTTTTATTTATCGTTTTCTTTCTGTTATGGAGATTTTCTCTGTAGCATACAGAAGTCTGTATAGCATATTGCTAAAATGGCTGCCGTTGCCACAGCAGCCCGGATGCTGCACAGCTGAACAATAACATAATATAACATGGAGGTGCATAATGTTATTTATGTTATTCCCAACCCCTTCCCCCTCCTTTGCTGTCATGGTTCTTTGAAGAATCCCAGTAAACCTAGCAGTACTGAAGCTCAATGAACAAGCCATCTTAGACAAGTTGAAAAACAGGTGGTGGTATGACAAGGGAGAGTGTGAACACAAGGACTCCGGCAGAAAGGTCAGTTCTGGAGGTCGCTCCACCTGGTCCCGACATCATGTGTTGATTTGCCCCCCCACCCCCCACCCCCCAATCAGACCCACACCTTCAACGGTTTAACCCATCAGATACACTCTGAAAAGAAGTCTCCTTCCCAAATGAATCTTTTTCTTGATCCATTTGTCATCTTCCAACTTACAAAATAAATCTGTTTCTGTCTCTATGCAACAGTGATCCTGTAAACGTGTAAACTATAAATAACACTAAAGGATCACGTCACGGTAGATCACCCTGATTTCTGTCCACAGGTAGTGAGTGATCCTGCATATTCTGGACCAGTAACTCCAGTCATCTAGTGCAAACCAACTGAGCTCTCAGTACCTGTGGTACAAAAATCAGCCCATTGTCCTTTGACAGAGGAGGGGTTTTGTTTTCAGAGTGCATCACTGCTGCTGATCTGACTATTCTGAAGAGCTGCAGGGAAAAACATCACAAACAAATGTGAAATATTTAATTTATGGTGCAATGAAGGGAAAACTTGGTCACTCTAGTTTTCCTTGAGCCGAAGAAACTGTAACGTCTGTGAAACTTTGGCTTAACTCCGCTGATAATTGAATGCGGATTGATGAGAAAAGAGTCGAACTTGAGCCGATTCTGAAGAAGCAGACTGTGTGAGATAAGAGGTTTTCATGTCTGCAGATCAGTAGATTTCTTTGGAGGCTTCCTTCTGTTCTCCAGAATATTCTGTGGTCAGCAAGTTCAAGCTGGAAGCCGCCACAGACAGACAGACAGACAGACGAGGGACCAAAAATGTGACTTTTTACATCCCTTTTAATCCCAGCTGCTTTTGATTTATTTATCACTTTAAACATTTAAGTAGTTTTAGGAGAGATGGAGACTTTCAGAGCTAAAGAAGAGATTAACTGCTTTTTTAAGAAAAAGTTTCGACATTCAGTTAAATCAGATGTAAAAAGTCACATTTTCAAAAGTTGACTTTCTCTCTCTCTCTCTCCCTCTCTTCCTCTCTCTCTGTCACACTATGACTCTCGGCCTTCGTCACTCGCTCTGTTAGTGGCTGCTGAGGCAGTTCACCAACCCTGACACACACACACACGCACACAGATGCTTTGGTCTCCAATCTGTCATGTGCCTCATCGTCCCCCCAACTAGCCCCGACTGTGATTTACTAATGGGAGAAAGAAGTGACATGCAACAGAAAATGCGGCGGTTTTTGATGTTTGATAGCAGATAATCACCTAAAAATTTGCTGCAGTTTATTGTGAGCCTCAGGAAGGAAACATAGTTACATGTAATTTACATTGAATTTGCATCTCTTTGATTGTGGAGCTTCGATTTAAACATGGTTAAACATCTTTGATGAGCGTTTGCGCCTGGTCACGTGATCAGAGAATAACTCTCTTGCTCTAGTGTTTTTATTTCTAGCTTTAAATTGATGAAAACCATAAGAGTGATGTTATAAAAAGAGAAATGTAAGTCCAACTCCGGTTTCCCAGGCTGTGATTGGTTGAGGGGAACATGACAGTTTGAAGAGGAAAGCCATCTGATTGGCTCCGAACCCTCACGACCCGCCCCGATGAAGATAAGCCCCGCCCCGTTTGACGCTTTCCTCTCGTTTTTTTAACATAGGTTTGCATGCATCTCTACAGGACGGCTAAGCCCCGCCCACTCAAAAGTGTCACGTGATGCATGTCACTACAGACGCACAAACACAGATGTCATGACAACAGATTTGTCAGTTGGATCTCAAATAAGAGACAGATAAAACAGACAGATGTTTTTACTTATTTGTTTTCTTCTGATTTAGAGAAGCTTTTTAATCTCAGGAGTCTTCACTTGTTTACTGTGCATGAATTTGCATGCACTGGCTGTCAAAGGCTGTGAGTTCAGGCAGTTCAGCTTGAGCCGTTCAGACCCAGCTCTGGTAGATGTACCTGGGGGTGAGTGTTCAGCTTCGCTGATGAACTGGACTTTCGCAGCCTTTGACAGGTTTATTAGACTTCATGTCCACCGTCACTGATGACGTCATGACCCTCTTTCATCCATCGGTCTGCACCGACAGGACAAGACGAGCGCACTCAGTCTGAGCAACGTGGCGGGGGTGTTCTACATCCTGATCGGCGGGCTGGGGCTCGCCATGCTGGTAGCTTTGGTGGAGTTCTGCTACAAGTCACGCATTGAGTCAAGGAGAATGAAGGTGAGTTCGGCCACTGGTTCTGATCCATGTAGTCGACCAGCCGACCATAAATTGTCATGAAAAGTCTCTTTTGCAAGTCTGCACCAGAGATGGAGTAAATCTCGGGTGTGTTGGATGCTGGGGCAGGATGGCGATGTCTTTATTTAGCTGAAACAGTTGCCTCTGAGGCGCCGACGCTGCTCTGCTAAATGAATAAACCTGGGATTTATTTGCACCAATCTTTGTTATGACCGCTGACACCAGGCGGTTCGCAGAGAGTGAGCGTGGGAGCCGCAGAGGCCGACACAGGATATTAACTCTGGAGCCACATCATTAGTTTCACAGAGAGAGAGAGAGAGAGAGAGAACATCAAAAACAACTTTATTGCTCCGACTACTGGTGATGATTCACAGTCACGGCTCCAAACTCCTTTGATAATTTCATTAAAAACCTGAAACAGACTGATTGGCTGCATATTTAAAGGTTGAAGGATACAGAACAATGTCCATTTATTAACTGTTGCCGATGTGAACATTAATGCTGAGCTGTAACATGAGCTGCTAACCTGTCGTCCATGACAATAGCATGCAGAAGCTCCACGCTGTTTTGCACTGGAGGGCTGTCATCTCTCTGAACAGCATTAAACTGCTCCCGGCGAGGCTGTTTTTCACTGTACAGCTGCCTTCACGAGATCCCCCTGTGGTCGCTCATTACTCTGATATGCTCTAATATTGCAATTGTATCATTAACACAACTTTTAGCGTTTAGAGTTATGACCCCGCCGAGGGAGCTGCAGCCCAGCATGATCAGTGACTGCTTTTTTTCTGTCTTAAATTGTTGTCTTGGTGCTGTACTGGAGAGTGAAGACAAGTAGTGGACAGGAAGTCCCTTGTGTGTTCTTGATGTGTCCCAGGTCAGGTCAGACTGGTTGCTACAATCATTTTTAGGCTCTTTGTTTCCTCCGTCTGCAGGAGCTCATTGATGCTGCCATGCTGAGCACCAGCCTCGGTGGGATGGTGGCTGGAGGAGGGGCGGCGGCGGTTGGTTATGGAGGAGGCGTGGGAGGATCTTTGGGGATCGGAGGGGAGAATGGCCGCGTGGTGACGCACGATTTCCCAAAAGCTGGACCTCAAGGTTTTCCCTGCATGAGCAAAGCTGCCAGCCTGGGTCTGTCCTCCACAGGCATGTGACTGAAACGGAGCCCTCTGATTGGACGTAACTCTCCTGTCCACCTGTTTGTAGGTAAGAGGAGGAAGGAAAGGTTAGAGGGAGAGTCCTGCACAGGTCTGGGTGTCCAGAGTCACTCCAGTCAAAAACTGTGGGTATGTTTTTACTAGATCATCAGACATGAGTTAAGGGGTTACGTAGATTATGTAGAGATTCTGTTGGCTTTAAAACAATATAACTGAACTTGTATTTTATTTATTCAAAACCTGATGCCTGTATTGAGAGCAAAACTTTAAACAAAAATGAATTTTTGGAATTTTGTTGGTGTCAGACTTGACAAAGCACGGAGACACAGGAAGAGGAGCTTCATGGAGGTGTGTTAGCTGACAAACAGGGGGACGTTCACTGTCACTGTGCCGTACTCGACAGGACAGCAGCTGAACACAACAGCTGAGCTAAACATAAACTGCCAACGAACTGAATGAAAATGGGAACTGCAACCAAACCAGGAAATTTTGTACCGGTGTGGTTTTAAACTCCAGCGGTTCCTCCTGGGCAAAGACTATGGGAAAGAGGAGGGATCTGGAATTTTTTAGAACTTTTTAACAAATGCATCACATTTTGAAACATCAGAAGAAGTTGAGCATGTTAGACACACACGAGGATGATGGTGGTGATGACCTGAGGAAGCATGAGCAGAGTTTTCCTCACAGACACCTTCTGTTCAGTGTTTGTGGTTAAAGTACGTTTGGAGCTTTTTTTTAAAAAACAAAACAAAAAACTTTTGCATCAGCCTTCACCACAGAGAACACACTCAGTGAGGTTTTAATGTCTTCTGGGGTTTATTTTAACCATTAGAGACGATCCAGAGCGACTCTTGTTCACACAACACAGCACAATTCTGTTTTATATAACGTTAGCCATGTTGACTTTGGGTGGCTTTTGCTGCGTCAGCATATCAAGGCCAGACTCTTAATGAAACACAACAGTTAGGCTTTAGATGACATGAAATTGAAGCTGCATTTAAAAAATATATGTATAACCTGAATTGTAAAGGCTCCTCCGGGAGCACAGGGGGCGGCATTTCACTCCTCATCAGCGGAGTTCGACATCGTGAGTTTTATTTCATTTATTTCGTGTTTGATGAGTTCATAATGTGATTGAGATTATTTCGATTTGTAAATGGGGCGTTATTTTTCTTTTGAATGATGAAAATATCTGTATAAGTCTTGTTTTCTGATAGACTGCGCTTGAATCGGTCTATTTCAAAGTGTCATCGGCTAACTGGTTAGCATGCTAAGATGCGTAAGTGCTGCTTCTTATTTTGTCAATGTTGGTTAATCAGAAAGGGAATAAAATGAGTCATATTTTACGGATTGCACCTTTAAACGTTTCAAGTATTTACTAAATTTAAATTATATAAATGTACGTTTGCTTTGAATAAAAATCAACCTGGGAGTTAATCCACATTTACTGGTGAAAGTTGTATTTTTGTTGCTGAACGCATCCGGACACGTTGCTGTTTCGCCGTGATGCGTTCAGGAAACCACAGACACGTTCGGTAGTTTGGGACCACAAACGTGCAACTTTTGTTACATTTTAACTGAACTGTCTGTGTATTTCAGTTGTTTTTCTGTTAAATTCAAGGCAGACAGTCTGTGAATAAAACTGGTAATTTAATCGAGTCCGTTGTAGTTTCTGTCTTGAAACTGATGAATGGATGATGGGTAGGTGGATGTCCTTCATTGATCCCAAGCAGGGAAATTACAACTACAAAATATAGAATCGAATCATTAGAAGCTTCTGTCCACTTATACAACATATGTATCAAATCATTTGTGAGAGAACTGTACATTAGATCTTCAAGGTCAAAGACTTCTACATTAAATAACTTTTATTAGTAAAGACGGAAGTTTTTGTTGTTACTGTCTCAGCTGCGGCTTATCTCTTTCATATATTCTCCTCATCCGTCATCTTATAAAACCTTTTGAAATTATGAGGGCAGGCTCTTGAGCCGTGGGGCAATACCAGATTGGAGGTTAAATCAGATTTTAGCTCCCATTTCCAACTCGCTGTGAGGCACTTTATGACTCTACACGTGGAAAACATGACTGGAGGATCAGTCTGTCCAACCCCGCCCCCAATTTAATGAACCAATCAGCAGAGACTTCCACAGGGAGACCTAACATTTATGGGGAAATCGGCAAAATCACCGAAGTGCGGTTTTCCCGACAACAATGTTGAAATTAAGTTTAATGGCCTCCAGGACAATGCACTGTCCTAAAGTTTGTTCCTCTCTTATTGATCCATCTGATGGCGCAATCTTAATTCCCACCTTTACCTGAACCTTTAAATCCCATATCATAGTTAAAGCTGGGCTCTGGTCTCCACTCGTTTGTCTCCATTAGCTTTTGTTCGTTCCAGATCTCCTGAGATCCTCTGAGTGGATGGTTTGGTGTGGAGGAGAGCGCCCCATCAGCCAACGCCTCATTACTCTCCCATCTGAGAGGAAGGATGGAGACAGATGAGACCAAAACAAAGCTGACAATTACCTCAGAAAGGCCCTGATTAGGAGTTTGTGTCCTCTCAGCCTGCACCACTCCCCCTCCTCCTCTGGAGCAAAGAGGAGGAGACATGAATGGATCGCCGTGGTGGTGCTTCTGGTCAAACCCCACAGAGGTCAGCATAAGTCAGTGTTTGTGACTGTTTCTGGTGAAAAACTTTTGTGAGATAGAAAAATTTTGAAATCTGCACCTCCCACAAATAACACATGGATCAACAAACTGGCTGTAAAATCAGGTCAAATGTCTTCAGATTTAGACAACAGAGAATCACAAGTTCACAAATGGTTCCCTGGTTGCAACAACACAATCTGAGGCTCCTGATGATGCAACAGGACTCCACTGAAGAGTGGAGCCAAAAGGCAAAATCACCTTTTTCTGCATTGTGTGGCTCCAAGTGTCTGTGAAACGACGCCTACAGCAGAACGATGGGCAGCGGTTTGTGTGGAAGGATTAGAGCCATCACATGACAGGAGGACGAGCAGCAGAAGCAGATTTGTGAATCTGTTGAAAAGTGAGCGAGCAGCTTTTGTATTCGCGTCCACAAGTCGACCGCTTCCGCCTCTCAGAGAGGATTATGGGGCTTTAAAGTGACCATCAAACTCAGGATGTGGATCAGGGCCAGGGAGCTGAGCTGATTGGCTGTCAGGGAATTAGAAAAAAGCCAATCAAAGCATGCAAAATGTAATTACGTCTTTAGATTTGAGATGACATGTTGGGGGGTGGGGGGTGTTATCTGCAGCTGCAGATAGAACTGCGATTATTCTGGGGAAAAAGTGGAATAACTGAAAGATGATGGGAGGAGCTGGAGGATACAGGCTGCAGTCTTTACTGTCAGATGTCATCGTACCATCCAGATGTGTTTTTGTCAGTTTAGCAGTCTTTCAAGAATGATGATAATTTCAGTGGGATTTTAGTTCTAGCTGTTAGCACAAGCAGCGTCATAGGGTGCCTCAAATCTTTTGAACTTGGTCTAAAATTAGACAATGAGCCAGAATTCAGGTTCTTGGGTTTCTGGCGTTATAGTGACACCTCGTGGCCACATACACTACTACAAGCAGAATCAGAAGCTTTTTTTTAATTTATTTCAGTGACCTTTTGGTTTTCAAAACGACCAGCAAATCCGAACATTATAGGTTAATGGTTGACGTAAGATGAAGATTTATTGTTAAATAATTATTAATGATCATTTTCTTCATGATTGCTTAGTTTTAAAGGTTTGTTGGTTGGCAGAATTCTGAAAGGTTTAACTGATGGAATTCTGTGAATGAGCTCTTGTCCATGAGAGATGATGATGAAGAGCACTGATCTAATTAACTGTGGAAATTCTTCTGCAGTTGCCCTGAGTGAAGGTTTGAGGCAGGAAGACCAGTCAGATGATTCTGTTGCTCCATAATTGGTCCACGGAGAATCCTGAAAAAACACGTCTGTCCTCTGAGACACAGTTTCCGTGAGCGGAACATGGAGCGATGGAAAGCAAATAAAGAAAAGAACAGCAGAACAAACGGATCGCATCTCTGCTGAAACAAATAACTCGGGTCACATGAGTCTAGGTGTGAATGCTGCTAAAGCTACACACCAGGAACCAAGTTCCTGTGATCCCTGTCTTGTTTCCACGGTAACCTGAAGCCCACTCTACTTCCTTGTTGCTGCATAAATAACCCTGAGCTCCTTTCGGTTCACTTTTCATCCACCCACCTTCAGAAAAAATGGCATTGATACTCAACGAAGCAACCGAGTCAATTATTATTTAGTCACCTGAGCTTCATGAACAGAAGTCTTCAGCTGCAGACAAACACAAAATGCTCTTTTAACAATCCAAAAGATAAATTAGATGAAAATAAAGTTTGTGTCATCTGACAGCGCCATTGACGTCAGTCCTCAGCACAGATGTCCCACCTGGATCTGGTTTCCTGACACCACATTAAGACAGCTTCTGGTTTCTAGACTGATATTAATCGCCACTATAAAATTATTGATAATGTATGAACACATTAGAAATAATTCCCTTTAATCAACAACAATAAATATTTTTTTATGATTAAATATAAAGTGCTGTGAAATTATACTGTTTTGTTCTTTTCATTATAGAATCAAGATATATCTTTTTTGTTGCAATTAACTAATCAATGAACCTAATCAATAATGTGTACTTGTTGGCAGCGGCAACCTTATCAAGATGAACTCTGACCTACTGACCTTTGACTTCCTGTAAAGGTCACTCAGCATCCTGTATCATTGTAGTTTTGAAAATATCTTGGTCTCCTTCACAGTGTATTAAAATAAGCTTTGCATAAGGTTGTCGGGTGTAAACAGGCTCAGGAATGTGATTTGGAAGCTGCTCTGGATCTTCTGGACCAAAACCAGACAGAAACTCCTCCTCTCAACTAATGATGAAGACTCTCGGTCCTTCTTCTCTCATTGGAGGAAGACTCTCAATGACCATATTGTCCATCAGTCCATGTTTGTCTTCTTTTTTCTTCCTCCTCCTTCCTTCCGCCTGTTGGGTGGGTGGAGCCTCCTGGTTGAGCTGGGGCCCCGCCCCCGGCACAGACAGCTGGTGGGTCAGCTCCACCATCGTCATCTGCCACACCAAAGAGTAAATACAGTCACATGATTCAGCTACAGGATGGGTGCTGAATGTCCTCTGCAGTCCTCTAAGTACATGTCCATTGTGTGGTGGTTTTTGATCTGTGTCTTGTTTATGTTCTATTCTTTCCAAAAGCATGTTTGCGTATTAGCATTAAGCTCACAGAGTCAATGTTGACTTGGGCATCTGCCGTCTTTGACTGTTAATGAAGTGTAAACCAACCTGCATCTCTCTGAAGAGGTGTAGCATGGCCACGCCCACCACAATGACCACAAAGGCTCCCAGCGTGGTGACGACATCCACAGCCGCCATGCTCCTCCACTCCTGGAAGAGGATGATGGAGGTGGACAGAACGACGGAGGTGAAGAGGACGTAGTAGATGGGGTAGACAAGCAGGGTGTTGAAGGTGTCCAGAGACTTGTTCAGGTAATTCACCTGTAACACACACGTTAGGAATCTTACAACATTACAGTATCTGGGTGTGAACTAGAGCTCACCTGTGTTACCACGGAGACGATGAGAGTCAGCAGCAGGATCCATGTGAGAGGGTTAGCAAGCACGGAAACATCGTACAACACTGGACAGGCAGGAAAAGATGATATCTTACATTACCCAGAATGCAACTCAACCACAGATAGCTTGCTGAATGTGTGTTTATGTTACTAAGGTAATGTGACCTGGTGGAGGTCAGCTGACACTTACCGGTGTCGATGGCGATGGCGAGGCCCTTCACTGAGGACACGGTGAAGGCGCCGAGCAGAGAGCAGATGCTGATGTAGATCAGAATGTTGGACTGGCCAAGACGAGGACATAAATACAGAACCAGAACCCCACACAGAACCAGCACCACCGACATGTAGACCAGAAAACCTGACACACACCAATCCAGAAAGGGACCAAAATAAAGAAGTGTTTTCACTCTCAATGCATTTCAATGCTATGCTAATCTGCTCCCCAGGTTAGAAGTAATGGTTAGTGTTCAGGAGCTAACTGAATCAGAATGCTGCTGCTATAGCAACACAAATCATAAAGGATGGAGGCACCACTGGATTTTACACTTCAGTGAACACACCCTAATTCACCAGCAATTTATTTCAAACTTCTTGTTTGTTCAAATAATCAAGAGATACCAGGCTCCAGCAGCTTATTGGTCATGTCCTGCAGTGATGTCACTTCCTGCTCCTGGGGGGCGTGAATGACCAGTAAGATGCTTCCCAAAAGGCACAGCAGGCAGCCGAGCTTCCCCATGATGTTCAACGTCTCCCCCAACAGGTAGGAGGACAGAACTGCACTGAAGCACAAGCAGACGGGCTGAAATCATCCTTCTGAGTTTAATCAAAAAGGATCCTTTAATGTTACTGTGATAAGTACCTAATGAGGACGCTCAGAGCACCCAGAGGAGTGACCAGCGTGGCTGGGGCAAACATATAGGCAGCAAAGTTGCATGCCTCTCCCGCTCCCACTGCAGAGGACAGGACAGACTCGGGAGGCTTCATATGTCCAGATATGTGTGACATGGTTTAATGGCCAGGGAAACAGGTCGGTAACAAGGAACAAATCTTACTGGTTAACAAGCCTCCCCACCACAGCCAGTCCTTCAGGTATCCATGACCTCCATCACCTACACACACAGAAATAGACACACACATAATATTGCAAACACAGAACTTGCACCAGTTAAAAATTGAAAAAAAAAACCAAAGTTCGGGGTGGTGATGTTGATGCAGATCACCTGCTCTGGTGTGACCAGAAGTGGCCAATCGCAGCAGAGCTTTCTTCTTCAGGATGACGCTTCCACCAATCAAGAAGGCCGACAGCAGAGCCAGAGTCAGTCCAAGCCAAAGTTTGTAGCTTCGGGTGGTCTGCAGCTCTGAGAACAACCACTCGGGGGGGTAAGAATCATTTCATCCACACACAACAGATCAGCACGTGTGTGTGTACCTGTTGTCTGAGTGTTGTTGTTCAGGGAGCTGTAGACCACAGTTTCTCCAGTGATCACACACACTGTAGACTGGGAGCCACACCACAGTCGGACCACAGACCCTGCAGACAGTCACGTCCTGTCCTCAATGTTCTGTCAGCTTTGTTGACAAGTTAGTTTGGAAACTACGTGGCCATGGTGACGTATGATGTTTACTGTGTTCACTCATTGACTGGAAGTAAAGACACACGGTGATGCCCTCGGGAACCAGCGCGGACCCCTCGGGCAGAATCAAAGCCCATATTTCTGATTGACAGCTGAGGACAGCTGTGAGGACACTTTGACATTTGACCAGATACTCAAGCCAAACTATAATCTTTGACAACAGATAACATTCTAACAATTAGGAGGCTCTATCAGGTCCAAGAACCCTTCCACCATAGTGAGTGTACAAGAGGAAAGGTATATTAGGTATATTCTGCATTGTTAATGTTTCCTTTGTAATGAAGCTGATCCTCCAAACCTGCTCTCACTGTTCAATGCAAATAAAGTTTATTAAAACAGAGATGATTTTGAAAAGCCAAGTGCCCGTGTCAAAGACCTCAGGCCTATTTTTAGGTCAGGCTCCACTAGATATATGCAAAAACCATCAGTTTTCTCTCCATCCAGGAATGTAGAATGTTTGTATCTGCTGCCTTCCACAGATAAAAATACTTTACATCCAGGAAGGAATGTAGAGTGTTTGTATCTGTGGAAGGCAGCAGATTTCTGCGAACAACCTGCTGATTTTCAGTGTATTTGTCCTCTTTAAAGCAATTCCTGCAGACGAGCTGAATAATACTGGTTTGACCGCTGTGCCGATTAGAGTAACCCGAGGAGAGGAGGTAATTTCAATATTTACACTGTCAACAAAGAGGCCTCAGAATTACCCTGGCTGCACGGACGACAAAAAGAGGATATATAATGAGACACAATGATTCTATAGTGACAGCATGCTGATTATATATATATACATATATATATATATATATATATATATATATATATATATATATATATATATATATATATATAATCTTCAGACAGGCTGCAGGTGTATATATATATATACACCTGCAGCCTGTCTGTCATGTATGCACTATAATGTATATACAAACCTGAACTTTAATTCCTCATTGTATAGTATAAAATGAGTATTGAATTAATCATGCACACTCGAGGACCCAAAACGTTATGTGAAAAATGTAAAAGAAACTAAAACAAATTCTAAAAGAGGACCAATCTCTTCGACGGGAATTTTAAAAAACGCCCCAACTTGATTAAATATATATATATATATGTTATTCCATTAGTGTATTAATAGAACCCTCCTCCTATATAGTAAAATCGCGTGTGTTCTTACCGTTAACGCACGTCTCATTGTGGAGCTGAACATCCCGCATCGTGTTGCACAGGTGAGAAAAACAAGCGACAGAAACGTCCAGTCGAAACTCGTCGGGAATAAAGGAAAAGATCTACCGGCCGAAGGGCGGGTAGTCCCGCTACATTTGCCCGGCTGCTGACGATTATTCCCCGGGCAGGTAGAATGACGCTCCGGCGACTGAGACAGACTTTAAAGAACACAGATGGAGAACACACGCCGCGGAGGTGCGGGTAAAGTAAACACAGACACCTGACTCCACCTAGACCCGCCCCGCCCTGCCGGGATAAACCGGGTCTCGCAGCAGGTGTGTCACCTTTCCCGCCCATTGACACTAACCGGAAGTGGGTAAAAATGTACATGCCAGGTTAATGATATTTAAGCATCTTGGATTGATTATTAAACCTGAGTGAATTAACTTTATACTATAAAGTTACTGTAAATATATAGGCTCAAAGGTTGAATAAAATTACGATAAATAGATTAAATAAATAGTGGCTCAATGTCAGCCATCACAATTATGTTTCTCTATTAGCAGGATAGCATAAAACACCTAGAAAGGTCTTGCATTAAAATTAAACTTTTATTTTATGGTTAGTCATATTAGGGAAAAGGGCCTGTTCTCTGAACCTTTTTCTTTTTTTTTGGTAACTGTAATAGTGTATATCCTGAGTGTGGCCACACATGTAACATTAATTAAAGGTGTTTGATCCGTTTATTTTATAATAATAAACTAATCCATGGACCATGCTATAAAATAATAGAAATATTCTGAATTCATAAAATTTTATTTTCTAGGAAAAAATGTTTACTTTTTTTTCAGCACTTCATTTGACAGCAGTTAATTTTTCAGAGACAGCTTTAATACCATACTTCTGAGGCAACAATTTAGCCAGGAAGCAAAGCTATGCTAAGCTAAACCAGGCTAAACAAAGCGGCGCTGAGATTTGGTCAGTTGCAGTAGTTCTGCAGGTCGAGGAGGTTGCAGGGCCTGAGGCAGCACTGTTCCACAATGCCTCGCTTCACCATCATCTCCATCTGGTCTTTGAACGCGTATTCAGCCACCTCATTATCGACGCCTGCTGCTCCGCCTGCCTTTGGAGGGAGAAATCCTGAACACAAACAGGTGAACACGTCAAGTTTATCTGAATAATCTGGGATTTACCCAGACTCAGGCTGCAGAATCTCACCCATCATGGAGTCCACGTCTCTCTTGGGGTTGTAGAAGAATCCTCTGTCACCACACACCAGGTAAAGGGCATCGACCAGGTGAGACCCACACAGGTGCTGTGGAGGAGCCATGGCCTGAGAGCCCGGTGACGATACAACCATTAAGAGCAGCAGAGAGACAGACTGGAGCCAGAGAGCCGCCATACTAGAGGACAGATAACAATATCGGGGTAAACACGTGAATTCATGAAATCTTCACTCTAAACACACCTCAGACCTTAAATGTGAAATTGGAGAAAGACCAGTGGAGATAGCTTTGATCAGAAAACTGTTCTCCTTTTCACAGATTGCTCTTGCAACTACAGAACTGCGGAGAAAATTTAGTGTATTAAAGTTTAATTTTGGCCAGAGGGAAACACATTAGCTAGACCTCACTGATGAAGACCAAAAAGTAAAATAGGATATTAATTATTTATTTTGACTTTATGCCTCGGTTTTGTCTTTAAAATCTTGATGTCAGTGTCCAGTTAAACCTAAAAATACCAGAAAAGGATGAAAAACAAAAAGAGCAAGGAGAGGAGGAGATGCAGCCCTTCGGTTCAGAGGAGATAAAGGAGGAGGCTGGTGAGGATGAGGAGCATAACTCCCTCTGATTTGGATGAAGAGGAAGATGGGAGAAGAGAAGAAGCACTCACCTGTAGAGGAGGAGTAGACAGACAACAGGTCTGTGATGAAGAGGAGTGGATTATTAGAGAGCTGAAAGGTGTGAGGAAAAACTGAAGATCTGCTTCCCATTTATAGTCTATCACCACCTGGACACACCCACTGTGTGTGTGTGTGTCCATGAACACTTCCTTTACTTCTGATTGACTGCTCACAGCACTTAGTAAAACAAACAGAGCTTAATGAGGTGACATAATCTGATCACCTCTGATAGACAAATATTGATCACCAATATCGTCCTGCTGTGCTGAGGTCAGCGGCGGTCCAACAGGTGAACTCGCGTGACTTCTGATGGTCCTCCCAGATTCACCTGATCAGTGGATCAGGTATCAGCACAAAAATTATATATTTTAAACATTATAAAACTGATTTAACAGAGAAAACTGACCTGAACTTCAAAAAATGCCACCATGAACTCTCTGGAGGTCAAAAGGTCACTTGCAGCAGACCCAGCCTGTGCTAACGGGCGCTTTGGTCCTTTAGCATTTTTCACTATCAAGTCTTTATATTCAGAAACTGTCAGCAGCTGAAATTTAGCAGCCTTTGAATGTTCTAAACACGGATCGTAGCTATAGGCTAGTCCTTGTAGCTGTTTAGTTAGCATGTAGCACCATATTTCAGCACTTGTCTTTTCCTTGACAAGGTTCTAAATATACATTGATTCCTCCTGGTAATTGAATTTGCACACAAAACATGAAATCCATTGTGATTTTGCTATAACAGCTGCTCGATGTTACGCTTAATAACAGTGCTGCTGGTGTAGTTGCACACTTCCTGCTGGCGGTGTGAATGGTACCAGAAAAAACACCCTAATTGGTTTCTCAAGAGAATTAAGACACAAAAGGAGGTTGGGGAATCCTATAAAACAATCCCTACAACCCAGATGGAGATGTTGCAGTGAAAACTAACAAATAGAAACAGAAATGTTTTAATCCAAACTGTATTATTTTGGGTGATTTTCCAAAGAGGGAAACGGCTTGAGTTCTCAGAAACCTGGATGGTTCCAACGCTCGCTCGGGGTGTTAATAGCTGTCATGCTGATGAAGCATGCTTGACGTGGGCTCAACTGACCGTGATGAGAGTCTCCACGATGACGGAGGAGCAACAGATGTTTCGGAGAGCTTCCCAGCATCGTGCAGAAGATGCAGCTTCAATCAGCAGCTGAGGGACAGCAAAACATTTATATGGACACTTGGGCTCTGTAACCTATTTCATATTAGTTTTTCATCAACAAAAGTTTCACTTTTATATTTTACTATCTCAGTTGGTTTTTTTTAAAATAATTTACATAATACAGTTCTTTCGTCCTAAAAAATATGCTTTATCGTGAATAATTTCTGCAACACTGAACGTCATCATCATTTAAACTGGAGCTTCACACAGTCTTAAAGTAAAATAAACACGTTGCGTAGAATTTAGCCTGTGACATATTAAACAAATAACTGTAGATATAGGGATGGCTTTTCTATAAAGCTACAGTCCATCCAAATCCATCCATATATAGTATAATATATAGTTGAAAGTTCTGTCACAACTTTATTTATACAGACTTCTAAACAGGCAGGTGAAGGCATGAAGACCCAAATGATGAGGTATTCAAATAATGGCAATGTAGATATTGGATTAAAGTTGTTCACAACGTTCCTGTCTCATCGTCTCCCCCTTCTGGTATCAAAGAGGAATTACACAATCACTCCTGGCACATTTTAAATTTAAATTTAAAAAATGAAGGCAGATACAATTAAAGTCAGTGAGTTTTCTGTGTTTCAAAAGAAAAGCCTCAAAACCTCAAAAGGCTGGCTTTTCATTTGAAACAGGAAATGCTGGTTTTAAAGTTTAAAATTGAAATAAAGTCCAAAACAGTCTGGTGAAGATCGATAATCAACGTATGTAGATTTGAAAGCTTTCCTGTTTTTTTTTAAGTTTACATCAAACATTTAAGAGGTAAATGTATTAATACTGACAGGTTGCTGATTAAATTAAACAGCAGATTCTGAATATTTGGTCTTTTCTGTTTCTTCCAGTCAGAGGAACACCTCCATGCTCTGTGTGATCGGCTGCCTGCACAGCGGGCAACAGTGATGCTGGGCATCTCTGTTGTGGTTCAGCCGGTCAGTGCAGCGGCGGCACAGGCAGAGGTGACGGCAGGGCAGCAGCAGAACTGTTTTGCTTCGGTCCTGACAAATGACACACTTCTTCCTCTCCTCGTGCTCTTTTAGCAGGATTAACAGTTCTTCCTGGTAGGCAGGACTCCTGTCCTGAGTCCTCGTGCCTAAATCATCAGCATCCTGAGACACACTGCTGTGTATCAGTGTTGTCTGTGCACCACTCTCCCCCTGCAGCATGTTGACCAGTCGAGCTGTCAGAACAGTAAACCAGCACTTCAGTAACTGCAGCACCAGGACAAGGACCAAACTCAGGAACAGGAAGTATGTGTCTGCCGTACAAACACTGAAGAAGACGCGACTCAGAGTTCCAAGAAGGTCCAGAAGGAGCTGACAGGGTGTCCACAGCAGCATGGATGCACCAAGCACACAGTGGTAGACGAAGGTCAGCAGAGTCAGCAGCAGCTGCAGCACAGTGTTCACTGGGTCGGCCAGCGCCTGCCAGGCACATGCCAGCACCGATAGACAGTTTTGGACGCCCATCAGGAGCCCAGTGTGGAAGTGTTCCCACATGTGCTGGAGGACGCAGCTGCTGGAAATAAGCCTGCGCTGCAGTATGTCCTTGGAGCGCCACGCCACATGACGCATCAGGTGTCCGACCATTTTGAAACTCTCAAACACTCCTTCCATCGCCCGCTGCCACCCCTCTGCAACTCGCAGGGTTCCATAAAGGGCAGCTGCGATGGCCTCAGTGGTGGAGAGGAAGGACAAAGCAGAAAGGTTACAGTATTCCACCAAAGTGTCTCCACTGGGGATGGGCAGCGTGGCGGACAGGAAGCGAAGGAGATGACTGAGTGTTCCAACTAGGAGGTCCACCAGCAGGCAAGAGGCATCGACAAATTTCCCAAAGGTGAGGAGGACAACGTTCACATCATCCATGTTAGCCTGCAGAGGCAGAGTTATAAATGACGGAAACAGATTTAGTTTATGAATGAATGCAGCGTCTATTATAGGATGCAGCTGCAGCTCCTTGTGAAATAATCTACAGTACATTCTTATACAAGTATCATATGGGTGTTTAAGATTATAAATGTTTACTTATAACCATTAGAAACCGTGAACGGAGATGAAAACAAACAGAAAGAGCTCATTAGTCTTTGGTCATTAATTGTGGCCAGATGTGGCAATAACAGAGAAGCAAATTACTTGTGTCTGCTAAACTCTCACCTGCCCGTTGTTGCTTGAATCGGGATAAAACTAATCGTGAAGAAAGTTTCACATTGTTTTGACATTGGTGCGATGGCGTTATATGAAAATTAACGGATTTGTAAATGGAGTTGGGACAATCCATTTACAATGGTGTCTGTCCCGGCTGTGGTTTACTGGAAAAACAAAGGAACTTTTAAAAACAGACAGTATCCAAACGCCACACTTTTAAAAGAATCAAATGAAACGTCTGATTCATTAACGTCGACTAACGTTGTTGACAATGGCAGACCACACCCATTAGCATTAGCAGACTAGATAGGAAGATATGAAGAACCAAAACCACTTTTCGGCTCTAAATTAGGCTAAAAGTGATGAATGACTCACCGGAGCAACATGGTTGGGAAATGTTTACTCACGACCGGGACCGAACATTTAGACTGATTCTGTTGCCTCGCTGCAAAACTAAACATGTTAAATGTTTTTAGCCGCTTCTTCTTCTGCGGTTGTTAGGCTGTAAACTCGCTACACGTCGCCCCCTGCTGGCTGGAGACAGCAGAGACGAGTCGGAAGCTGCCACTTGTACATCAGAAACTCAAAAATTCATCTTTAAATTGATCTTAATAACGTATTAATATAATTTAATTTAACCAGTAGAAACACAGAATCATAAAAAAAATCCTAAATTCATATAAATTAAAATGGAAATAGAAGTGACTATTTAGATCATATGTTAGTAGTATTTAACTGATAATTTATATTTGGATCACAATCCTGCTAATAAATAGATGTGTATACTATTAGGACACAATATATTTATTTTTTAATACTGATTTTCTGTATTAAATAATATTGAACACCAGGGGGCAGAAGAATATGGCATGAGAATATTCAGGTTCAGTCAGAAGTAATCCAATACGTTTGTACTTAAGTTCAAATCAAAATGATTAATACTCAGATCTATTTAATATCTTAAACACAGTGAATTATTGTGCATGTTGTGCAAAGAAATTAATTTTAGCTAAAAGAGGGCGATGAAATTTTAGGTAACATACTGTATTTCTGGTTTATGTAGTGAGTGATGTCATTTTTTTTATTATATCCTTTTATATATTATATCCTATTTATTTTATATCCTTTAATTTTATTAAATTTAATTTATCATTTTCTGCTGAAAAAGACCCTGTGATAGTGGTGTTATTGAGTGATCTACGAAACTAAATGGGCTAACAACAACAATAACAAAAATAATGACAGTAATAATAAAGCTTATATTTATATTTTGGAGCCGTGTAGAACCTTTTCCTGGTTCTGACTGTGTCAAGGTGAGCAGCATCAGCAAGTGAGGCAATAAAAGGCTTCAGTGTTTATGACCCCCTTCAGTACACACACACACACACACACACACACACACACACACCACCACCACCACCACCACCACCACCATCATTAAACTTTCCATAAAGTGGAGTTTTATGGCTCTTAGCTTGTTAATGGTTTACCTGAAGACAGGTGACAGGGGGAAACAGAAAAAAGATGGACACCCAGTTCACACATGCGCGCGCGCACACACTCGCACACACACGCACACCTTTATCTTGTCTGCTCTGTCCTTCATCTTTATTGTTCTTTTCTTTTTTAGCCTCATTTATTTGGAAGGAAATTATACTAAACTGAAATGGTGATCAGGACTCTTTTTAATGTGTGTGTATTAATGTCATTTGTACTATTAACAATATTATTTGAAATTATGAGAGCATTTTCAGATATATTTGACTCCTGTTTTGACCTTTTTTTAAGTAAAAAACAAATGTCTTTATATCAGTGGATAAATGATCCCATTCTACTGTTTTTATTTTCAATAGTTTTATTATTTATCAGTCAACATTCATCAATTTTAAAAAGAATTATTATAAACAATAATTCTAATATTCTCTAACAGGTATTGTTCTGGGAAAATGAAATTCTAATTCAAAAGTTACATTTGAAGGAAATGAATGGTGATGCTGTGTTGGCCCTCAGGGTCAGCAGAGGTCATCTCCTGTCTGACCCCCTTCACACGCTGCAGGAGGAGAAAAACACAAGGTCACAAATACTTCCCGTGTAAAGCTGAAATGAAATATATTTAATCAAATGTGAATTTTCTAATAATTTAAAATGGCCTCCAGGAAATGACTTGTTTTAACCTGTAATGGTGTAAATGATGTTTGTGGCTCCACGACTGAGCGATTAAAAGACTTTATTAAACTAGTGATGAATGAAAAAATCACCGTCATGATGAAGAAGAGAGGCGGTTGCTACGGTAGCCACTCGCATTATGCAACATCAATCCAACGTCTATTAAACTCTTGAAAACACAAATACTCGTATGTTTAATGAGAATTATTGTGGCTTTTATGTGATTTTACGGCAGCAGACTAAATGAAATACTCATCAGTGTAAAACAATAAATCTACCATAAATCCATAAAGATGCAGATAATTCCTCTTCAGGAGGGCCGAGGGGGAACGACGGTCGTGGCTTCACAGCCGGGATGCTGGTTTGAAACCCCGCAGCACTTTGTGGAGGACGTTTCAACTGGCAAAAACATTCATTAGGGCTTTCCCATATTCGGATGAGCTAGCATTAGCATTAGCACACTGAGCAGCAGATCTTCAAACTTAGTTCCACTAAGATCAAATATTTTTTTTAAAAATGTTTATATGTACATTAATGACTACTAATAAATGCAAAAATGTAAAAACAAACATGAAAACTTTTTAAACCTTAATTTGTAGTTTTGTAAATGGATCGTATTTGATGTGTTTTTGATCATATTTGGGCAGCTTGTCTTCCGGGTTGGCCCCTGACCTGACACCTTCAGCTTGGCGCTCAGCCGAAGCCTTGCGGAGGAGCTCCTCGCCACACAGCTCACCCGTGATGGTGTCCGTGTATTTACCTGCAGCATTTATGGACACTTTCACACACATCTGCACCATAAAACCATGAGAACGTCCACACCTCGACCACTGTACGCCACCGCGTGTGTTTTAAGATGATTAACCTTTACAGCCTGTTAGCATCCTTTAGCTCGTCTCTTTGGCCATAAACAACGACAGCATTTCTGTCACTAGACTCTAAAAATGGCTCAAAAATCAGTTTGAGTGGGCGTTCAAAAGTTAGTCGTAATCAGATGTCACAGTGTTGTTCATCAATAACATACAATTTCCCTTAACATTGTAATTGTTAGCATTTTTAGTTTTAGAATCTAGTTCCTTTATTCATGTGATTACATTTTTAAATTCACATTTGCAGAAGTGCTCACAGAAGATCAGCCCAAATGAACAGTCAAGAAACTATGAGGGGAAAAGTCATGAACCCACTTCCTCTTAAAAATGTTTTATTTTATTCTTCTCAATTGTGAAAATAGTCATTTTAAATGTCTGTAACATAAAAGAAACTAGTCAAACATAAACATTTGAAGTACGAGAAGAACAAATGAAAATTGGTGTTCGGCCACCATAAAAGAGCAGTCTTTAAAAGGCCCTTAAAAAACACTTAATCACGAGTGTTTGATCAAAACTGGCAACATGCTGCACACACACTCATCTGATCATTTCTGAGCATCAGTTTAAACATCAATCACCAAAAATCATTCAAGATTCAAGATTCAAGATTCAAGATAACTTTATTGATCCCTTTAGGGGGTGTCCACCAGGGAAATTAGCTTTTTTTTTTTTTTTGGAATATTTTGGATCAAATATGGAAAATGCTCATTAAAAACAGAAATATTGGTGTCTAGCATTAATCCAGTGTAAAGTTGATAAGAGCTTTAAAAGCCAGAGCCCTCATCTAAACGTGTCACTCGTAGAATCTTTTGTCCTTTTTCTCTTTCCTCTCTGTTTTCATCATCTTCCTCTGTCTCTTCTCTTCTCCTCCTCCTGGTGTCAAAAGTCACAGGTGCAGTCTGGGTAAACAATGGCGGGAACCAGCAGCCAGGAAGAGACGGCCTGGCTGTCCCACCATCATTAGCATGCTTTAGGAGAATTAGCATTTTTAGCGTGCTCAGGGGCAGAGGTGCTAGTGCTCGTCGGTCATTTCTGGGTCACGACCCCGGGCTGCGGCGAGCGCAGGACTTTAGTGTGACACAGGTTAACCAGCTCGTTAAAATGTCACCAAATCTGTGTTTGTGAAATTATCAGATTATTCCAGGGTAAACAGTGACGATCTTCCAGATTAGAGCAAAATCTGAGGAACGGCAACAGCTTTGAAGTGTGTGTGTGTGTGTGTGTGTGTGTGTGTGTGTGTGTGTGTGTCTTGAACTTTAGCTTCCCCACCTGCAGATCTTTTTGTGTTATGATGAAGGTTATTCAGATTAACTGAAATAAATGCTAGCTAATCTCACCAAAACAACACACTGGCAATTTATTTTCCTCACACCGACGTCAGAGACTCGTATCACTGCAGCTAGCAGCAGGCTCTGCTCCTCCACAACATCAAATGTTTCTGATCTTAGTGGCAGTAAAAAAAAAAAAAAGGCGGCGAAACACCATTGTCGGTTGGGTTCAGCTCAGGGTGGAGGGGGCGGGACTTCAGCAGACTCAAGGTTCCGATCTCAGCGGAACCTGCTGACGTGAACATCGTACGAGCCGCAGGGTTGTCAGGGGGCAACATCAGCTGTTACCGCACATGCTGTAAAATGCTGTCAAACTGAACAGAAACGAAAACTCAAAAGAATGAACAGGACAAACATCTCTTAAATCATCTGAAACAAGTGGGGTGGGGACAGCAAGGTCACCAAAGGTCACGGGGCATTTTATTTTCATTGGCTAACGATTGACTCCAATAAGAAGAGGAGCACGGGAGCACATCAGGAACGTATGAATCGTTAGTAGCATTTAAAATGAGCAAAACCTTATTTTTGACCAACAAGAACTTGAGACGGAGCCGAGATCATTTCGAAACCGTTGGCAGGATAACAGGACGAAGGTTAATGAGGGCCAAGGTCGCCCACGCATGCAAAAATCTTTATTTCATACAGCGTGATGAAAAATGGGAGAGGAACTTATTTGATCAAAACAGGTGGATCTTTGTCCTTAACATAGTATTCTGAAACCAACTGGAACCATTAAAAGAATCAATCAAATTTGAAAACAGAATATTTTCCAGATTATTTCAGAATATTTTAAGATTTCTGTATTTAATAACTGGAGTTATTCACTGTTCCCATGTATACAGTGTTTATTACTGCAGGTTGGGGACAGATGACCCGACGGCAAAGTGCATCATGGGTAAAAACCTGAATTAATCTGATGGTATTTTTAGCCAGAAGAAATTATTAAATCTGATATTTAATATTTCATATTTCTTGATTAAAGATTTATCCAAAAATTTGACCGTGAATTTTTTCTAATTTCCCCAAATTGCAATGTTGAATCTGATGCAGCAGAAAGAGAATCATAAAAGTTGATGCTGTAGTATTAATAGTGTGTTTGAGCGTGTGTATGTGTGTGTTGTCTATATAGGTTAATGGCTCTGCAGCACTCACTATATGATGAGCTGTAATCGGACAATTGTTGATTGTAAAAGTGTTTGAAAGCTTCTGGTTTCCCCTGAACACACACGCACGCACACACACACGCATACACACACACACACACACACACACACACACACACACCAGCAGAACCATCTCTGACGGGCAGCGACCCTCTGGTAGAGCCTGCTGGGCTGTTGTGGGGGAATACCAGTAGTCCCAGTAGTGACTTCATTATTATCTGCCGTTTACAGCGTTCTACCGTTCCAGCACTGCTTCTTTACAGCTGCTGTGTTTATCCACAATCAATGCGGCCAATACAGGGGCGTATTAGGGCAGTTAGTCTATTGTAAATGAAAGTTTATGGTAAAAAGGCCCATAAACAAGTGGCTGTATAAGTGTGGATGAGCTGCTGTGGGAGATGATTCCCTCTGTGTTTATGGATGCTGGTGAGAGTTATTTGCTCTCTTTGTTGTCTTTTCCTTTTATTTGCTCCAATTATCGTCGCTGTTGATGAGATGAGACGTCTCTGAGTATTGTGGACTGAAAAAGCACCGTTCCGGCCGCGATGTGGAGTAATTTCGTCCCGCTGGAGGCCTGAGCAATGCACAATTTGCAATCTGGTGTCAACCATTTTGTTTTGGGCAGGTGAAATGTGCCATAAAATGGCCGCCACCCTGCAGGTTTGTGCACGTACGCGTGTGTGTGTTTTCTCGGAAAGACAAACTGATAAGCTGACATTGATACTATTCGGATTGATTACTTTTCCCTTTATGATTGCTGTCAAAGCCCACAATTGAAAGGTGAAATGGTGATAATTCATGACCAGATGAAGCGGCTAGCCTACGCTAACATGCTGTCTGAAGCGGGAAAAAATTGTCGCTCTCTTGCACTTCACTGTCTGCCAACTGAATATTTGACCTCGGTGATAACAACCGACCAGGTTGTTCCTCTTTAACCCAATTAGCTTTACTGAATCTGAGTTTTTCTAAATGTGGATGTTAGTGCAATAAAGGATGTTAGCAGGTGCTCTGATATGGATAACGTTTTTTTTTAAAGCATTGTGACAGAAGAGGTGAGATTATTAGGTAAGTTCTTTCCTTCATCTGTACTGAGCTCATATTCTGTTTACTAGTTTGTTTCCTGTCTTCTAAAATTAAGCTAACTAATAACACTACATGTTACATAGTAAAATAAAATCCCAAACAATTACTCCATTCCTTACAATCAGCCAATGGTGTTATTACTGCAACCAGCCACTAGGGGAAACAAGTTCCAGTTTAACCTTTAAATTGTTTATGATCAGTGTCTGGACCATTAATGAGCTAGCAGCTAATGTGTTCTGTCTCTTGAAGCAGAAAACAGCCAATGGGTAAATCAACAGTTTAAGTACAATTTGATGACGTTAAAACTTTTGGGGTTAAATTTTAACAGTTTCATTCTCAGAGAGATAATAATTCAAATTTTCTTATGATAGTTTTCAGCCTTTGATTTTTCTTAAGTGTATAACAAATCTGGAGTCTGAGTGCAGCTGTAGAAGAGAGAATCGGACTCCTGCGGTGGTCGTCCACCGCCACTATCACAGCTCGTCACGCCTCCTCAACAAACATTTCTACGTCTCTGTGGTGAAACCTTTTTTACTGCTTCCACCCCTCAATAAACTTTATGGTGGCTAAGAAGCGAAGCTCTGCTCTCATTACGCTCTGTTTACCCAAAAATGAGGCGCTAGCTCTGACGTTGCTACTCGCTGTACTCGTGTCGCCTCACTTTTATCCTCCTGGTTGAACCTTTGTCCTTCAAGCCAACCAAAACTGTCCAACTTTCTCCATTACACCAGCAAAAAGTATCAAATTAGACAACACGAGGGTACAGATCACCTGTCCTGGACCAGTGTGGTCCTCTCAGGCCTCCAGTAGTTCTTGATCCATATGAGCTTTAGTGTTTCTTGAAGAGATCCTCGACTGGACATCGAAGGTGACCATAGAAGAAAGATGGACTCAAAGTGAATTTGAATCTGACGTTAGCTAGTGAGTTTGGCAAAGCTAACTCATATTTACCCTCAACCCTGTCAGGGAAGAAGATGCAGGTTAGCAGCTCAAACATTTAACAAACAAACAAACAACAATTAGAACAGAGAAGTCAGATCTTTCACATTTTTGCTCTTTCTCTCACAGAAGTGAAGGTCTCAAGTTCAAGATTGTTGAACAGGTTTCTCTTCACCCACACACACCCACACACACAGACACACACCCTATACTGATAGTGTATATCAGCATTGGGTAGGACTGATAGGACTGTTGTTGGAGGCAAAATGGACCCAGAAGGACAAAGGTCTCAGTGAGGACACATGAACACATGCCTTTCCAATAGGACATGCATGCGCGCTCACACACGCACGCACGCACGCACGCACACACACATTGTAGCAGATAGCAGGATCTTGTGCTCTGTTTGCAGAGTGTTCCTCTTTGCCCTTTGGACGCCACACCTTAACCGCTACATCAATTAGCAAATATGCTTGTTCGTGTGTTGTGTTGGTTTGAGTTGTTCCCTTACAAATAACAAAATTAATTTCAACTCAATCCACTTTCATTTTTCATTTTTCACTCAGCTGAAAATGTCTGATACTCATTCATGGTGAACATGGTGCCATGTAACATCAAAGCTGACTTCCCATCACGTATTGTTGGAGAGAACAGAAGTAAGCGCAACATTCAGTTTTCAGGTGAAACAGTTCTAGGTGTGAAATGGGTGGGGCTAGTCAGAGCCTTCCTGCACCTGGAACCAGATATTGTTGGCGCAGTAACCTCAAAGGGTGTCCATGTGGGGACGACGACCGGACATCAGAACAGAGACGATCAACATCGTGACCACACAGACTGATTTGACAATGTTAGCTTGTGTGAAATAAAGGATTTGCAGCAGCATCGTCGGGCAGTAACATCCCCACTATTGAGATTATGCTCTTTTGTTTGTTATAGTCGCCTCAGATTCGTCGCTTTCATCAGACATAAAAAGGTTTCCTCTCATCTCTCTCGTCTGATATCTGCTGCAGCAGAACATTTACACAGCATCATATTTCTGTCAAATATGGGAGGTTGTAAAGTTGTCTGGTGACATTTATTCCCTTGTGATTTATTCAACGTTTGAAAAGGCTACCAGGTTAGTCCTGATTTGCAGAGTGACACATTTATTTACAGTGGATAATCAATGCGCACAAGAAAATATCACAGACTTTTGGTCAATCATGTTGCTGCTTTTAGCTAATGCGAAGGGTAACATACATCAGGAACGTGATAATATTGGGTTTGGCTTGAGCTGAGCTGTAGCTGATCAGGTTATAAAACAGTCCCTGTTTCTCAATTTGCGTACTTGTCCAATGGATGTAACTCCAAGTACCTCCCGCAAAAGCTTACAAGTCTGTGCCTGTGTAATTCTAGGCTTAATCGGGATGGGCGTTGTCCCCCGAGGGGCGTGGTTATGTGGGCGTGGTCAAAGTGAAGCCAGGAATTGATCAGAGAATGCTACATTTATTAGAAAATATTGACAGAATATCAGATCAGAGTTTATGAAGAAAACAGTTTACAATAAACTTTGAATCAGTTACAGTCAGTTAATCTTAGAATCTGTCCCAGAAATCAAGTCAATTTTCCTTCTGTCCTCAGTAACTTTACTTTTTTGTTATATCTTTTCATTAGGTTGGAGACAACATGGATCCTGTCTTATGGTGAACTAAACGATTCCATTTGGATCTCTGAACAACCAGTCACTCATCACATACTGGGAAAAGATAATTTACTGCAGAAAAATTATAGTCCCAATAACATGACAACAGCATATAAGTTATTTATTAATGTGTCATCATCACTCTGAAGACTGACTGGACTTAAGCCTAAAAATCTGGGTTTGCCGAGATAAAAACATGTTCCTCTCTGACAGGATTAAACTCCTTCCAGCGAGTGGAGACATGTCCTCGGCGTTTCTGCCGCAGCTGGTGATGTTGGACCGGTGACAGAAGTGATGCGTACAGCCGCTGAATCAGCGTTCAGAAGGTCGAATGTCACCTGAGATTCTCGTGAAGTCCAGATCTTCCTTTATGGGATCACTTACAACGGCATGATGCAAATAAAAAGTCTTCAGTTTATCGGGAAGATTTGTGTAGTCCACCCCCCCGAGGTCAGTACTCCTCTTTGATGTTCAAAGGAAGGGAGGAAGGAGAAACCAGCCCGTTACTGCCGCTGCTGCTTGTCACCATGGCGACGCTGCTGCCACCGTTTCCGTGGAGGCTGGCACCGGTGCTGGTGGGAGGCGTGGGCGTGGTCGTGGAGGAGGCGGGCTGCTGGAGCTTCTTCTTGTTGATTTTGCGCTCTTTGGCCCGGCGATTCTGGAACCAGATCTTCACCTGGAGATGAGGAAAAGGTGTTTTTACCTGAGCCGTTGTTGTTTACACTGAAGTGCAGGACTGAGACAAACGTGCTGAGATTTTAAGATGTGGCTGCTGGGTGGCGCCGGCGGCCTGTTACCTGTCGCTCTGATAGGCTGAGGGCTGTGGCCAGCTCCGATTTCCTCCTGATGGTGATGTACTTGCTGTAGTGAAACTCCTTTTCCAGCTCCAGCCGCTGGTGGTCGGTGTAAACCACCCGGTACTTGTCTTTAGTCCGCGTTTTTCCATCTGTGAAGCACAAACACACGGACTAAATCAAGCTAATTGCTAACAACATGGCCTCAGCTTGAGTTTCTTAGACACTAATGATTTCTTTTGTCACCCTCATTCACTGGGATGCTGATGCAGTGTTATTGTTACTTCTGGGGCTTTTAAAAACAAATTTATTGTCCAACAGATATGGTTGAGTAATCTTGTGAACTGACCCAAATAGCAACAGTCAGGTAAAAGCAGATAAGGCTCAAATGAATCTAGAGCACCGACTTGAGATTAACTAAAATGCATCAACATAAGATAATGACCCTAGCCGCTGCTATTGATATATAACAAATAATGATATGTTGACCCTAATAATGGCAACACCTAATGCCGTACCATATCCAAATAAACACGTCAGGTAAAGTCATTGTGTATTTGTAAACACAACAAATAGGCCATGAACACAGGTTTATGACCTGCAGCAAAATAAGGACAGGAAAAAACAAAACATGCGATTGTATGTGAAAATTTGTATTATTTGCTCCAATGAAGTCAGGAAACTGTAGCACACAATGAAGAAAACTTTACTATTTACACTAAAACCAGCTCAGGAAACACAATACAATGAGAAGTTGCCAATCGGAGTCTTTTTTATCTTCACCTCAAAACTTTATATTTTAGTTTGTCTTCCAGCCTCTTTCAGTCCCAACATGAAATATATATTTAAAAATCACAACAGCCAGTAAAAAAGCCTTTCAATGGACTTCATGTGTCCTATGCCATAAAGTTCTGTTATAAACTAATGTCAGCGTCTGGACAGGTGTGACTTTCCAACCATGTCCTCTGTATTCAAATGGTGGATTTGCATGAATGGCTATCTTGTTTTTTTTTTTCTTTTATCCGTTCCTGCAGGGCCACTGAGCCACAGCGCCCGTCTCTGGGAACATGCATGCCAGAGTCATGGAGAAGGTTTCAACATGGTGATCTAATGGTTATAACACGCTGAAGAATCTGACTGGTTCTCTGATGTGGTGAAATGTCAACATCTGTTGTTTTAACTGCTACAGAGCCAAAGAACCTGACTGATCTCAGTTATGACCAACTAGACACACACAGCAACAATATGACAGAACTGTCCTCATATTAACATATAGACATACATACATCAGCATAGAACTTGTGCACCAGCCTTCCTCCTAGAGGAACCTAGAATTTTTCATTATTTTCTATATGTTTTCCTCGGACATCAAAGATTTCTGTCAATTTTATGGATCCTCGAGCCCAAAGCTCATCATGTTGCAGTAACATCTTTATCTGAGAGGGACGCCAACAAAATGCTTTTTCACATATGAATCACGGTAAAGGCTGACATTTGCTGAAGTTTTGTAACAAAAAAAATCCTATTTCCATGTTAGAAGATGAAAAATGTTCAAAGGTAGAAATGATGTCAACTTCAACCTCCAAAGAGACGCTAATCTACACCAGCACCCACCACTTCCCTCATTCCTTCCTCCATGATGCTGTCACATGACTCTTTCACCCATAGCGAAGGTCACCACCAGCGCCACATCCAGTAAATACACACTAAACACACAATAAGAGGTTTAAACAGGCAGGAACTAAAGTCAGCCTTTATTCAAGCCAACTTTATTTATAAAGCACCTGTTACAATGCTGAGAGGGTTTGATTAAAAGGGCATCAGCTCTCGTTAACACGCTCTGATTCAGCATTAGCGCTTAAACACACAAGAGTTAAATAGTGTCTCTAAACACAGCCGCCGTCTGTCCTGGAACATCTGTCCACAGAGCGCAGACCTTCTGCTCCATTTGTCCCAAAGTAAAAATCACACAGTTCGGCTGAGGGACGTTAATGAAGGAGTGTAAATCAAAAAGATCTTCAGCCTGTCGGAGAGGAGACAGAAGAGGAGATAGAGGAGGACACAGAGGAGGAGGGGGAAGAGGAGACAGAAGAGGAGAGAGAAGAGGAGACAGAGGAGGAGAGAGGAGACAGAAGAGGAGACAGAGGAGTAGACAGAGGAGTAGAGGGAAGAGGAGACAGAGGAGGAGAGAGGAGACAGAAGACGAGACAGAGGAGGAGAGAGATGAGGAGACAGAAGAAGGAGACAGACGAGGGGACAAGGAAGGAGAGAGAAGAGGAGACAGAAGAAGGAGACAGAAGCAGGACACAGGAGACAGAAGAAGGACAAGAGGAGATAGAGGAGGACACAGACGAGAAGGAAGAGGAGACAGAGCAGGAGAGAGAAGAGGAGACAGAAGAGGAGACAAGAAAGCAGACAGAAGAGGAGACAAATGCAGGACAGAGCATGAGGAGACAAAAGGAGACAAGCAGGAGATACAAGGAGAAGACAAGGAAGAAAACAGGAAATTGAGGCAGGGGACAAAAGGATGTGACAGAAGCATAAGACAGAGGAGACAGAAGCAGAACACAGAGGAAACAGAAGAAGGAGACAGAAGCAGGAGGCAGAGGACCAAATCATGATTTTAAGGACATTCATGTTCAGAGGTTCATTGTAGTTTCAATCAGCTAAAGTTCTGGACTTGTGGAATAAACCCACCATCAGAGACTTTTTGGACAAGGACACAAAGACCCTGAAACCAAACTTGGATCACTTTTCCTGTAGTCAGAAAGTTTATTACTCAAAACATCTGAATGGTGGGTGAAATGACCTGGAATCACTGTCCTCACGCGAAGGAGCCCAGAAGAGGCAATAATGTAAGAAGAAGAGATTTATCTCTGTTTGTTGCCAGGAAGTCTGTTTTATGAGCAGGAAATGGTGGTTGTTCCTGAAAGAGTGTGACTTCAACCAATCAAAGTCCAGTTATGGCAACAGAAAAATTGTGTCCTTTAAAATAAGGGCAGGGAACTATTTTCAGTTGCGGATTAATCCAGCTGTTTTAAATTAAACCCTGTTTATTTGGCGAATTGTGTCATTAGTGTTCAATCTAACATCTTATTTGTAATTGAAGAAATATAACATTTTGTTTTGTTGAAACATGAAACAATGATTCTGCTTAGAACAAGTTTCGATTTTTTTCTCCCCTCCATCTGAATCTTTTAAAAGTTGTTTCTCAAAATTAGGACAACAGCATAATATTGTTGATTATTTAAATAACCATACATTTAGAGAATATGGGATCTGATGTTCGGTTTCTCCGATTTTAGACGAAAATACTAAAAAAAAGGTGTTTTACGTGATTAGATTAGATAGAACATAATTTCTTCCGTTATTAATCTTTTGTGACTATTTCTAAATATTTTAAAACAACTAACTTATCTTGTTAGTTATAGATCAGATTTACTCAACTGATGCTTATTATCAATATTCGGGTACTTTTTGAGTACTTTTTCTGTTACTTCTGCAGCGTGTAGGACTCTCTCTCTCTGTCTCACACACACACACGCACGCACACACACACACACACACACACACACACACACACACACGCACACACACAGGCACATACAAACACAGACACACACAAACACAGACACACACACACACAGGTCACACTTCACACACTTCAAAGTGGGAACTTTCTTGTAAACTCCGCCCGGAGACAAGCGGCGGACAAAGGCCCCGCTGGGCCGCCCGGAGTCACCTCCAGCGGGGGTTCATTTACATGACAACGGCTTCAAACCGGCTTCACACGTTTGAATCGCGACCAGACGACACAGAACCTGGTGGGAACAACTCGGGCCTGCTTCCAGGCTCACTTCACACCAGACGAATTTAGTTTCAACTAATACAAAACACACAAATCTGTCAGCAGAGGCAGAAATGAATCAAGTCCAAAAAAATCCAATCCCGTCAAATTTGAAGGGATTTTAAATTAATTACGAGGCTGATATTTTGAAATCGAACAATGATAAAATAAGTTGTTGATAATTTCAGGGCCTATTTATTGAAAATAAGTCAATTGTATGTAATTAGTGGAACCAGTCGAACGAAACTAAACTGCTCAAATGTTCATTTTAAACCTTAAATATCTTCCGATCAGATCGATTTTTGATGAGCTAAATGCAGTTTGTAAAAAAATAAGGAAAATGCAACAAATCGAAAAAAACGCCTTACGTTACAGCAAAAAAAACCAAACAAAATTTAAATCTCAAATTGCAATTATTTTATTAAATTTCCTTTTACAGAAATTTCCAATATTTAGATTTGAAATCTTTTCGTAATCTATCACCATGCGACAATACAAGTTGCCCCATTTCTGCAATAAATAATTTATATTTAGCCTTTCGTAGAAAACTACTACTTTGACAGAACATCACAAGTGTGTCTTACTGGGGTTGCAGGGGGGTGCGGAGCTGCGTCGTATCCAGTCATAAGCGTTTCTCCTCTGCGGGGATCCGGGTGACAGCTGCCCCGCTGAAGCGTTCAGCAGCGCGGGCGGCTGCCCGGGGAACTCGGGGGGGCTGAAACCCAAAGTGGGCCCCACCGCGCCGGGCATGGTGGATTGGGCGGAAGGGCCCCCAGCAGCGGCGGCTGCGGCCGCGGCCACGTAGTGATGGGGCGACCACTCGTCCCGGGTAGGCGGCGGAGGAGGCGGGTAGGCTGGGTTCCATCCCCCGGAGCCGGGCCCGGCCTGCTGAGCCGGATGCAGCTCGTTGCTGATGCCGTGGTGGTGGTAGCCGGCGAAGTCCGTGTACTGCGGTGGGGGCGGAACCCCGAAGTTCTGCGGACTGAGACTCAGCCCTGGGTGTCGGGTCACAGCGTTTTGGTGTGGATACATGGTGGGGTCCTTGTCCAGCTGTAGGTAACTCACGTACATCTTTGCAGGTGAGGGAGCTCCCTCAGCATAGTGCGGATCCAGCCTGTCTCTCTGACCACTCCACGGCTCACCTCTGCAGGTAAAGGGAGTCTCTCTCTCTGGTCCTCTCTCCCTGTCCACACCTCCACCTGTACTCTCTCTCTCTCTCTCTCGCTCCCTCTCTCTCTCTCAGGGATGGCTTCATCAGCTGCACGTTAAAAACCGCGACAGTCACATGGTCACTTTTATTGCTCTTAATCTCTCTCCCTCTCCCTCCCCCTCTCTTCCTCTCTCTCATTTCTCCTCTGGCTTTCTTTCCTCCGCAATGACATCCTCCTCCTCACATATCAAACCAAACTGACCAAGATGTTAGATATTCAGCACATTAAACCAAAACAGAAAAGCCGCAACATCAGCAGGTTGTCTCCTGCACGGCTGCTCCATCACTCTCTTCACCGGCCTCTTCCCGCCTCCTCCGGCCTTCTCCGGCCTCTCCCGGCCTCCCCCGGTCTACAGTCTCCCCCCTCAGCCCTCATTTGCATGACTGACAGGCCGCTCCTGCACTTCAAAGGCCACCATCAAAGTAACACACCAGAGTTACAAACGACGGAAAAAGACTAATAACATGCGATCCGTCAGAGAGACGGCGGGTCATCCATCCATCCATCCTTTCATTCATTCATCCATTCATTCATTCATTCTGACTCCACTTTTCATTCAGTGTTTTGTTTCAAACACGAAAATGGCCCTAAAACCAGCAGGTCCATTACTGAGAGTCGCCTGCCTCTTTCTCTCTCTCTCAAACACACACACACACACACACACACACACACACACACACACACACACACACACACACACACACACACACACGTGTGCACAGGAAACAGGAGGTCATCTGAAGGTGACAGAAGAGACTCTGGATCAGCGGTCACCAACCTTTTTAAAGCTGAGGGCTACCTTAAGATTCCCAAATGGCTTGAGGGCTACCAGCTCAAAACATATGTATAAACAAATCAAGAAATCAAAAGCATACAATATTCACACACAAAAAAACAACAATCATAACTTTAGGACAAGTACTTGTAAATGAATGTATTTATGTTTCATTGTCAAAGTAACATTTATTTTTTTGCAAATGAACGTGTCACAATTTCATTCAACAAAAAACAGAACTCAAATTGTTTTTTCCAATACATGAGATTGTGTCAACTTCAACTTTGAATTTAATTTAATCAGTAAACAATGATCAATTGACCAGGTGACATGGAGTTTACTAAAACACTGTTCAGTCTTGTCTGTCAGTTAGTGAGAAACCTGGCATTCCATGTTGTCCACTAGTTTGCTGTATTCTGGTGTGTAGTTTGTCACTGCCACTCTCAGTGACTCCTGTAGATGGGAATCAGTTAGGCTTGATCGGTTTATTTTTTATAAAGTTCATATTGGAAAAGGCTGATTCACAGATATATGTGGATCCAAAAAAAAGCAACCTTCATAGCTGCTGTGCAGTTAGATTTGTACTTTTCCATGTCCACTAGGTTCCAAAAGTTTAGGCTACTCCGATGTGCTTTAAGGTTCAGGTCATTTTGCAAAGTTATTATTTCCATTTCCACCTGCCCTGCATCCAAGGTGAAGGTTGTACTTAGTTCTCAGCTTTGCCTGTAATGTCCACTGACATAAAGGGATTTGAAATGAATGACACACAATTTGCTCAAAATCACAAAACCTGCTCTCAAACTCTTTCATCAGTCTGTTAATGACTTGGCAGTATTTTTCTATAGCTTTATCAAAAGCCATAGATGCAGAAACATTGTCACTAAGACCTTTTTGCACAGAGGGGAAGTGCACAATACTTTTTCTTTGCAAATGCACAGGGAAAATTCTCATTTTAGCTTGAAAAGCTTTTACAGCACTTATCATATTTGTGACGTATCTGTGCCTTGCAGCTCACAGTTCAAATTGTTCAGTTTTTCTGTGACATCTGTTAGAAAGGCAAGATCAAGCAACCACTCAGTGTTGTCCAAGAGGGAGGTGTCCTCTTCTCTGCTCTGCATAAACTCCTTTATTTCACCCAAAAGTGCCAAGAAACGTTTCAAAATCCGCCCTCTGCTGAGCCATCAGATTTCTGTATGCAGCAACAGGTCTCCATATTCTGCGGAAAGCTCCTTCAAAAGCATCTTAAATGCCCGCTGTTGTTTGGCTTTAGCGCGAATGCTATTGATGATTTTTACAACAGGGGTCATTACATGGTCAAACCCGGTCACTTTATATCGCCTGCTGGTGGATGATACAATGTAGTGTAGGAAAGGTGGAAAGTCTGGGTCATTCTTGCAACCATTGCCGGTGCACCATCGGTAGTTACTGACACGAGCTTCTCCAGCGGCACTTTTTTCTCCATGAAGAAAGTTTTTGTCGCATTGTAGATGTCCACTCCTTGTGTAGTTGTCCTCAGCGGTATCAACGTGAGGAGCTCTTCTTTAGTGGAGAAATTGGCAAATACCATGCGAATAAACACTATTAGTTGAGCTGTACTGCTGCTGTCCACAGATTCATCACATTGGATGCTGAACCACCGGCATGTATTTAAGTCCTTGTCCAGCTGCTCATTCAGGTTTTCAGACAAAGCTCACACTCTTCTGGACACTGTACTTGCCCCACGTTGTACATCAGCCAGACGTGAGATAACATCCGCCCCATTTTTATCGTCTTTAAAAAGTCTCTGCGATTAGCATCAGAGCCCCCTTGACGATCTCTCCATCAGAAAACGTCTTCTTGTTTTTAATCAAATAATGTGTAGCTCTGAATGAAGCTTCGGTTGCCTTTTTGGCTTTATTCAGCGGTCTTGTGTCTTGTGAAAAAGGTCTGCTGCTTGGTCAAAGCGGCTTTTAAGCGCAGTCTTGGGGGGGGGGGGGGAGTTTGTGTTTAAGCTGCCGTGAGCGGTTTGATAGTGTCTCTCCACATTGTGCCGCTTTGAAATCGCACGGTATAATCAATGATGTATTAGCTAGCAAAAGCGGGGTTAATTGTCATGCGCAGGTAAGGCGCAGCATTTTGGTGACACCTGCTCTGGATCATCACAGACTTGCTGTTAAGTGACAGAAGTACATTTTCTTTCCATCCGATTATCTAACTCATCTTAAAGTCGCTTATCTCATACGTCATTTATTAAACTTTGTAATATTGGACTGGATATGATAGCATCAGCACCTGGAAGTGAAGCTTCCTACACTCTCCCGAGGAGACTCCTGTGGTGGGTGTGTGCAGAATTCTGGAGTTCCTCGTACGTTCTCAATAACATGTCAGACTGTTGTTTGACTCTTTCAGTAGCCCGTTAAAACGGGACCGTGACTTATTTCTTGGTACATGTCCCTGTTTTAGTCCTTTGCAGGCAGCTCCTCAAGCATGTTCCTCATAGATGCTTTTGTTTAGACGAGCCTTTTCATGTTTAACCAGTCGTAATTCTAATGTCAAGCTTTAAGGCTCTGATTAGTGAATTAGTTGGTGAGCAAATCTCGTTTGAATTTCAGTTCAGCAAGTCTGACATGAAACTGATGCTAAAGTTTGCCCAAATAAACCTGTAAAAAATTGCTTTCCAATGAATCACAAAGAGATCTTTTTAAAAGGAAAATAAAATACAAATTCAATGTTAAAATTTGATTCCGCAAAATCTTTTTTCTTGGACAGCAGAGAAAGAAATGTTCAAACGGTTGTGTCACTTATATGTTCCAGCAGTGACCCCTGTTGGCTGATTATGACATGAAGCATCTTTTACGATGTGAAATAAATGCTCAATTATGCAGTAAATTTGACATAAAACAGTGTAAATTTCTTATTATACAGAATATTATTGGGCATTGATTTTATTTATTAATTCATTTGTACTAGAATTGCTCGAGTTTATTTTTACTCCCCAAATGTCACAATTCTGAACTCTTTCCACACAAAAATAATCTGCAAACGGGATTAAAGAAGACAGATTATGGGCTAAAATATGTTACTTTGGGATTGTCAAATTTGATCATTTGTTCTATATTTGATCTTAATTTTTCAATTTTTTTTAATGCAGAGTAGCAAGGATGCGTTTGAATTAAGACTTAGTTTTCAGGTTATTCCAAAGAAGATAAATAAAGACATATATCCATATTTCTATGAAAGAATGTATTCTCTTTTATTGTGAAGGAATAAGGAACATTGTCATGCTGTAGCTGATGGCACCATGGGAGCAGGCCTAGTGGGAGATTGCCATAGAAAAGGCTGGGAGGGTGCTGAGGCTTTGCATGCAGGACGGTCCCTCTGCAGAACTGGGATTCAGTCAGCATCACAGGTGAGAAGGACCTGTCTGGGGCCCGATCCATCATCTCATCATCCTCATTCAATCATCAGTTGTTTCTACTGTAGCGATGTAGCGCATGTACACCTGTTACATCCCAAAATATTTCAAAGAGAAATTTCCTTTGAACTTTGTCAAAGTGGCCTGCCTATGATCTTTTTACAAGTGTAGGCTGATGATACATTTAATCACCAACTGCTTGCATTTTGAAGAGAAGTGAGGTGTCTCTGTAAACGTCCAGCTCTAAGTGTGTCAGAATCTTTGGTTCTTCTTCAGTGATTTGATAGGAAAGCTCCCTCTGCAGCAGCAACATGGAACCTGGTGGACTCTCCACACATTTAAGCAACCCCAACACCTTTCCTGCTAAACTATGGTTTCTGGTAAATACTCCAGAAATCACTGCCATCATTTGGAACAATGTTGGTAATGGAATCCTCATTGATAAAGCTCTATTAGAGACCCAGGTGCTGTCTCCCACCTCTGATACCTTGAGGGGGTTGAGCAAATTTAAAGGCATCAAATTCTTAAGTTTTATCCGCCAGCTTCACCACTATGGCTTCAAAAAAGTCAAACCTGTGCGCGTCACTTCCAACTGCGTTCACCACTTCTTCCAGCCTTATTTCAAAAAGGACCACCCTGAACTTCTTCCAGAGGTAAAGAGAAAAGTTCGCCAGCGCACCAGGTCCCGACCTGCTCCCTACTCTAACCCCTACAACGTGAACAGAATGCAGTACGTTGTACAACAGCCGCATGGAGGTAAGATTCTTTCATTCCTCTATAGTGTAGAAGAAGAACCTTTTTTGGTTTCCAGGGAGGGGAGATGACTGTTTTTACACTCTGTGCACACACACATGAACATGCAAAGAACACACACACATGCATTCACAAAGGAAGAGGCGACCCCGTGAGTAAAGCTCTCCGGCCCGGCACTCGGTACATTTGAGGGCAGTGCTCCAGACACGTCCTGGAACCTCTCCTGCCACTGCCCACTGTCCAATCCTTTCGCTGCCCCGCTGAGCTCCAATCGGAAAGTTTCAGTGGTGCCCCAGTAACCCCATGTCCCACTGGAGCTCCTGACTACTTATTTCATGTAGAGCACAGAAACTCTAAAAGTGCAATTATTTGTGTATTTTCTGCAGGAATCTTTCATTACTTGCCAGCTCAACCCTTCCCCAACAACATGGAGTACTTTTTAAGTGGAGCAAATCCATTGCTATGCCCGAGGACAGCACCCAACACCTACAACCTCCAAACCCTGGTACAGCCCATAGAAACTGGCCACCAGAAAGTCATTGAAGATCCATTCAATGATCTGAATGAGATGCTCCTGTTACTGTCCACCCTAAAGGAGCAAGCACAGGTAAACCTCACTTTCACTCCTTAGTTATGTTCTTGGATGCACTTGTAAGTCTAAACTCAACTTTCCCTTCCACCATATCCAAAACAAGTGGGAAACCAGCGGGATTCACACCCAGGAATTCCACCCAGCTGCAGGTGTTTTAGCGAATCACAATGTTTACTTCGGCTTTCCACCAATGCAGTAACGCAGACGTCAGGCTAATATGCAAAATAAAAGGTTGGTGCATTCATAAAAATGGAATGTTTCAGTTCTACCCATTTTAAATTTTAAATTTTCCTTTCTTTTTATTGCAAACAAACACAGTTCTCTTCTGCAATGTCTTCAAACAACATTAACGCATTGTCTTTCATTCTTGCAGAAATTGAAATCAGAAAAAAACAAGTATTTACAGCCACCGAGGGACAGTTAAAAGAGTAAAGAGTGGCTCATTCAGTAATAAAAGCAAGAAATTATATTGTACATATGGATTTTATGAAGAAAGCACATCGGATAACACATCATTATGACCCACTTCCCTGGTTGGCCACCGCCTCAACACTGGACATCACGGTGTGCTCCATTTCCGTCTCACACCAATTGGGATCGCCGTGACATACTCCCGCTTACGGTGCGGGAAATTATACAGTAGAAGACGATTTTTGGAAGGCGCTACTCTGCAAATAAAATTTCTGCTCTAAAAACTATTCAGATTCAGATTCCTTTATTTGTCCCACGCGGGGAAATTTACAGCGCAACAGCAGCAAAAACATGCTGAAAAAATTGAAATAAAAATAGAAAAATGTATAAAAAAGAATATATATATATATATATATATAATATATATGTATATAATCCAAGATAAATGGATAATCAGCCTTTTGTATCCCTGTACATAGTACAGAGAGTGTATACAATATACATGTCAGAATACATACTATTCAGTGTGTGCAGAATGGTTGAAATGCTATTAGAGAATTGTAAAGTTATTGTGTGAGTCCAGTGGTAAATTTAGACATTTATTTATGTCCACTAGTCTGCAGACTAGCGGCCATTATGTTTGTTGTGCAGTCTGACAGCAGCCGGCAGGAAAGATCTGCGATACCTCTCCTTCACACAGCGAGGGTGGAGCAGCCACTCACTGAAGGAGCTGCCCAGTGCTGTCAGGGTGTCCTGTAGGGGGTGGGATGTGTTGTTCAACATGGATGACAGCTTAGCCATCAACCTCCCTTTTCCCACCACTTTCACTGAGTCCAGGGGACATCCCAGGACAGAGCTGGCCCTCCTTAGCAGTCTGTCCATCCTCCAACTGTCCCTGTCCGTGATGCTGCTGGACCAGCAGGCTATCCCATAAAAGATGGCTGATCCCACCACAGAGTCATAGAAGGTCCTCAGGAGTGGTCCCTGCACTCCAAAAGACCTCAGTCTCCTGAGCAGGAACAGTCTGCTATTGCCCTTCTTGACAAGGGTTTCTGTGTTGTGTGTCCAGTCCAGGTTATTGTTTAAGTGAACACCCAGGTAATCATAGGACTTCACAACGTCATCGTCCGTTCCCAGGATGTTCACCGGTGCAGGCGGGAGGTTGTTACGCCTGAGGAGATCCACCAGCACCTCCTTGGTTTTATTGGCATTGATCCGGAGGTTGTTCCGCAGGCTCCAGTCCACAAAGTCCTGAATAAGTCCTCTGTAGTCTGTATCGTCCCCATCAGTGATGAGGCCAACAGCAGCAGAGTCGTCAGAGAATTTCTGGAGGTGGCATGATGATGAACTGTATGAAAAGTCCGCGGTGTAGGAACATTTGAGGGCAGTGCTCCATACACGTCCTGGAACCTCTCCTGCCACGGCCCACTATCCAATCCTTTCGCTGCCCCGCTGAGCTCCAAGCGGAAAGTTCCAGTGGTGCCCCAGTAACCCCATGTCCCACTGGAGCTCCTGACTACTTATTTCATGTAGAGCACAGAAACTCTAAAAGAGCAAATATTTGTGTATTTTCTGCAGGAATCTTTCATTACTTGCCAGCTCAACCCTTCCCCAACAACATGGAGTACTTTTTAAGTGGGGCAAATCCATCGCTATACCCGAGGACAGCACCCAACACCTACAACTTCCAAACCCTGGTACAGCCCATAGAAACTGGCCACCAGAAAGTCATTGAAGATCCATTCAATGATCTGAATGAGATGCTCTCGTTACTGTCCACCCTAAAGGACCAAGCACAGGTAAACCTCACTTTCACTCCTTAGTTATGTTCTTGGATGCAGTTTGTCGAGGATTTTCTTCAGTTAAAACAAAGTCAGAATGCTGCTTTTAAGAGTTTAATAAGTCAGTCAGAACACATGCAACAACAGAATGCAGAGAGATCTCTGCCCAATGTAACAAACATGTCCCTTATATAATGCTTAGCAACTATGCCTTTCTCTCAGTACTTTTCCATTTACTTACTTCATCGTCACAAGGTTAGCATGATAAACTGTAGCATTTTGAATGTTGCTGAGTCGCACATCTTCATTATTTTCTGAGGAGTCTTTGTTCTACAACTCATGACACCTCGTACACCTGCACAAGCATCATCCAATGAACTTGCTTGACCTTACTGGTTTAAATGATCTATGCTAAAAAAATTTTTTTTTCCATTTTCCTCCTTTTAATCCTACAGGATCAACTTTTGATTATTGTATTTACATTTCAGCATTTCAAAACATTCCTAAAAATTCCACGGCAACACCCTTTTAAGTTTAAGTTGCCCCTTCATAGGTGGAACATTTTAGCCATGACATTTTCCATTTCTGACTCTTCACTGGAACTTTCTTCATGCAATTTTTCTATTTCTTCTTGATTCTTTATTGCTTCATACGTCAACATGGCTACTCGATCGCCCAACATCCTATTAATGTGTTTTCCCAACAGGGCATGTATGCACAGAATACAACAGCATCCTCATAGAATCATTATTGCCGCAAAAACGGCTATTGATATCAAAACAGACGCCACTAGGGTCTTGTACTTTCCAAAAATGTTCAACCATTTGTCCCACATTGCTGTATCTACTCTGGAATGTTCCTTCATCTTGTTGCTGAGTGTTTTCAGTCCATCCACGGCACGTGTCAGCCCTCCATATTGGTGCAGTGTTGTTCGGTATGAATGTGCAACATTGAGTCCCAAACATCGAGCACACTCCTCCTCACTCCGCCAGCAACCATCCAGTGCCATTCTATTTTGAAAAGCCATCATTGAAGTTGCTCTTAGCTGTTCGTGTACTGCTTGTAGGCCGTCTCTTGTGTAATTGGCAAGTCTCTGCACATTGTAATGGATGTAATTGATGCGGTCCACGTTCTTATTTATTGTGCACCACCAACATATTGTACTCTCAAACCCTGCAGCTATTTGATCTGCTAGTTTGTATTCTTCAGACACACCTCTCGGCACTCCTATAGCATCGATGTAGGTAGGGTCGGTGTCATCTCCCAAAACTGATCGTCTTCTTCTTTGCAGGTCTCTGGTGTTGGTTATTTCCCCTTGTTCCCTCACGATTAGGGTTGGTAGTATCAGGTTTACAGGTGCGCACGTTCCCGTCCAATTCCATGGGAGAATATTTCTCAGGGTCTTTCCTCCACATCACCACCATAAATCCGCTCTTGCCACCTTAAATGGAACAACTGCATTTTCTGCACCATGTCCGGTTGATGGCCTCCAGTAGAAACTGCGCTGGGGGTTCTCTGGTGAAGCAAGTGAAATTTCCTGGGGCCACATCAGTGTCAAAGAGGGGTGGTGACGAAGTTTTGGACGTGACGAGGAAAAGGTGTCTCCCATTCTGAGCAGCTGGCAATTCTCTCCCGTGACAGAAGCCCCTCCAAGCAGGTCCCATTCAACAGTGGCCTGGGTCCTAGGCACACAATAGGCACACAAAAAAAACGTCTGGAATTACTGCTCCTGCCTGTTCCTGCAGTAACCAATTGTTGATATTTCCTAAAATTCCAGTCATTATTTCAATGTAAGTGTCCACCTTTGCTTTTGAGAACACCTATTATTCCTTTTGCGGTTGCTATGGGAGACAGTTCTATCGTCGGGTCTGGTTTGGGCAGGTCCACACATAATTCCAACAAGAAATGTAGGTCTCGCGATCTTAGCCATGCCCATATTAGGAACAGCCAGCATCCTGTTTTCTTGGGGTCGTCTCCCAGCAGATTCCCTTTGGTTAGATCCACAGACAGGGCCAGGGCGTGTTTTTGTGTTGGGGCGAGGCTCAGGAGAGGTCGTTGGCGACGAGCATGTTTAGTGCGAGTGTAGGAAGACCAATTGTGTCCTGGTGGATCAGCGACGAGGGTTTCCCACCCATTGTTTAGTTGGTCGTTGGTCATATACCATGGGCCTTTTGCATACTGGTCTGCTGTCTGGTCCTTTCTGGACATTGGGCCAGATTCACGAAGCGTTCTTACGAACAAATTTGTTCTTAAGTCCCACTTACGAACAGTTGACGAAGATTGTGGCATTCACCAATTTCTTCTTATCCTGGATTTATGCGTAGGTAAGAACAAATCCTACGAACACTCAGGAGTACTCTTGCGCACATTTCAGTGCGGACATGTTGGCATGGTTGTGTTTTCTTCTCTTGTGCAGTTCAATAAAATTCAATATTACAATGATAATTCTGTCATATTTATTTATTTATTTGTTTATTTCCTATTTTTGGTGATTTACGGAGAATTTTAAAATTACGTAAATGTGCCAATGACTTAACATTGATCAACCAAATTGGAAACCATGCCAAAACTGTCTTTTTATTTGATTTTATCTTGATTTATTTTATTAGGGGATCGAGGATATGCCCTGGTTGTTGACACCACTGACCAACCCTCAGACTCCACAGGAGTTTTATTCAATCAGATGCATGCGCGCAGTCGCTCCACCATTGAACGCACCATCGGCATGTTAAAGGGGCGCTGGATGTGTTTGGACACAGAGCCACAACCCCGTGAGGATGTGCGTCCTGACGCAATGATGGGGCCAGACTGCAGGCACGCGGTTCACGTTCGAGCGCGATTAATTGCCCGTTTGTGAATAAAATGCATTATTGTCACAATCCGAGCACAGGTTTTACACGTTTATTTTTTTTTACATTCTTATTTTTTTACATTCTCGTTGATTTCTTTAAGCGTGTTGGCTATAGTCATCAGGGTTGAGGCAATTTTATCAAGCGTGTTAGCCATCCTTTCTTGATTGTTCAACACGGCGTCAGAAATCAGGCGTGGAGAGGCAAGCTTTGGGCATTTCGCTTTGGGCATTTTGCTGCTTTTTGCTCCGTCTACAGCAGGGGTGGGGAACCTCCGGCCTCCGGGCCGTATACGGCCTACGAGACCATTTCTACCGGCCCGCCACGCAATAAGATTTTTATATTTTATATGTGCACTTATACAGTGGGACCTTCGCTAAACTCCGCGAGCTGCGAGTAGCAGCGGTAGCGTATTTTTGCCTTTCGTATCCTGAAATTTCTTTCGTAACGAGGAAATATTTTCCCGTTTTCTGAGATAAAACAGACGGTTATGTTATGTCAGAGTCAAGGTCAGGGTCAGTGAACACAGCATGTGATGTACGTAGTGGGCTGGACTGATTGACACGGACGAAAAATGCTTAGCGAAACACGCTAAACTCGACGAGTTGAAAGGACAGATGAGTTTGGATAAAATTAACGCTCTTCGCCGGAGTTTCGAGGCTCAACAAGCAGCTTTCACACGACCATGTACCGACAGAGAGAATATTACGCGTGCAAGTTTTGTGGTGAGTGAATTAATAGCCACGAAGCTGAAACCTCACGCCGAAGGAGAGTTCGTGAAGGAGTGGCTCGTAGCCGCCGCTGAGGCGCTCGCGCCATACAAAGTAAAATTGTTTCAAAGCGTGAATTTTCGTGAATAACTATTGAACTAAGACATATATTATGATTCCAGTGGCTAACGGTATGTTTTTATGGTCAAGGAATCTAAATATGTAGTCAAAGTATATGTGGGACTAATATTTATGGTGGAAATCACAATATGCCAGGAATTGTTGCGCTTGGCGGAAGTCTGCGCTCTCCGAGTGCTTTCTAGTTGTTATTATTATTGTCTTTATCTTTCTTTTTCATTTATTTTCTTGATTATCTTGTTGTATTGCAGTTTTTGTGAGTAGAGGCCTCGAACAGGCCCTTACGGGTCTCTTGCCTCAACTCTGCATCTCTTTTTATTGTTTTGTATGATCATGAAAACGTATTTTACTTGTCATTTTATTCTATTTTTTTGGTGATTTTATATGCATGTGTGCTAAATAAATAATTCAAACTCAAATGCAGCAATCATGAGACTTGGTAACACAGTGGTTATAGACTTTTTTTTTTTTGTCTTTTTTTTTGCATCCCTAGGTATGCGTTCATAATAGTATGGCCCTCGGAGGACTTTATAAAAATTGAAATGGCCCTCGATATGAAAAGGGTTCCCCACCCCTGGTCTACAGGGTCCTGCTGCAGTTCCTTTTATGGGCATTAGTGGGCGGTGACTTATGCTAATCGTATGTTAATTAGACTCACCTGGCACGCGCTTTCAACTTACGAACAGATGGCATTCATCAATCTAAGAACACAGCTGCGAACAATTCTGGGGCTTACGAACGCGTTGATGAATCCGACGTAGGGTTTTCTTAAAAAACTTCTTAAACACAACTTAAGAAAGAATCTAAGAAGATTCTTAAGAACATATTGGTGAATCTGGCCCATTGTTTGCAATGGAATGACCACAGTTGCTGAGGAGTTAGGCTGGAAACACACTTGAGGAATCATCAAACAGCTGGTACGGCCACAGTTGAAAATCTTATGCCCTCTGTGGTAAATTTCTTCTGGTGATGGTTGAGATGTTCTGATGAAAGACTTCGTAGACACCGAATTGGTTATGAGAGATGTTTATTGAAGAGAACAGTCAGGTATCAATCGGACACTGCAGCTTATCCAAGGGAGGTTTCGTGGTCCCGATGGTGAAGATCTCCAAAGTGCTTTGTTCGGTAGACCCTTATATATGGTCAAGTAAACACATTCCTTTCTTGTAACCCCTGCACTCCTTCACAACACCAAATCACGAGCACAGGAAAAACATCGGTGACAGGACACAGATGGAACATGTTGACATGGTGCCAGGATGGGTTGAAAAAGAAGATAAGGTCTCTAAAACTAAGATCCCCAGCAAAAATCAGGATCTGCTAAGGAAGAATATACATTCTTTAGACACTACATATTCCCCCCTTCGAGACTACACTGAGTCTCGAAAAAATAAAAGGACAGTCAAATCTAATTGAAGGTGACGGTAACCAATAAAGTAGTACAATGTGATATACATGAGCAAAAATTGATTAAATAGGTTTGATTAACATGTGAAAATTTAGTGGAGTGTGAGAGCGAAAAACCCATCTGACAGACCTCTTTCAGTTAAAACCATCAAAACACTCTAGACGGGAAAATTCTCTCACGGTCCCTTCATTTACGGCGACCACCTATGGTACTCCAAGCCAATTTGCAAAAAGTTATATTAGGGGAGAGTTTGGCAAACACATATGAGACACTCAAAAACAAAATCAAAAATGTCCATGGTCCGGCTGGTCGACCCATCGGACCTTACCCTGGACCTTTCCCTGCCTAAGAACCCCTTTCCCTGTTCACCAAAACAAGGAAAAACCTGAGTTCTCATAGCAGCTGCCTACTGATGAAATCCCCCAAATAACTTTATTATCATAAAACTTCAGTTATATATGTTAAACACATCAAACAATGATTTTCGAATTGTAGTTCATAGTCCCCTGATGAAGGATCTTCAGGTGATTCACATTGTCATTCAGGGTCTTCCAGCGTCTTTCACAGTTCACTTTGAATTTCTGAGTCCATTCGAACATAGATGTCACCCCACTGTAGATCCCCAACTACTGTCCTGGAAACAGAGAAGAGAGGTGCCAGTATTCTTGCAACAAAACATTGATTTGTTAAAAAGGAACAAAAAACATATCAAAACATATGTATCACCATTAAGAAAGTTATGTGATCATTTCCCCCCTTGTCACCGGTATCACAAAACACATAAATGCCATTAAATGTAAAAGATAACATAAGAATATATCTCAACCGATTATACTGGATATTTATCTACCATGCTGTCAGAAATTTCTTCCACATCTGAATCAACTGAAATTTTATTGCTTAAGAGGGGCATTTGAGTCTGATCACCAGGCAACACCAATCCAACGCAATATCATCGCCTTGGCACAAGTTAATGACAGGGTACAAAAACATCACACCTAGTGACACCACGACAGCACAAAGAACCTGAAGCAACATAGCTGTCATTGGACCAAATTTGTCCTGGAGCCACGCCGTTGCGGATGTTCCTGCGCCTTCAGAGCCTTCCTGTGTCTTCAAACAACATTAAGGCATCGTCTTTCATTCTTGCAGAAATTGAAATCAGAAAATACACGTATTTAGAGCCACCGAGGGACAATTGAAAGGGTAAAGAGTGGCTCATTCAGTAATAAAAGCAAGAGATGATGTTGTACATATGGATTTTATGAAGAAAGCACATCAGATTACACGTCATTACGGCCTACTTCCCTGGTTGGCCACCGCCTCAACACTGGACATCACGGTGTGCTGCAGTTCCATCTCACACCAAAGATGCGGGAAATGATACAATAAAGATGATTTTATTCATCATTTCATTTGTACTAGAATTGCCCGAGTTTATTTTTGCTCCCCAAATGTCACAATTCTGAACTACTTCCACACAAAGATCCTCTGCAAACGGGATTAAAAGAAGACAGATTACGGGCTGAAATGTTTACTTTGGGGTTGTCATATTTGATCATTTTTTTTATTGGACAGGGTTATATTCCATTCTTATTAAGAATTTAATTTAATCAATAAACAATGATCAATTGACCAGGTGACATGGAGTTTACTAAAACACTGTTCAGTCTTGTCTGTCAGTTAGTGAGAAACCTGGCATTCCATGTTGTCCACTAGTTTGCTGTATTCTGGTGTGTAGTTTGTCACTGCCACTCTCAGTGACTCCTGTAGATGGGAATCAGGTAGGCTTGATCGGTTTATTTTTTATAAAGTTCATATTGGAAAAGGCTGATTCACAGATATATGTGGATCCAAAAAAAAGCAACCTTCATAGCTGCTGTGCAGTTAGATTTGTACTTTTCCATGTCCACTAGGTTACAAAAGTTTAGGCTACTCCGATGTGCTTTAAGGTTCAGGTCATTTTGCAAAGTTATTATTTCCATTTCCACCTGCCCTGCATCCAAGGTGAAGGTTGTACTTAGTTCTCAGCTTTGCCTGTAATGTCCACTGACATAAAGGGATTTGAAATGAATGACACACAATTTGCTCAAAATCACAAAACCTGCTCTCAAACTCTTTCATCAGTCTGTTAATGACTTGGCAGTATTTTTCTACAGCTTTATCAAAAGCCATAGATGCAGAAACATTGTCACTAAGACCTTTTTGCACAGAGGGGAAGTGCACAATACTTTTTCTTTGCAAATGCACAGGGAAAATTCTCATTTTAGCTTGAAAAGCTTTTACAGCACTTATCATATTTGTGACGTATCTGTGCCTTGCAGCTCACAGTTCAAATTGTTCAGTTTTTCTGTGACATCTGTTAGAAAGGCAAGATCAAGCAACCACTCAGTGTTGTCCAAGAGGGAGGTGTCCTCTTCTCTGCTCTGCATAAACTCCTTTATTTCACCCAAAAGTGCCAAGAAACGTTTCAAAATCCGCCCTCTGCTGAGCCATCAGATTTCTGTATGCAGCAACAGGTCTCCATATTCTGCGGAAAGCTCCTTCAAAAGCATCTTAAATGCCCGCTGTTGTTTGGCTTTAGCGCGAATGCTATTGATGATTTTTACAACAGGGGTCATTACATGGTCAAACCCGGTCACTTTATATCGCCTGCTGGTGGATGATACAATGTAGTGTAGGAAAGGTGGAAAGTCTGGGTCATTCTTGCAACCATTGCCGGTGCACCATCGGTAGTTACCGACACGAGCTTCTCCAGCAGCACTTTTTTCTCCATGAAGAAAGTTTTTGTCGCATTGTAGATGTCCACTCCTTGTGTAGTTGTCCTCAGCGGTATCAACGTGAGGAGCTCTTCTTTAGTGGAGAAATTGGCAAATACCATGCGAATAAACACTATTAGTTGAGCTGTACTGCTGCTGTCCACAGATTCATCACATTGGATGCTGAACTACCGGCATGTATTTAAGTCCTTGTCCAGCTGCTCATTCAGGTTTTCAGACAAAGCTCACACTCTTCTGGACACTGTACTTGCCCCACGTTGTACATCAGCCAGACGTGAGATAACATCCGCCCCATTTTTTATCGTCTTTAAAAACAGTCTCTGCGATTAGCATCAGAGCCCCCTTGACGATCTCTCCATCAGAAAACGTCTTCTTGTTTTTAATCAAATAATGTGTAGCTCTGAATGAAGCTTCGGTTGCCTTTTTGGCTTTATTCAGCGGTCTTGTGTCTTGTGAAAAAGGTCTGCTGCTTGGTCAAAGCGGCTTTTAAGCGCAGTCTTGGGGGGGGGGGGGGGGGAAGTTTGTGTTTAAGCTGCCGTGAGCGGTTTGATAGTGTCTCTCCACATTGTGCCGCTTTGAAATCGCACGGTATAATCAATGATGTATTAGCTAGCAAAAGCGGGGTTAATTGTCATGCGCAGGTAAGGCGCAGCATTTTGGTGACACCTGCTCTGGATCATCACAGACTTGCTGTTAAGTGACAGAAGTACATTTTCTTTCCATCCGATTATCTAACTCATCTTAAAGTCGCTTATCTCATACGTCATTTATTAAACTTTGTAATATTGGACTGGATATGATAGCATCAGCACCTGGAAGTGAAGCTTTCTACACTCTCCCGAGGAGACTCCTGTGGTGGGTGTGTGCAGAATTCTGGAGTTCCTCGTACGTTCTCAATAACATGTCAGACTGTTGTTTGACTCTTTCAGTAGCCCGTTAAAACGGGACCGTGACTTATTTCTTGGTACATGTCCCTGTTTTAGTCCTTTGCAGGCAGCTCCTCAAGCATGTTCCTCATAGATGCTTTTGTTTAGACGAGCCTTTTCATGTTTAACCAGTCGTAATTCTAATGTCAAGCTTTAAGGCTCTGATTAGTGAATTAGTTGGTGAGCAAATCTCGTTTGAATTTCAGTTCAGCAAGTCTGACATGAAACTGATGCTAAAGTTTGCCCAAATAAACCTGTAAAAAATTGCTTTCCAATGAATCACAAAGAGATCTTTTTAAAAGGAAAATAAAATACAAATTCAATGTTAAAATTGATTCCGCAAAATCTTTTTTCATGGACAGCAGAGAAAGAAATGTTCAAACGGTTGTGTCACTTATATGTTCCAGCAGTGACCCCTGTTGGCTGATTATGACATGAAGCATCTTTTACGATGTGAAATAAATGCTCAATTATGCAGTAAATTTGACATAAAACAGTGTAAATTTCTTATTATACAGAATATTATTGGGCATTGATTTTATTTATTAATTCATTTGTACTAGAATTGCTCGAGTTTATTTTTACTCCCCAAATGTCACAATTCTGAACTCTTTCCACACAAAATAATCTGCAAACGGGATTAAAGAAGACAGATTACGGGCTAAAATATGTTACTTTGGGATTGTCAAATTTGATCATTTGTTCTATATTTGATCTTAATTTTTCAATTTTTTTTAATGCAGAGTAGCAAGGATGCGTTTGAATTAAGACTTAGTTTTCAGGTTATTCCAAAGAAGATAAATAAAGACATATATCCATATTTCTATGAAAGAATTTATTCTCTTTTATTGTGAAGGAATAAGGAACATTGTCATGCTGTAGCTGATGGCACCATGGGAGCAGGCCTAGTGGGAGATTGCCATAGAAAAGGCTGGGAGGGTGCTGAGGCTTTGCATGCAGGACGGTCCCTCTGCAGAACTGGGATTCAGTCAGCATCACAGGTGAGGAGGACCTGTCTGGGGCCCGATCCATCATCTCATCATCCTCATTCAATCATCAGTTGTTTCTACTGTAGCGATGTAGCGCATATACACCTGTTACATCCCAAAATATTTCAAAGAGAAATTTCCTTTGAACTTTGTCAAAGTGGCCTGTCTATGATCATTTTACAAGTGTAGGCTGATGATACATTTAATCACCAACTGCTTACATTTTGAAGAGAAGTGAGGTGTCTCTGTAAACGTCCAGCTCTAAGTTGTCAGAATCTTTGGTTCTTTTTCAGTGATTTGATAGGAAAGCTCCCTCTGCAGCAGCAACATGGAACCTGGTGGACTCTCCACACATTTAAGCAACCCCTACACCTTTCCTGCTAAACTATGGTTTCTGGTAAATACTCCAGAAATCACTGCCATCATTTGGAACAATGTTGGTAATGGAATCCTCATTGATAAAGCTCTATTAGAGACCCAGGTGTTGTCTCCCACCTCTGAACCTTTGAGGGGGTTGAGCAAATTTAAAGGCATCAAATTCTTAAGTTTTATCCGCCAGCTTCACCACTATGGCTTCAAAAAAGTCAAACCTGTGCGCGTCACTTCCAACTGCGTTCACCACTACTTCCAGCCTTATTTCAAAAAGGACCACCCTGAACTTCTTCCAGAGGTAAAGAGAAAAGTTCGCCAGCGCACCAGGTCCCGACCTGCTCCCTACTCTAACCCCTACAACGTGACCAGAATGCAGTACGTTGTACAACAGCCGCATGGAGGTAAGATTCTTTCATTCCTCTGTAGTGTAGAAGAAGAACCTTTTTTGGTTTCCAGGGAGGGGAGATGACTGTTTTTACACTCTGTGCACACACACATGAACATGCAAAGAACACACACACATGCATTCACAAAGGAAGAGGCGACCCCGTGAGTAAAGCTCTCCGGCCCGGCACTCGGTACATTTGAGGGCAGTGCTCCAGACACGTCCTGGAACCTCTCCTGCCACGGCCCACTGTCCAATCCTTTCGCTGCCCAGCTGAGCTCCAATCGGAAAGTTTCAGTGGTGCCCCAGTAACCCCATGTCCCACTGGAGCTCCTGACTACTTATTTCATGTAGAGCACAGAAACTCTAAAAGTGCAATATTTGTGTATTTTCTGCAGGAATCTTTCATTACTTGCCAGCTCAACCCTTCCCCAACAACATGGAGTACTTTTTAAGTGGAGCAAATCCATTGCTATGCCCGAGGACAGCACCCAACACCTACAACTTCCAAACCCTGGTACAGCCCATAGAAACTGGCCACCAGAAAGTCATTGAAGATCCATTCAATGATCTGAATGAGATGCTCCTGTTACTGTCCACCCTAAAGGAGCAAGCACAGGTAAACCTCACTTTCACTCCTTAGTTATGTTCTTGGATGCACTTGTAAGTCTAAACTCAACTTTCCCTTCCACCATATCCAAAACAAGTGGGAAACCAGCGGGATTCACACCCAGGAATTCCACCCAGCTGCAGGTGTTTTAGCGAATCACAACGTTTACTTCGGCTTTCCACCAATGCAGTAACGCAGACGTCAGGCTAATATGCAAAATAAAAGGTTGGTGCATTCATAAAAATGGAATGTTTCAGTTCTATCCATTTTAAATTTTAAATTTTCCTTTCTTTTTATTGCAAACAAACACAGTTCTCTTCTGCAATGTCTTCAAACAACATTAACGCATTGTCTTTCATTCTTGCAGAAATTGAAATCAGAAAAAAACAAGTATTTACAGCCACCGAGGGACAGTTAAAAGAGTAAAGAGTGGCTCATTCAGTAATAAAAGCAAGAAATTATATTGTACATATGGATTTTATGAAGAAAGCACATGGGATAACACATCATTATGACCCACTTCCCTGGTTGGCCACCGCCTCAACACTGGACATCACGGTGTGCTCCATTTCCGTCTCACACCAATTGGGATCGCCGTGACATACTCCCGCTTAAGGTGCGGGAAATTATACAGTAGAAGACGATTTTTGGAAGGCGCTACTCTGCAAATAAAATTTCTGCTCTAAAAACTATTCAGATTCCTTTATTTGTCCCACGCGGGGAAATTTACAGCGCAACAGCAGCAAAAACATGCTGAAAAAAATTGAAATAAAAATAGAAAAATGTATAAAAAAGAATATATATATATATATATAATATACATATATATGGATTATATATGTGTATATAATCCAAGATAAATGGATAATCAGCCTTTTGTATCCCTGTACATAGTACAGAGAGTGTATACAATATACATGTCAGAATACATACTATTCAGTGTGTGCAGAATGGTTGAAATGCTATTAGAGAATTGTAAAGTTATTGTGTGAGTCCAGTGGTAAATTTAGACATTTATTTATGTCCACTAGTCTGCAGACTAGCGGCCATTATGTTTGTTGTGCAGTCTGACAGCAGCCGGCAGGAAAGATCTGCGATACCTCTCCTTCACACAGCGAAGGTGGAGCAGCCACTCACTGAAGGAGCTGCCCAGTGCTGTCAGGGTGTCCTGTAGGGGGTGGGATGTGTTGTTCAACATGGATGACAGCTTAGCCATCAACCTCCCTTTTCCCACCACCTCCACTGAGTCCAGGGGACATCCCAGGACAGAGCTGGCCCTCCTTACCAGTCTGTCCATCCTCCAACTGTCCCTGTCCGTGATGCTGCTGGACCAGCAGGCTATCCCATAAAAGATGGCTGATCCCACCACAGAGTCATAGAAGGTCCTCAGGAGTGGTCCCTGCACTCCAAAAGACCTCAGTCTCCTGAGCAGGAACAGTCTGCTATTGCCCTTCTTGACAAGGGTTTCTGTGTTGTGTGTCCAGTCCAGGTTATTGTTTAAGTGAACACCCAGGTAATCATAGGACTTCACAACGTCATCGTCCGTTCCCAGGATGTTCACCGGTGCAGGCGGGAGGTTGTTACGCCTGAGGAGATCCACCAGCAGCTCCTTGGTTTTATTGGCATTGACCCGGAGGTTGTTCCGCAGGCTCCAGTCCACAAAGTCCTGAATAAGTCCTCTGTACTCTGTATCGTCCCCATCAGTGATGAGGCCAACAGCAGCAGAGTCGTCAGAGAATTTCTGGAGGTGGCATGATGATGAACTGTATGAAAAGTCCGCGGTGTAGGAACATTTGAGGGCAGTGCTCCAGACACGTCCTGGAACCTCTCCTGCCACGGCCCACTGTCCAATCCTTTCGCTGCCCCGCTGAGCTCCAAGCGGAAAGTTCCAGTGGTGCCCCAGTAACCCCATGTCCCACTGGAGCTCCTGACTACTTATTTCATGTAGAGCACAGAAACTCTAAAAGAGCAAATATTTGTGTATTTTCTGCAGGAATCTTTCATTACTTGCCAGCTCAACCCTTCCCCAACAACATGGAGTACTTTTTAAGTGGGGCAAATCCATCGCTATACCCGAGGACAGCACCCAACACCTACAACCTCCAAACCCTGGTCCAGGGTTTAATATAATTTCTGTCGGAGGAAAAACATGACAAACATTCTTAAAGTTTTCCAATGCTGTAAAAAATTGTATCATAAATATTTAATTTCCACATCTCATTATAATGGAAGTTAAACTTAAAGCACCACCGTACAGCAGAGTGGTCACGTGGTGCGTCATTCTCTCCAGGATGCTCGTTATGTATTTGTAGCCTAATTATCATTTTGATAGTAGGCTAATAAAGCTAATATAGACACTTACAGCATGTGTTGCTTTCATTATAAGGCATTTCAGTTTTTGCAGCTCCAGACGGATTTGTTATTGTTTTCTTGGTCCAATATGGCTCTTTCAACAGTTTGCGTTGCCGACCCCTGATCTAAGAACACAGCTGCGAACAATTCTGGGGCTTACGAACGCGGTGATGAATCCGACGTAGGGTTTTCTTAAAAAACTTCTTAAACACAACTTAAGAAAGAATCTAAGAAGATTCTTAAGAACATATTGGTGAACCTGGCCCATTGTTTGCAATGGAATGACCACAGTTGCTGAGGAGTTAGGCTGGAAACACACTTGAGAAATCATCAAACAGCTGGTACGGCCACAGTTGAAAATCTTATGCCCTCTGTGGTAAATTTCTTCTGGTGATGGTTGAGATGTTCTGATGAAAGACTTCGTAGACACCGAATTGGTTATGAGAGATGTTTATTGAAGAGAACAGTCAGGTATCAATCGGACGCTGCAGCTTATCCGAGGGAGGTTTCGTGGTCCCGATGGTGAAGATCTCCAAAGTGCTTTGTTCGGTAGACCCTTATATATGGTCAAGTAAACACATTCCTTTCTTGTAACCCCTGCACTCCTTCACAACACCAAATCACGAGCACAGGAAAAACATCGGTGACAGGACACAGATGGAACATGTTGACATGGTGCCAGGATGGGTTGAAAAAGAAGATAAGGTCTCTAAAACTAAGATCCCCAGCAAAAATCAGGATCTGCTAAGGAAGAATATACATTCTTTAGACACTACATATTCCCCCCTTCGAGACTACACTGAGTCTCGAAAAAATAAAAGGACAGTCAAATCTAATTGAAGGTGACGGTAACCAATAAAGTAGTACAATGTGATATACATGAGCAAAAATTGATTAAATAGGTTTGATTAACATGTGAAAATGTAGTGGAGTGTGAGAGCGAAAAACCCATCTGACAGACCTCTTTCAGTTAAAACCATCAAAACACTCTAGACGGGAAAATTCTCTCACGGTCCCTTCATTTACGGCGACCACCTATGGTACTCCAAGCCAATTTGCAAAAAGTTATATTAGGGGAGAGTTTGGCAAACACATATGAGACACTCAAAAACAAAATCAAAAATGTCCATGGTCCGGCTGGTCGACCCATCGGACCTTACCCTGGACCTTTCCCTGCCTAAGAACCCCTTTCCCTGTTCACCAAAACAAGGAAAAACCTGAGTTCTCATAGCAGCTGCCTACTGATGAAATCCCCCAAATAACTTTATTATCATAAAACTTCAGTTATATATGTTAAACACATCAAACAATGATTTTCGAATTGTAGTTCATAGTCCCCTGATGAAGGATCTTCAGGTGATTCACATTGTCATTCAGGGTCTTCCAGCGTCTTTCACAGTTCACTTTGAATTTCTGAGTCCATTCGAACATAGATGTCACCCCACTGTAGATCCCCAACTACTGTCCTGGAAACAGAGAAGAGAGGTGCCAGTATTCTTGCAACAAAACATTGATTTGTTAAAAAGGAACAAAAAACATATCAAAACATATGTATCACCATTAAGAAAGTTATGTGATCATTTCCCCCCTTGTCACCGGTATCACAAAACACATAAATGCCATTAAATGTAAAAGATAACATAAGAATATATCTCAACCGATTATACTGGATATTTATCTACCATGCTGTCAGAAATTTCTTCCACATCTGAATCAACTGAAATTTTATTGCTTAAGAGGGGCATTTGAGTCTGATCACCAGGCAACACCAATCCAACGCAATATCATCGCCTTGGCACAAGTTAATGACAGGGTACAAAAACATCACACCTAGTGACACCACGACAGCACAAAAGCAAGAGATGATGTTGTACATATGGATTTTATGAAGAAAGCACATCGGATTACACGTCATTACGGCCTACTTCCCTGGTTGGCCACCGCCTCAACACTGGACATCACGGTGCGCACACCAAAGATGCGGGAAATGATACAATAAAGATGATTTTATTCATCATTTCATTTGTACTAGAATTGCCCGAGTTTATTTTTGCTCCCCAAATGTCACAATTCTGAACTCCTTCCACACAAAGATCCTCTGCAAACGGGATTAAAAGAAGACAGATTACGGGCTGAAATGTGTTACTTTGGGGTTGTCATATTTGATCATTTGTTTTATCGGACAGGGTTATATTCCCATTCTTATTTTTTAATTTTTTTTTAATGTGGAGTAGCAAGGATGCGTTTGAATTAAGACTTTGTTTTCAGGTTATTCCAAAGAAGATAGATAAAGACATATATTCATATTTCTATGAAAGAATGTATTCTCTTTTATTGTGAAGGAATAAGGAACATTGTCATGCTGTAGCTGATGGCACCATGGGAGCAGGCCTAGTGGGAGATTGCCATAGAAAAGGCTGGGAGGGTGCTGAGGCTTTGCATGCAGGACGGTCCCTCTGCAGAACTGGGATTCAGTCAGCATCACAGGTGAGGAGGACCTGTCTGGGGCCCGATCCATCATCTCATCATCCTCATTCAATCATCAGTTGTTTCTACTGTAGCGATGTAGCGCATATACACCTGTTACATCCCAAAATATTTCAAAGAGAAATTTCCTTTGAACTTTGTCAAAGTGGCCTGTCTATGATCATTTTACAAGTGTAGGCTGATGATACATTTAATCACCAACTGCTTACATTTTGAAGAGAAGTGAGGTGTCTCTGTAAACGTCCAGCTCTAAGTTTGTCAGAATCTTTGGTTCTTCTTCAGTGATTTGATAGGAAAGCTCCCTCTGCAGCAGCAACATGGAACCTGGTGGACTCTCCACACATTTAAGCAACCCCTACACCTTTCCTGCTAAACTATGGTTTCTGGTAAATACTCCAGAAATCACTGCCATCATTTGGAACAATGTTGGTAATGGAATCCTCATTGATAAAGCTCTATTAGAGACCCAGGTGCTGTCTCCCACCTCTGATACCTTGAGGGGGTTGAGCAAATTTAAAGGCATCAAATTCTTAAGTTTTATCCGCCAGCTTCACCACTATGGCTTCAAAAAAGTCAAACCTGTGCGCGTCACTTCCAACTGCGTTCACCACTTCTTCCAGCCTTATTTCAAAAAGGACCACCCTGAACTTCTTCCAGAGGTAAAGAGAAAAGTTCGCCAGCGCACCAGGTCCCGACCTGCTCCCTACTCTAACCCCTACAACGTGACCAGAATGCAGTACGTTGTACAACAGCCGCATGGAGGTAAGATTCTTTCATTCCTCTGTAGTGAAGAAGAACCTTTTTTGGTTTCCAGGGAGGGGAGATGACTGTTTTTACACTCTGTGCACACACACATGAACATGCAAAGAACACACGCACATGCATTCACAAAGGAAGAGGCGACCCCGTGAGTAAAGCTCTCCGGCCCGGCACTCGGTACATTTGAGGGCAGTGCTCCAGACACGTCCTGGAAGCTCTCCTGCCACGGCCCACTGTCCAATCCTTTCGCTGCCCCGCTGAGCTCCAATCAGAAAGTTCCAGTGGTGCCCCAGTAACCCCATGTCCCACTGGAGCTCCTGACTACTTATTTCATGTAGAGCACAGAAACTCTAAAAGCAAATATTTGTGTATTTTCTGCAGGAATCTTTCCATACTTGCCAGCTCAACCCTTCCCCAACAACATGGAGTACTTTCTAACTGGAGCAAATCCATCGCTATACCCGAGGACAGCACCCAACACCTACAACCTCCAAACCCTGGTCCAGCCCATAGAAACCGGCCACCAGAAAGTCATTGAAGATCCGTTCAATGATCTGAATGAGATGCTCTCGTTACTGTCCACCCTAAAGGAGCAAGCACAGGTAAACCTCACTTTCACTCCTTAGTTATGTTCTTGGATGCACTTGTAAGTCTAAACTCAACTTTCCCTTCCACCATATCCAAACAAGTGGGAAACCAGCGGGATTCACACCCAGGAATTCCACCCAGCTGCAGGTGTTTTACCGAATCACAACAATGTTTACTTCGGCTTTCCACCAATGCAGTAACACAGACGTCAGGCTAATATGCAAAATAAAAGGTTGGTGCATTCATAAAAATGGAATGTTTCAGTTCTATCAATTTTAAATTTTCCTTTCTTTTTAATGCAAACACACACAGTTCTCCTCTGCAATGTCTTCAAACAACATTAACGCATTGTCTTTCATTCTTGCAGAAATTGAAATAAGAAAAAAAATACACCACCGAGGGACAGTTAAAAGAGTAAAGAGTGGCTCATTCAGTAATAAAAGCAAGAAATTATATTGTACATATGGATTTTATGAAGAAAGCACATTGGATTACGCATCATTACGACCCACTTCCCTGGTTGGCCACCGCCTCAACACTGGACATCACGGTGTGCTCCATTTCCGTCTCACACCAATTGGGACCACAGCTGGTCCAGCAGCATCTCTGACCTAAACCTAATACTGGCATCAAGCATAAAACCATGTCTTAACCCTCAAACAGCCCTTTGAAATTATTGCTGCAAAACAACAAAAAAAAAAAAAAATCCTCACTTTGCTAGTAGAATAATTTTAGCAGTCAACATGTAGCAAATACTTGTTGTACACACTCAGACAACAACCTTGGAAAAACAACTTTGACATATAAGTAAAAAAGAAAAAAACCATCTGGTTCAATTTGGTGAGGGCTAGCTTGTGTTGTTACCAAACGGGACACCATAAATTGAAAATATAAAATATTTTGATACATAATATAAAGATATCAACTAAATGAAATACAAATTAGAAAATAGGTTCAACTTGAAAATACATATTTTAAATACATGTATTGAAATGCTACCCATTTCTTGTTAAAAGTGGAGTTTGAAATTTTGCAAAAAAATATTTGTTTTTCATCAACTGACTGTAGCACTGAAAGTCCGCCTCCCTGGATGCATCTTGTGCTGTAAATGGATTTGCAAGAAACCACTGCGGGGTCCCAGTGTTATGATCAGCTCGTGAGGATCACAACAAGTAAATAGGAAAAGGGGAAATCCAAGCAGCACCTTGCATTTTCAGAGGTTTTATTCTAGTTAACAAACAAAAAAAGAAAAAGGCCGTGTGGCAGGTCACGGCTGCAACTCAGGGAGAGCCCGAGCAGGAAGTTCAGAGCCTCTTTTAAGCCCTTCCTAGAGGTGCAGGCCAATCAGGGAGCCACACCATTTCCACACCCAGCACCTTCAGCAGAGGGAGCCAAACCTGCTGAAACACAACCAGAACACCCAACCACACACAAGGAGAAACCACCGTTTCCTAATGTTGGCCAGGGCCATCACACCCAGGAAAACAATCAGACAGAAGGCATACTGCTATCAGGCACAGGCAGCTTTGCATTGACCTGTTACCTTGGGCTCCAGGAGCAAAAAAAAAAAAAAAAAAAATCCCTCCCCATCCCTCATTTGCCAACAATTGGGCTTAAAAAACACAAACAGAAGCAGATCATAAACGCAACTCATCCTTAGAGAAAACAAGGGTTCCCTTTAGGGAGCTGAGAGGACTCATAAGCAACGCAGAATTACAGTTGCAAAAAATAAAACTTCAAAACAATAACATCTGGTGTTTTTGACCTATACAAGGTCCTCAGATGCCTAGCTCCATCCTACCTGGAGGAGCTAGTGACACGTTACCAGCCCAATAGACTGCTCCGCTCTCAGAATGCTGGTCTACTTGTGGTCCCCAGAGTTTCTAGGAGTAGAATGGGGGGCCGAGCATTTAGCTATCAGGCCCCCCTGCTATGGAACCAGCTCCCTGTCCAGGTACGGGAGGCTGACTCCATCTCTACTTTTTAGATCAGACTTAAAACCTACCTCTTTGAAAAAGCTTATTGTTACTAATTCTGTAGTTCCAGTTATTATCATCGACAAATTATCATACTTAGGGGGTCGTCTAATCATTAGGTTTACATCTTAATTATGCTGTTATAGGCCAAGGCTGCCGGGGTCCAGAAACATGATCACCTGACAGGCCTCCGTCACCCCACTGGGTCATGGTTTCCTCTCCTCCTCATCAAGTAGGCTGGTTATACTGATTTTTGTGTAGTTTTTCTGCTCCCCCCACTCCCCTTCTGTATTCATTTACAGGTATCGCCTCCTTCGGAGCTGCATGATGACCTCCGGCCCCTTTGACCCACTCGGCCGGCGGCTTGCATAAATAGTGTATTTCTGTATGTGTTTCTGTGCTCTATGCCTCGCCTCGCCTCTCCTCTCCTCTCCTCTCCTCTCCTCTCCCTACCTAGCCATCCATCAGCAGGAGGGTCCCCCTACATGAGCCTGGTCCTGCTCAAGGTTTCTTCCTGTTAAAGAGGAGTTTTTCCTTGCCATTGTTGCTTGTCTGGGGTCAGGCCCTGGGATTCTGGAAAGCGCCTTGAAACAAATGTAAAAGATGCTATACAAATAAAGATTGATTTGATAATAACACTCCATTACAAATAAGTCATGTATGCAGCCGTGGCTAACATCTTCTTGCTTACACTGGTAAAACTATCTTACTATTGCTAGTGCGGCTATTTTGTTGAAGCTTGTGAATATGTGTTGATCATGGGACATATGTGAAATATACTGTATACGGGCAGCAATGTTTGACAATCACTCTCGTGCAAAAGCGAGGGGTGTGGCTTTCTTAAGAGGGGGGGGGGGGGGTGCACTGAAAAATAGCTGGCCCCTGTAAACTGCTTTGAGAAACCCCATTATTTCAGCAAAGTCTGCTAACATACAAGGGCATGGAGATGTAGGTGCTGCGGTTCCCACTGGACCCCCATGCCACTTTTTTGCGCACCCTCCCCAGTGTTCCTCTTTGCCAGAACTAGATTCAGCCATTACTTTTCAGACTTTTGACCAACAACACGTATAAAATGACATATGACCAGAAATGCTCAAGCAAGGTTGTCTATAACTTGTCATTCAAAATCATTTTTGACATCCACATCTTAAGAACAAAACACATAGACAACATGTTAGAATGATGTCAGGCAATTCCAGATTTTACTAATTGTGTCACAGTGGGAGTGTGGATTCTTACATTTCTCTTGTAAAATAGAATGGAGCCCAACTTGCTCCGTTGTTCACAAACTTCAGCCCCATTTGTCGGAATGACAATTGCGTCATTGAGGATCATCCAGGGGTCTGAAAAGTCATCTGGACTCCTGTCTGGATAAATACAATTGCAGACATAGTGTCCTGAAAGAAGGAATATTGCTGCAGTTAAGATTTTAGCTCTTTTGAAGGTCAGACAATTGTAAAGGTTACCTCTGTGTAATGTCCCGAGATGACTGATGACGCTGACCAGACTGTAGCAGGCTGCACCCTTTAATAATGTTGAGAAAAGGAGATGTTGCTAACACTCATATAAGATATTGTGTGTTAGGGATAGTTTTTACCTGTCGCATATCTTGTCATTTGTAAAGAAACAAAATCGCTTCAGCTGGAGGATGAACACACTGCAGGAAAAGGTTGACAGTTGTCAGGTTGACAATTTCTGACTGTCATCTGTTACAAAAACGCTTTGGACCACGATGTGATGTCGCTCACCGTGGTGGAGATTCCAAAAATGAACTGAGAATTGATCTACATCCTTCACACCACTCACACTTGAACTGAACTTCTTCCTCCTGTGAAAACAACGCAAAAGACAACAGGCAGCGTTAGAAGAGGCAGAGAACAAGAAAAAAAATCAAAGAGAACCAACTGCGCTCACGTGACAGGATGAGGACCGGCAGAACTCACCGTAAAGTACCTCTGCATCATCTCCTCGACCGTTGCTCCACGTATCACATCCAGAGACAGGTTTGTATAGTGTAGGTTTCTCATGCTCTTTATATTGCAACTTCATAGTAAAGAAACGTTGACATTAAAATTGCATTAGCATCATGCTTCTGACAATAGCAGCAACACAAAACTGCGCTTTTATCTCTTGCATTTTCTGCCATAGTTGATGGAAAATTGCGTATGCTTTTTCACGGGGGCAGACGATGCTCTGAACGCTTTGCTTTGATGTGGCTCTCATTACCATACTAATCTGATCCAGGACCGTGGTCAGGAACTCATGAGCGTCCTGCAAACACAAGACCAGGGCGTCTGACTTCCAGCTGGGATGACTAGAGACAATGAACTGAGTGAAATCAGCCAACTCACATGCTGGAGGTTTCCGATGAATGCAGGAGCATTCATACTGAGTGACAGTTTGAATGATAGCAGGAGCTTGATTTTAACATTATGGTCTGTTGCGGTGTGGCTTTTCCTGAGCTTTAATAGCTCCTTTAGCATTTTGGCTCCATGGACGTGTCTCCAATCCTTCTCAATGAACTGATATCATTCATAAAGTCAGTCAAATTCAGGAGACTCTGTAAGCTGGCGTTCTTGGCGTCACATTTTCTTCTGTCGTGAAATGTCAGAAAGGCCTGTGTAATAATTCCAGCTAAGCTTTACTTTTCAGGATATGTTTTTCATTTTTCATTTCAGCCCTGGGAAATTTGTGACCGATCTCCACTGACCTGGTAGATTTCTCCTCTGAAAATGTCACCTTTTTTAAAATGCTGTTCATGTTATTATCTTCCTGAGCGTTGAAAAGGATGTTCCCCGGTACTGCCTTTATTTCTTCTGGTTCTTGTATTTTTTCCTGAGTGCAGAATCAAAAGGCCTGTTGAATAAAGTCATTACCAGTTAGAGTTGGCATTGGAAACATTTTAAAATTGACAGGTTACTTTCTACACAAATGGAAAGTACAGTGTTTGAGAGTTTAATTGTAAAAGACCAGTTTTTGGGAACCTATCTGTCCCATTTATTTCAATCATGAGCCAATCTTTACTGACCTGGTTGGATTGGTCTGTTTGAGCAGGTTTTCTGAATTGTTTATTTTTCTGCCTGTCTGGGGGTTGCGGGAGGAATGAGGGTTGTTCCTTGGCACCTCCTTTACTTCTGGTGTTATTTTAGGTCTGAAAGGCCTGTATAACAAATCCATTACAAATTTTCATTCAACAGATTTTTTAAAGGTTATTTGCAACATTTTTGGAGTTGTTAAAGGTCACTTTCCCTCCAACATGGGGGACATTTTTTGTTATAATTTACCTCCGACAAGGAGGTTCTGTGATAGTTTGTCTGAGAGTTAGCAAAATAACTGCAAAACCTTTGAATAAATTTTAATGAAATCTTCAGAAAATGTTGCTCATGGGACAAGAAGCAGTTGAACAAGATACGTTCGCTCCCTTGTAGGTATCGCTAAACAGAAATTGTCTTTAGGATTTTGTTAGACCAAATAAACTGACAGTTACAGTAAGTCACAGACTACTTCAGTGGCCTTGTGTAATAGAATTTAACAGTACACCACTAAGTTAAATTCTTGTCTGGTTCAAACTTTTGATGGGGACTTTCTTTACTGGTTGTTATTGATTGTGATTAAGTTATGCTTCAAATATATAACACTAAAATTAGATAATCCATTTAAAAAATAATAATAATTTCCTCGATACAACAAATATTGACATTACATGTGACTGTCTCCAATTTTTTTTTTCAATTAATTTTAATTGGTCGTTCTTATTAGGAGGTGCACTTTTCTAAACACAAAGAAAAGGAACATTGAGAATAATAGGTTTTTCATTTATACAAAAAAATGACAACAGAAAAATGTGCCTATATATAAAACATACCTTTTTTCGAAAAATAAACTTTAAGTACTTCCAAGTCTTCATAATCAATGTGGTCTTCATAATGTTTATATGCTGGATGGGGGAGGGGAGGCTGTAGTATTGCTGAATTGTCTGAATTTAATTATATATCTTTACTGTTACAATGTCTTTTTTAAAGTTTGATTCCCAACTCTCCATCCTCCTCAGAACACCGTGAAAACTAGAAATTAAAATACATAAGCAGCATTTGAAAATGTAAATATCTTATTCTTGAAAGTCTCTTAATAAATGTCCAGCATTTAGACAGGTCCCAACAAGCTAGCACAGTAACATAGAAAAACATACCAAACTGTCTATTCAAGGGCACACACATTAAAACATACAAAAACAAATAAATGTAAAACAATCGTTACCGTGAGCGCCTCTTGGACCGTGCAGAATTATTATTTTAAGGCCGTGTATATTTTCTTTAAACTATGTTGGCGCTCCGCCCTGTAGCTATGCTGGTGCTCTCTGTTACCGGTACTGCACTGCCTCACTTAAAATGCCACGGCTGCGACCTCTGAACCCTACACGTGACTCTATCAAAATAAACATACATAAAGAACAATACATTTTTAATCCATTTCAACAATAATGAATTGAGACAATAAATGAAATTATGACCATTTTAAAAAATGTAAAATAAACATTGACTGAATTTTCAGTTAACAATGTCAATGTCTCGCAGACAGTTACACTTCCACCAAATTACTACGATTTATGATAACCTTAGTGCAAACATTTTAATAAATCAAGTAATCTCTAGAAGTAAACAACTGGTATCTTATACCTCCCAGGTCTTAACTGTTACTTTAAACTCTTTACACAGGTAGGTGTTTACAAATTGATTACATTTGAACACATTTTAGTTGTTTTCTACAAGCACAACTAATTTATGAATAGGGCGTTCAAGAACAGACATATTAGTGAGTCTTTGACCTTCTTTCCCTAGTTTTCTGTTTCCCATTTGTACTGTGGCTTTTCAAACCAGTCCATCTCCATCTTTGCAAACATCCATGTCTCCACTCATTGCAGGAAATCTCCACCTCTTTGACAATGACAATATCTCCAATCTTAACTTTTCGTCTTGAAAAGTGCCAGCGTTGTCTGAGGGTGATCTTTGCTAAGTACTCCTTCCTCCACCTACTCCAGAATTGCTCCGTTAGGTATTGTACCTTGTGCCATCTTTTCCTGGCATACACATCTTCAGCCAGAAATGTCCCTGGGGGAGGCAGCGGGACAGAGTTTTTCATGGTAAGCAAAGGGTTTAGGGTAAGTAGTTCTAGACTTTTGGGATCACTGATGTTATCAGTTGTGAGTGGGCGACTGTTAACAATTGACATGGCTTCATAGAAAAATGTTCTTAGAGAAGAATCATCAAGATGGTGGTGGCCAACCAGTCTGACCAGTCTAGTGGTGGTGGATAAACACTGGAAGACAGTGGTGGTGATAGATGTAGCAATCCCAAGTGATAGCAGCATCAGGAAGAAGGAACACAAGAAGCTGGAGAAGTACCAAGGGCTGAAGGAGGAGATGGAGAGAATGTGGGGCATGAAGGCAACAGTGGTCCCAGTAGTGATTGGGACACTAGGGGCAGTAACACCCAACCTGAGTAGTTGGCTTCAATACCAGGAACCACATCAGAGATCTCTGTCCAGAACAGCGCAGTCCTAGGAACAGCTAAGATCCTGCGCAGAACCCTCAGACTCCCAGGTCTCTGGTAGAGGACCCGAGTCTGAATGAAGGCAGCACCGCCCAGGAGGGCGAGGAACAGATTTTTATAGATATAATAATCCAAGATAAATGGATATTCAGCCTTTTGTATACTGTGAGAATAATTATTCTATTATTATTGTTTAAATGCATTTGTATGTTTAGCACCTAAGTAGATGAAGAAGAATCAGAGTGTTTTTCACCCCTCTTGATTTAGTACACTTGTCCAGAGCACCAGATTTACTATGAGATTGTAGTCTGAAACCTTAAAAGCGTCTAGGGATATAACAAGCTGATGTGAATAAAGGAAGAAAGTTTGCAGCGGAGCAGCAGAACGACGGAGGGTGTTCCAGAGTGAACTGCTGCTCGTTCTCCGTTGCAAGGCCACCCGTGTGTCTGTGTGTTTTGTTGACTCATGCAGGGTTTTGCTGGGTTGCTCTGTTTCAACTCTAACATAATTTGGTCCTTCAAGCCGGATCCCAACATCTGTGAGGGAATCTCATCAGCGGGATGCCGACCAATGAAGACTGTGCCAGAACCCATCAACGGCGGTTCTGCATCAAAGACATCGGTCGTGAATTCAGCGCGAGGCCGGTCGGGCGGCCTCCTGAGATGAGAAGTCCTCCAGTGACGGACTCCAAACTACATTCTGGTGAACCAACGACACAGACAGGTAAGGAGCATTCCCGCAATTGACTGAGGTTCATTCAGGAAACCAAGACCCATTGGGGGTCTCGACAAAATTGTCATGGGGATCCTATACTATCCTCTTGCGATGGAAGCAGAGGCAAGACTTGTCCGCCTCATTGAGGTAGAAGCCTGACAAGTACCAACAAAGGATTTTAAAGGAAGTATAGAAGTCTGAGATTATACGTCCTGTAGGGACTCACATAACTCAGAATGGGACAAGGACAGGCAAAAGACCAGTTCAAAATCCCTCCATGTTGTAGATCATAGGTGTCAAACTCTGGCCCGTGGGCCAAATTTGGCTCATAATGTAATTATATTTGGCCCGCGAAGTTGTACCAATTGAGTATTAGTGCTGGCCCACCGGTATTATCCTTTAAAGTGCATGTGCTAATACTACAAATGTGTGAAAATCCACACTCCACATCTGTTGGTGGTGGTAATGCACCAATATGTGGCTTGCCAACCACCAAGAGAGAGGAAGTAGTCATAGTGACCTGGTGAAGAGGGCCCATCGTGCCTGCCATTTCTCTCGGCCGGTGAAAGACGCCGAGAGAAGGAGGCACATGGATGGAGTTTCTGGTCACCTGCTGCTTGCTGAGACAGGACTGCACCCACTCCAACATCGGAAGCATCCACCTCCACAACGAACTGTCGTTCAATGTCCGGGACCTGGAGGATGGGTGCTGAGCTGAACCGGTTCTTCAGGGTCTGGAAAGCAGAGTCTACAGCATGGGACCAGCGGAAGGGACTCTTGGGGGAGGTCAACATGGTGAGGGGAGCAGCAATGGAGCTATAGTTCCGGATGAAGCGTCGATAAAAGTTTGCAAAACCCAGGAAACGCTGCAGTTGCTTACGCGTCTCAGGAACTGGCCAGGACTTTACCGCCTCCACCTTAGCAGGATCCATCTCCAAGCGTCCCTTGGCCACAATGTAGCCAAGAAAGGCCACCGACTGGGTGTGGAACTCGCATTTCTCAACCTTGACGAACAGCGAATTCTCCAGGAGGCGCTGCAACACCGTCCTGACATGGTGAATGTGATCCTCAAGGCAGGTGGAGAAGATAAGAATGTCGTCCAAGTAGACAAACACATATTTATTGATCATGTCCCGGAGGACATCATTCACCAAGGCTTGGAAGACAGCGGGGGCATTGGTGAGACCGAATGGCATCACCAAATATTCATAATGTCCAGTGGGGGTGTTGAAGGCAGTCTTCCACTCGTCTCCTCCCTGATGCGTACGAGGTGGTAGGCATTACGAAGGTCAAGCTTGGTGAAGATCTTGGCCCGTTGAAGTAGCTCATAGGCAGAGGAAATGAGTGGTAGGGGGTACCGGTTCTTGATAGTGATGTCGTTGAGACCCCGGTAATCGATGCAAGGGTGCAGGGTCTTGTCCTTCTTGTCCACAAAAAAGAATCCTGCGATGAGGACGGGCATATGATTCCAGCAGCCAGAGAGTCATTAATATAGTTCTCCATGGCCTCCCGCTCTGGACCAGACAGAGAGTAGAGGCGCCCCTTAGGAGGTGACGTGCCAGGCTTCAGATCAATACAGCAGTCGTAAGGGCGGTGGGGGGGCAGCGAGGTAGCTTTGGCCTTACTGAACACCTCCCTGAGGTCGTGGTACTCAGCAGGGACTCCGGCCAGGTCCAGGCAGGTGCTGGGGAGCGTAGTCTGGCGTGGCATTGATGCATCCCAAAGGCAGACGTGGTGGCAGAAACCGTTCCAGCTGGGGATAGTGGCTGTGGTCCAGTCGACATGCGGGTTGTGTTTGCGGAGCCATGGAAAGCCCAGGATCAGAGGAATGTTGGATGAGGGCAGGAGATGAAACTGGATGGTCTCATGATGGTTACCAGAAATCATCATGTGAACAGGGGCAGTCTGGTGGGCAACCGTTCCCAGAAGATGACCATCCAGGGCCCTGGCAGGAATCGGTGGGTTGAGGGGAATCCTCTCTAGCCCGAGTTGCATAGCCAAGCCCTCGTCCATAATATTGCCATCGGAGTCAATGAAGGTGGCCAGGGTGTGAGAGTCATCGGCGAGAAGAAGCTTGGCTAGAAAGAGGGGGTGTTTAATCTGAGAGGAAGATTTCACTCCCACATGACTCACCAGGACTTCCTCATTCACTGGGGAGCTCTGCCTTTTAACGGACAGAGAGAGATAAAATGTCCATATTGCCCGCAGTACATACAGAGGTTCCCCATCTGGCAACGCTGACGCTCCTCTGGTGTGAGTCTGGTGCGACCCAGTTGCATCGGTTCTGGGTCAGCAGGAACAGGGGCAGAAGCGGAGGGGAAATTCAGGCGGTGAGCTGCCGTGGAAAGTGCGGGGTTCTGTCTCCCTTCTCTTCTCCGGGCCCTGACACGGAGATCCAGTCAAGTGCTGAGCTCGATGAGTTCATCCAGTGTGGCAGGTAGAGGATAAGAAACCAGTTCGTCCTTGATATATTCTGCTAAACCATGCAGAAAGGCATCCCGGAGTGCAGCCAGGTTCCAGTCACTCTGACGAGCCTTGGTCCGGAAGTCGATGGAGTAATCTGCCACGGACTGATTTCCCTGCCGTATGGAGAGGAGCTCAGAAGTGCCATCTGGACCCGTAGCTCCCAGCCCGAAGACCTTGCGCAGCTCCTCCGAGAAGGCCTGGAATGAAACACAGGCAGGAGTCTGCCTCTCCCACTCTGCAGTTCCCCAGAGGAGAGCTCTTCCTGTCAGGTAGCTGATGACGTATGCCACCTTGGCTCCCTCAGTGGCAAATGTGTGTGGCTGCAGACTGAAGAGCAGGGAACAGGAAGTCAGGAAGGGACGACAGAGCTTGGGATCCCCATTGTAGCGCTCTGGGGCCCCCAGCCGGGGTTCTGATATCATCCTCGGCAGAGCTGGAACTTGAGCAGGAGGTGGAGGTGCTGGTGCAGAGACTGTGGCCTCTGGAGAGGAAAGGGTGGAGGTCAGCTGTTGCAGTTGAGCTGTGAGGGCTGTGATGGCTCTGGCTTGGGCCTCCGCAGCTTGTCGGGCATGGGCAGCCGCCTCCTCTATCCACTGCTCATGAAGCATGAGCACTCTCGATTCTTTCAAACCGATCCCGTGGTGACAGTGATTCTGCTGGGTCCATGACTGGCCAGATTGTACTGTGACAGGTATGGTATGGACCCAAGTGCAGTACAAAACAGGCAAAGAACTGATGATCAGTTAACAGGTTTATTAACTGCAATCTGGCACACAAAAAACAGTTCGAGGGCGGGGCAGTGGCCTTAGTCGAGGCAGGCAGAATCAGGCAAACAATCCAGAGGGAGACTGGCTGAGCTCGTGGTCAAAACAGAAGACAGAGTTAATTTACCGGGGGTCAGACAGAACAGGCAGGTCGTACACAGGCAGGGTCAATACCGGGAAGACAGGCAGGTAAACACCAGAAGGTCTTGCATTGCAGAGAACAATCTGACACTGAGTGAGTGTGAGGCTGGAGAATATATACTGGGAGGTGAGCTGATTGATGAGTGAGGGCAGGTGTGTGATCAGTGACTGAGAGCAGGTGTGTGATCAGTGACTGAGAGCAGGTGTGGTGATCAGAGGGTGTGGTGTGGTGTGAGCAGGGCAGTGGAAAAGTACTGAGTCCATGGGCTGGAGTAGAGTGTGACAGGGACACATGACTAGATGAGGAGGAGGTAGAAGTGAATCTTGAGGAGATTTTCAGTGTAAATATTAAGACCAAAAACTCAGTTGGAAGTTGAAGGAGTTTTGTTATGGTTTCTTGTGGATACTGGGGCAGGAAAGACAGTTGTAAAAGATGCTGTTCTGCAGCAAATGGAGTTGTAAATAAAGCAAGACTGTCAGAAGATGGAAATATTATAGACCCTGTGTCAGGGTTACGAGCTAAGACTCAAGTCATTCTGTCACCACAATGTCCAGTCAATCTATTAGGACGTGACATAATCTCTCAGTTGATGATTGCATTGTTACCTGGGAAGAAAGGACAAATTAAAATCCAACGCATGACCACAAGTAAACGTCTTGGAAGGCCTAGATGAGCCAGTACTCTATTGGACCTTAGATGTCATAGAAAATGCCGGTCCAGCAAATTCCGCCAGATTTGTAAAAGATAAAATATGCGAGCTTGTGTTAGACACAGCTGAATGGCACAATCCACATACACTGCATGTAACCATGCGTTATGGTGGACCACCAGATCCAAAGTATGACAAGAAGTGTGCTCAGCTGCCAACAGCAATTACGGGCGTGGTACAAGATGTTTATGTTCACGAAGAAACTGCATTGATAACGGTAAGCTGCCTGCCGTTACTGGCAACAGCTTTGTATCACGTTCCAGGCTCAGTCATACACATATCAGTATCTAAGCCAAAGGATGGTATGTGGAAGTAATTAGGATGTCAAGCAAGAATGTGGTCAGCCTTGATTGATTGGAAACAGGAGGCTCCCGATAGATGGTACAGCAGCAGATACAGTGTGGAAGGTCACGATGAACCAAAGAGTGGCTTTCACTCCCTCACAGCATCTCAGTGTTGCGCATGAACAAACATGAGGTTTGTTTTTGCTAACAGAACAAGAGGAAGAGAAACTAAGTTCACTCTCTCCTAAATTGTGGTCAGAAGGACCTGCAGATGTAGGATTGATTAAAGGAGCAGAACCAGTTAAAATCAGACCAAAGAGTGATTATAGGCCTCATCAGAGACAATATCCCCTGAAACCTGATGTGCAGGAGGGGATAAAACCAGTCTTACAGTCACTACTGAAAGCTGGAGTCATCAGAGAAAGCAATGACTTACCTGTAAATACACCATTGTTTCCAGTTAAGAAAGCTCCACCATCTAATGGATGGCGCATAGTGCAAGATCTGCAAGCAGTAATTGCCGCAGTAATTCAGAGAGCAGCAAGACAGAAAAACAACAGTGGAAAAAAAACAGTGCTAAGATAGTGAATGGAATTTACACAATGCCTGATGGAAAACCTTTATTGCCAAGAAATATGTATATGTATGTCTCAACAGGAGGGATGGTGAAGGTAGTACAATCGCAGTTCTATGCGATAGGATTTCAATCTTACTCTAAAAAAATTTGTTTAGCATGTCCAATTTGTTTGAAGCATAGTTCTAAGGGAGGTATTAAGCCACAGAAAGGTAAAACACCTATACCATCCTATCCTTTTCACACGATTTATATGGATTACATTGAACTTTGTCCCTGTGAAAGAAAGAGATATTGCTTCGTGTTAATTGATCTTTTTACCAGATGGAATGAAGTTTTTCCTACAGCAAAAGCAGACGCAGTAACAGTAGCAAAAGCGCTATGTAGAGAAATAATACTTAGATTTGGAGATCCAAAAGTCATTTGGAGTGAAAATGGATCGCATTTTGTGGATGAAATAATTGACAGGGTAGTACAAATATTTAACATTAAAGAATCATTGCTCATATTATCCACAGAGTGCAGGCCTCGGAGAGAGAGCAAATGGCACAATTGAGTCAAGGTTAAGAAGATGCATGGATGAAACAGGAAAATCATGGATTCATTGTCTAGATTTAGTGAAACTGTCACCATTTGAAATGATGTATGGTAGACCTTACGTCTTACCTCCATTCCAACAAAAGACAGGAGATGATGAAGTAGAAATGACAGTTGCAGATTACATCAGATAAATGCTGCAAGCAAAAGATGTTCAAAGAATGAATAATCTGCCAGATATGGCTTTGCCTCCCCAGGAAGAAGATAACAGCGTTGACGTGGGAGACTATGTGTGGGTGAAGCGCATTCGAAGAGCCAAGTGGAGTGACCCACGCTGGGAAGGTCCGTTCCAGATCCTTTTGAAGACATCTACAGCGGTGCAGATAGCGGAACGACCCTCATGGGTACATCTTTCCCACTGTAGGAAACAACGGACACTTCCAGGTGAAAACGAGGGAGCAGTGACAGTTCTTCCATAAACGGCTGACGGCCTGTATAGGTCCAGCAGCGGCTGAACCCCGTCAGAACGTGAGAAGAGGAGAAAAATAAATGACGTTGTTCTTCCTGGTTGTTGTGAGTGCTGTGATGGTGGGACTTGTGAGTTTCAGCCTTTGGAACTTCCAACAGGAGGCAATATTACTTCAGAGCAAAATAGCCGACATGCACGTACAAAACGTACTGTAGTCAATCACTTAGAACATTCATGGTTACATCCCAGTAGTGAATTGTTACATACGTTCAGCTTAAACACATGGTGGTGCTAACTTCATGGCGCGCACCCAAAACCATTCAAATTGCTGTGTATGCTCACTGCTACCGGTCTCCGTACACACCCCACGGGTAACCGCCAAACCAATGAAGGACCCGGAAGGGCGTTGTTTTCTTCACATAGGAGTGGGCAAAAGGGGAGTTTATAAGATTAAATTACCGAACATCCTGTCTAAGGTGAACCAACTACAATTATACAGCCTGTAATGAAGAATGTGTCCAAGATCGTCATTGTGATTCCAAAATGTTTAACAAGACTACACAATCGTGCCCAAGAGGCTATAATTGCACTTGCACTTATTCACAATGCGCACCATGACAGAAGGACAGGTATTTTATCAACAACGGTTGGTGGCTTTGTGGACACAACACGTATGCTCACCTACCAGCAAACTGGTCAGGACTGTGCGCTCCGGTCCACCTCAATGATAACACAGTCATAATATATGCTTCAAATGCTAGAACCGTTACACAGTGTGTAGAGGCTGAACAAGAAAGGAGCCACAACTGGTCCCTGCGGGGCACCGGATCTGCACATAAGCCGATGTGACTCGAAGTCCTTCACTCTCACAAACTGTGTTCTTTGTGTGAGGTAGACCAAAAGATTATTCCTAGTTTTTTTTTAAGGTCTTTATTAGCTTTTGTTGCAATACAATTGAATGTGCACTTGCCTCATTTGCACATGGCAATTTTTAAAATAATTATTTGACCAGTTGTGTTGTTCAACATGGATGACAGCTTAGCCATCAACCTCCCGTTTCCCACCACCTCCACTGAGTCCAGGGGACATCCCAGGACAGAGCTGGCCCTCCTTAGCAGTCTGTCCATCCTCCAACTGTTCCTGTCCGTGATGCTGCTGGACCAGCAGGCTATCCCATAAAAGATGGCTGATCCCACCACAGAGTCATAGAAAGACCTCAGGAGTGGTCCCTGCACTCCAAAAGACCTCAGTCTCCTGAGCAGGAACAGTCTGCTATTGCCCTTCTTGACAAGGGTTTCTATGTTGTGTGTCCAGTCCAGGTTATTGTTTAAGTGAACACCCAGGTAATCATAGGACTTGACAACGTCATCGTCCGTTCCCAGGATGTTCACCGGTGCAAGCGGGAGGTTGTTACGCCTGCGGAGATCCACCACTAGCTCCTTGGTTTTATTGGCATTGATCCGGAGGTTGTTCCGCAGGCTCCAGTCCACAAAGTCCTGAATAAGTCCTCTGTACTCTGTATCGTCCCCATCAGTGATGAGGCCAACAGCAGCAGAGTCGTCAGAGAACTTCTGGAGGTGGCATGATGATGAACTGTATGAAAAGTCCGCGTTGTAGAGGGTGAACAGGAAAAGAGCCAGAACTGTTCCCTGTGGGGCAACCGATCTGCAGATAAACCGATGTGACTCGGAGCCCTTCACTCTCATAAACTGTGGTCTTTGTGTGAGGTAGACCAAAAAATTATTCCTAAAGATGCTCAGGTATTTTTTTAAGGTCTTTATTAGCTTTTGTTGCAATACAATTGAAGTACTGCAAATGCCTCATTTGCACACGGCATTTTTTAAAAATAATTATTTGGATAGTTCTCTAAATAGGTTGCTAGCTCCTGAAGTGCAATTGATAACAGTAGCCACCAGCTAGCCTGTTAGCTGTACCGAAGCGTGTTTTTAATATGATCTGATTTACACTTGGTGCTGACAAATGCCGGAGTTTATTTTTTACAAAATATTTTTACAAGTAAGCTGTGTTGTAAAAGAGCACTGTGAACAGGAAGCTTCGGATGTGTGGTAGCATTGAAGATGACAGGTTGATGTGCAATATTCAAAGATTGTCAGCTGGTTTTCCTGCTGTTAACATGCAGCATGAATTAGAATAACGACCAGAGTCCATGACAGCACACCGTGATTTATTATTAAATCATTATAATAATTCTATATTTTTCCGCATCTAAAAGCACCTCAAAATTTGAATCTGTTTGCAAACACAGTTCTCTTCTGCAATGTCTTCAAACAACATTAAGGCATTGTCTTTCATTCTTGCAGAAATTGAAATCAGAAAAAACACGTATTTAGAGCCACCGAGGGACAATTGAAAGGGTAAAGAGTGGCTCATTCAGTAATAAAAGCAAGAGATGATGTTGTACATATGGATTTTATGAAGAAAGCACATCGGATTACACATCATTACAGCTCACTTCACTGGTTGGCCACCGCCTCAACACTGGATATCACGGTGCGCTGCAGTTCCATCTACCGCCAAGTGGGGTCGCTGTGATACAATCCCGTTAAGATGCGTGATATGATACAGTAGAAGAAGATATTCGGAAGGCGCGACGCTTTAAATAAAAATTTCTGCTCTAAAAACTATTCAGATTCCTTTATTTGTCCCACGCGGGGAAATTTACAGCGCAATAGCACCAAAAACACGCATAAAAAAATTGAAATAAGAATAGAAAATATATTTTTAAAAGATACTTTGGCGGAACCCCTGCAATGTGACCGGAATACACTACGTTGTACAACAGCTGCATGGAAGTAAGATCCTGTCATTTCTTTGTAGTGCAGAAGAAGAAAAGTCAAAATTCTAAACTCAACTTTCCCTTCCACCACATCCAAACAAGTGGGAAACCAGCGGGATTCACACCCCGGAATTCCACCCAGCTGCAGGTGTTTTACCAAATCACAGCAATCTTTACTTCGGCTTTCGACCAATGCAGTAACGCAGTCGTCAGGCTAGTATGCAAAATAAAAGGTTGGTGCATTCATAAAAATGGAATGTTTCAGTTCTATCCATTTTTAATTTTCCTTTTTATTGCAAACACACACAGTTCTCTTCTGCAATGTCTTCAAACAACATTAAGGCATCTTTCATTCTTGCAGAAATTGAAATCAGAAAAAACGCGTATTTAGAGCCACCGAGGGACAATTGAAAGGGTAAAGAGTGGCTCATTCAGTAATAAAAGCAATAGATGATGTTGTACATATGGATTTTATGAAGAAAGCACATCGGATTACACATCATTATGGCCTACTTCCCTGGTTGGCCACCGCCTCAACACTGGACATCACGGTGCGCACACCAAAGATGCGGGAAATGATACAATAAAGAAGATTTTATTGATCATTTCATTTGTACTAGAATTGCCCGAGTTTATTTTTACTCCCCAAATGTCACAATTCTGAACTCTTTCCACCACCTCCACTGAGTCCAGGGGACATCCCAGGACAGAGCTGGCCCTCCTTAGCAGTCTGTCCATCCTCCAACTGTCCCTGTCTGGGATGCTGCTGGACCAGCAGGCTATCCCATAAAAGATGGCTGATCCCACCACAGAGTCATAGAAAGTCCTCAGGAGTGGTCCCTGCACTCCAAAAGACCTCAGTCTCCTGAGCAGGAACAGTCTGCTATTGCCCTTCTTGACAAGGGTTTCTGTGTTGTGTGTCCAGTCCAGGTTATTGTTTAAGTGAACACCCAGGTAATCCTAGGACTTCAGGATGTTCACCGGTGCAGGCGGGAGGTTGTTACGCCTGAGGAGATCCACCACTAGCTCCTTGGTTTTATTGGCATTGATCCGGAGGTTGTTCCGCAGGCTCCAGTCCACAAAGTCCTGAATAAGTCCTCTGTACTCTGTATCGTCCCCATCAGTGATGAGGCCAACAGCAGCAGAGTCGTCAGAGAACTTCTGGAGGTGGCATGATGATGAACTGTATGAAAAGTCCGCGTTGTAGAGGGTGAACAGGAAAAGAGCCAGAACTGTTCCCTGGGGGCAACCGATCTGCAGATAAACGATGTGACTCGGAGCCCTTCACTCTCATAAACTGTGGTCTTTGTGTGAGGTAGACCAAAAAATTATTCCTAAAGATGCCAGTATAAGGTCTTTATTAGCTTTTGTTGCAAACAATTGAAGTACATGATCGTTTACGGTATTCTTGCAAAAATACAAGTGAAATGTGAAGTAGTCAGCTTCTTTAAAATTATTTACAAGTGAACTATTGCCATAAACCTGTTTTGCACTGTTCTTTAATATAGTAATACAATTGGAACATTGTCACTCGTATTTCAGTCCCAGAGTCCTGAGGTGCATCTTTCACTGAAGCAAGTCTTTCTAAAACATTATGTTTAGTTCTCTGAGCAAAAGATTTTTATAAAGATCTGCCACCTTCATTATATTTGAGAACTGCAATGAACGACTGCAAATTGAAGCCAGCCTAGATGAGCATATAGCGAGATCACTGTACTGCAAATGCCTCATTTGCACACGGCATTTTTAAAAATAATTATTTGGATAGTTCTCTAAATAGGTTGCTAGCTCCTGAAGTGCAATTGACAACAGTAGCCACCAGCTAGCCTGTTAGCTGTACCGAAGCGTCTTTTTAATATGATCTGATTTACACTTGGTGCTGACAAATGCCGGAGTTTATTTTTACAAAATATTTTTACAAGTAAGCTGTGTTGTAAAAGCGCACTGTGAACAGGAAGCGTCGGATGTGTGGTAGCATTGAAGATGACAGGTTGATGTGCAATATTCAAAGATTGTCAGCTGGTTTTCCTGCTGTTAACATGCAGCATGAATTAGAATAACGACCAGAGTCCATGACGGCACACCGTGATTTATTATTAAATCATTATAATAATTCTATATTTTTCCACATCTAAAAGCACCTCAAAATTTGAATCTGTTTGCAAACACAGTTCTCTTCTGCAATGTCTTCAAACAACATTAAGGCATTGTCTTTCATTCTTGCAGAAATTGAAATCAGAAAAAACACGTATTTAGAGCCACCGAGGGACAATTGAAAGGGTAAAGAGTGGCTCATTCAGTAATAAAAGCAAGAGATGATGTTGTACATATGGATTTTATGAAGAAAGCACATCGGATTACACATCATTATGGCCTACTTCACTGGTTGGCCACCGCCTCAACACTGGATATCACGGTGCGCACACCAAAGATGCGGGAAATGATACAATAAAGAAGATTTTATTGATCATTTCATTTGTACTAGAATTGCCCGAGTTTATTTTTACTCCCCAAATGTCACAATTCTGAACTCTTTCCACACAAAGATCCTCTGCAAATGGGATTAAAAGAAGACAGATTACGGGCTGTAATGTGTTACTTTGGGGTTGTCATATTTGATCATTTGTTTTATCAGACAGGGTTATATTCCCATTCTCTTTTTTTTAAATTTTTTTTTATGCGGAGTAGCAAGGATGCGTTTGAATCAAGACTTTGTTTTCAGGTTATTCCAAAGAAGATAGATAAAGACATATATTCATATTTCTATGAAAGAATGTATTCTCTTTTATTGTGAAGGAATAAGGAACATTGTCATGCTGTAGCTGATGGCACCATGGGAGCAGGCCTAGTGGGAGATTGCCATAGAAAAGGCTGGGAGGGTGCTGAGGCTTTGCATGCAGGACGGTCCCTCTGCAGAACTGGGATTCAGTCAGCATCACAGGTGAGGAGGACCTGTCTGGGGCCCGATCCATCATCTCATCATCCTCATTCAATCATCAGTTGTTTCTACTGTAGCGATGTAGCGCACCTGTTACATCCCAAAATATTTCAAAGAGAAATTTCCTTTGAACTTTGTCAAAGTGGCCTGCCTATGATCTTTTTACAAGTGTAGGCTGATGATACATTTAATCACCAACTGCTTACATTTTGAAGAGAAGTGAGGTGTCTCTGTAAACGTCCAGCTCTAAGTTTGTCAGAATCTTTGGTTCTTCTTCAGGTGATTTGATAGGAAAGCTCCCTCTGCAGCAGCAACATGGAACCTGGTGGACTCTCCACACATTTAAGCAACCCCTACACCTTTCCTGCTAAACTATGGTTTCTGGTAAATACTCCAGAAATCACTGCCATCATTTGGAACAATGTTGGTAATGGAATCCTCATTGATAAAGCTCTATTAGAGACCCAGGTGTTGTCTCCCACCTCTGAAACTTTGAGGGGGTTGAGCAAATTTAAAGGCATCAAATTCTTAAGTTTTATCCGCCAGCTTCACCACTATGGCTTCAAAAAAGTCAAACCTGTGCGCGTCACTTCCAACTGCGTTCACCACTTCTTCCAGCCTTATTTCAAAAAGGACCACCCTGAACTTCTTCCAGAGGTGAAGAGAAAAGCTCGCCAGCGCACCAGGTCCCGACCTGCTCCCTACTCTAACCCCTACAACGTGACCAGAATGCAGTACGTTGTACAACAGCCGCATGGAGGTAAGATCCTTTCATTTCTCTGTAGTGTAGAAGAACCTTTTTTGGTTTCCAGGGAGGGGAGATGACTGTTTTTACACTCTGTGCACACACACATGAACATGCAAAGAACACAGGCACATGCATTCACAAAGGAAGAGGCGACCCCGTGAGTAAAGCTCTCCGGCCCGACACTCGGACATTTGAGGGCAGTGCTCCAGACACGTCCTGGAACCTCTCCTGCCACGGCCCACTGTCCAATCCTTTCGCTGCCCAGCTGAGCTCCAATCGGAAAGTTCCAGTGGTGCCCCAGTAACCCACTGGAGCTCCTGACTACTTATTTCATGTAGAGCACAGAAACTCTAAAAGTGCAATTATTTGTGTATTTTCTGCAGGAATCTTTCCATACTTGCCAGCTCAACCCTTCCCCAACAACATGGAGTACTTTCTAACTGGAGCAAATCCATCGCTATACCCGAGGACAGCACCCAACACCTACAACCTCCAAACCCTGGTCCAGCCCATAGAAACCGGCCACCAGAAAGTCATTGAAGATCCGTTCAATGATCTGAATGAGATGCTCTCGTTACTGTCCACCCTAAAGGAGCAAGCACAGGTAAACCTCACTTTCACAACTTAGTTATGTTCTTGGATGCACTTGTAAGTCTAAACTCAACTTTCCCTTCCACCATATCCAAACAAGTGGGAAACCAGCGGGATTCCCACCCAGGAATTCCACCCAGCTGCAGGTGTTTTACCAAATCACAGCAATGTTTACTTTGGCTTTCCACCAATGCAGTAACGCAGACGTCAGGCTAAAATGCAAAATAAAAGGTTGGTGCATTCATAAAAATGGAATGTTTCAGTTCTATCCATTTTAAATTTTAAATTTTCCTTTTTATTGCAAACAAACACAGTTCTCTTCTGCAATGTCTTCAAACAACATTAACGCAGTGTCTTTCATTCTTGCAGAAATTGAAATCAGAAAAAAAAAAGTATTTACAGCCACCGAGGGACAGTGAAAGAGTAAAGAGTGGCTCATTCAGTAATAAAAGCAAGAAATTATATTGTACATATGGATTTTATGAAGAAAGCACATCGGATAACACATCATTACGACCCACTTCCCTGGTTGGCCACCGCCTCAACACTGGACATCACGGTGTGCTCCATTTCCGTCTCACACCAATTGGGATCGCTGTGACATACTCCCGCTTACGGTGCGGGAAATTATGCAGTAGAAGACGATTTTCGGAAGGCGCTACTCTGCAAATAAAATTTCTGCTCTAAAAATTACTCAGATTCCTTTATTTGTCCCACGCGGGGAAATTTACAGCGCAATAGCAGCAAAAACACACAGAAAAAAAACTGAAATAAGAATAGAAAATATATAAAAAATTCTATATATAATAATCCAAGATAAATGGATAATCAGCCTTTTGTATCCCTGTACATAGTACAGAGAGTGTATACAATATACATGTCAGAATACATACTATTCAGTGTGTGCAGAATGGTTGAAATGCTATTAGAGAATTGTAAAGTTATTGTGTGAGTCCAGTGGTAAATTTAGACATTTATTTATGTCCACTAGTCTGCAGACTAGCGGCCATTATGTTTGTTGTGCAGTCTGACAGCAGGCGGCAGGAAAGATGTGCGATACCTCTCCTTCACACAGCGAGGGTGGAGCAGCCACTCACTGAAGGAGCTGCCCAGTGCTGTCAGGGTGTCCTGTAGGGGGTGGGATGTGTTGTTCAACATGGATGACAGCTTAGCCATCAACCTCCCGTTTCCCACCACCTCCACTGAGTCCAGGGGACATCCCAGGACAGAGCTGGCCCTCCTTAGCAGTCTGTCCATCCTCCAACTGTCCCTGTCTGGGATGCTGCTGGACCAGCAGGCTATCCCATAAAAGATGGCTGATCCCACCACAGAGTCATAGAAAGTCCTCAGGAGTGGTCCCTGCACTCCAAAAGACCTCAGTCTCCTGAGCAGGAACAGTCTGCTATTGCCCTTCTTGACAAGGGTTTCTGTGTTGTGTGTCCAGTCCAGGTTATTGTTTAAGTGAACACCCAGGTAATCCTAGGACTTCACAAAGTCATCGTCCGTTCCCAGGATGTTCACGGTGCAGGCGGGAGGTTGTTACGCCTGAGGAGATCCACCACTAGCTCCTTGGTTTTATTGGCATTGATCCGGAGGTTGTTCCGCAGGCTCCAGTCCACAAAGTCCTGAATAAGTCCTCTGTACTCTGTATCGTCCCCATCAGTGATGAGGCCAACAGCAGCAGAGTCGTCAGAGAACTTCTGGAGGTGGCATGATGATGAACTGTATGAAAAGTCCGCGTTGTAGAGGGTGAACAGGAAAAGAGCCAGAACTGTTCCCTGTGGGGCAACCGATCTGCAGATAAACCGATGTGACTCGGAGCCCTTCACTCTCATAAACTGTGGTCTTTGTGTGAGGTAGACCAAAAAATTATTCCTAAAGATGCTCAGGTATTTTTTTAAGGTCTTTATTAGCTTTTGTTGCAATACAATTGAAGTACTGCAAATGCCTCATTTGCACACGGCATTTTTAAAAATAATTATTTGGATAGTTCTCTAAATAGGTTGCTAGCTCCTGAAGTGCAATTGACAACAGTAGCCACCAGCTAGCCTGTTAGCTGTACTGAAGCGTGTTTTTAATATGATCTGATTTACACTTGGTGCTGACAAATGCCGGAGTTTATTTTTTACAAAATATTTTTACAAGTAAGCTGTGTTGTAAAAGCGCACTGTGAACAGGAAGCTTCAGATGTGTGGTAGCATTGAAGATGACAGGTTGATGTGCAATATTCAAAGATTGTCAGCTGGTTTTCCTGCTGTTAACATGCAGCATGAATTAGAATAACGACCAGAGTCCATGACGGCACACCGTGATTTATTATTAAATCATTATAATAATTCTATATTTTTCCGCATCTAAAAGCACCTCAAAATTTGAATCTGTTTGCAAACACAGTTCTCTTCTGCAATGTCTTCAAACAACATTAAGGCATTGTCTTTCATTCTTGCAGAATTGAAATCAGAAAAAAACACGTATTTAGAGCCACCGAGGGACAATTGAAAGGGTAAAGAGTGGCTCATTCAGTAATAAAAGCAAGAGATGATGTTGTACATATGGATTTTATGAAGAAAGCACATCGGATTACACATCATTACAGCTCACTTCACTGGTTGGCCACCGCCTCAACACTGGATATCACGGTGTGCGCACCCAAAGATGCGGGAAATGATACAATAAAGAAGATTTTATTGATCATTTCATTTGTACTAGAATTGCCCGAGTTTATTTTTACTCCCCAAATGTCACAATTCTGAACTCTTTCCACACAAAGATCCTCTGCAAATGGAATTAAAAGAAGACAGATTACGGGCTGTAATGTGTTACTTTGGGGTTGTCATATTTGATCATTTGTTTTATCAGACAGGGTTATATTCCCATTCTCTCTTTTTTTTTAATTTATTTTTTTATGCGGAGTAGCAAGGATGCGTTTGAATCAAGACTTTGTTTTCAGGTTATTCCAAAGAAGATAGATAAAGACATATATTCATATTTCTATGAAAGAATGTATTCTCTTTTATTGTGAAGGAATAAGGAACATTGTCATGCTGTAGCTGATGGCACCATGGGAGCAGGCCTAGTGGGAGATTGCCATAGAAAAGGCTGGGAGGGTGCTGAGGCTTTGCATGCAGGACGGTCCCTCTGCAGAACTGGGATTCAGTCAGCATCACAGGTGAGGAGGACCTGTCTGGGGCCCGATCCATCATCTCATCATCCTCATTCAATCATCAGTTGTTTCTACTGTAGCGATGTAGCGCATATACACCTGTTACATCCCAAAATATTCAAAGAGAAAATTTCCTTTGAACTTTGTCAAAGTGGCCTGTCTATGATCATTTTACAAGTGTAGGCTGATGATACATTTAATCACCAACTGCTTACATTTTGAGAGAAGTAGAAGTGAGGTCTCTGTAAACGTCCAGCTCTAAGTTTGTCAGAATCTTTGGTTCTTCTTCAGTGATTTGATAGGAAAGCTCCCTCTGCAGCAGCAACATGGAACCTGGTGGACTCTCCACACATTTAAGCAACCCCTACACCTTTCCTGCTAAACTATGGTTTCTGGTAAATACTCCAGAAATCACTGCCATCATTTGGAACAATGTTGGTAATGGAATCCTCATTGATAAAGCTCTATTAGAGACCCAGGTGTTGTCTCCCACCTCTGAAACTTTGAGGGGTTGAGCAAATTTAAAGGCATCAAATTCTTAAGTTTTATCCGCCAGCTTCACCACTATGGCTTCAAAAAAGTCAAACCTGTGCGCGTCACTTCCAACTGCGTTCACCACTTCTTCCAGCCTTATTTCAAAAAGGACCACCCTGAACTTCTTCCAGAGGTGAAGAGAAAAGCTCGCCAGCGCACCAGGTCCCGACCTGCTCCCTACTCTAACCCCTACAACGTGACCAGAATGCAGTACGTTGTACAACAGCCGCATGGAGGTAAGATCCTTTCATTTCTCTGTAGTGTAGAAGAACCTTTTTTGGTTTCCAGGGAGGGGAGATGACTGTTTTTACACTCTGTGTACACATGAACATGCAAAGAACACAGGCACATGCATTCACAAAGGAAGAGGCGACCCCGTGAGTAAAGCTCTCCGGCCCGACACTCGGAACATTTGAGGGCAGTGCTCCAGACACGTCCTGGAACCTCTCCTGCCACGGCCCACTGTCCAATCCTTTCGCTGCCCAGCTGAGCTCCAATCGGAAAGTTCCAGTGGTGCCCCAGTAACCCCATGTCCCACTGGAGCTCCTGACTACTTATTTCATGGAGAGCACAGAAACTCTAATAGTGCAATTATTTGTTATTTTCTGCAGGAATCTTTCCA